>NC_041230.1:4172862-4223067 GCF_002837175.3 Physeter macrocephalus
CCGCCCTCCCCCCAGGCACCCCGCAGCGCCATCCGGCCGCCCCCTCCCCCGTCCCCCCCACCCCGGCCCGCGCTGCGCCCCCGCCCGGATGGCGCACACCCTTCAGAGCTGCTGCCTCGGGACTGACCTCCGGACCCGGGTTCTGGCTGGGCCGCTGGGCAGGAGCGGGCGGGCTTGCTCGGGGCTTGTCCTTGGCGCCCGGGGAGCGCTGGCTCCGAAGATGTCCAGGGAATCTGTGGACAAACTCGCAGGAATGAACAGAGCTGAGCTGCTCAGCGTCACGCAAAGCACTCGCCCATCCCCGGCCCCAAACAGAAGTCAGGTGGTTAAAACAGTCTCTGACACCAGCACAGGTATCTGAGTGTTGGCTGCAATTTTATTTTTAGGGGGGAGGGTCGGGGACCTCATTCGTTAGAGGAACCAATTTAGGAGGTCGCTATGGGCAGGTTTTAACAGAATGAGAATCAGTTATGCAGGTAATAAGGGTAAGTACTGTTTCTAAACTTCTTATTTGAATATGAGGAAATATATGACGCACACACCTAGAAAGACATGTATGTAGCATGTACACTGGACCCAAACACAAAATATCTTTTATATAGTGTATCACACTCACAGTAGTTCAAGAGTTTCCCTCCTTTTTCTAAACATTCTCACACTTTCACCCGTACTGATTTCAGTCTGGCATCTATTCAAAGCAAGATCAGTCACCTTTGTTGTCAAGGATGTCATGGCGAATAGTTTAGCCTTTGTGCACCATCAGGTCTGTGTCACAGCTCCTGGACTTTGCAGGAAAGCAGCCCAGACTCTACCTAAGGATGCACGTGGCTGTGCTAATGAGCCCTTATTTACGCTACAGGCTGGGGCTGGATGGCCAGAGTCTGCCCACCCCTGACCTAGAGAATTTTCTGTGCCAGCTCCTGCAGTAGATGAAGCCAAGCTGCTCTCTGGCAAAAGCGCAGTTTGGGCAGAAATGTGAACAGACACACTTTGTTATTTTTCTTTTAAAAAAGAAATACTTTATGAAGGTATGGATCCTGAGAATGAAAAGAGTGTAATATAAAAATAGCCATTGAGTCTTGATTATGTACAAAATTTGAAATAACAACCTTAAAAAAGCTCTCATGAGCCTTGGGTTTCTCTCCTATACATTGGGTATCATATTAGCTCCTATTTCTTGGACTCTGGTGAAGGTTACACGAGATCATCTATATAAAGCGTTCAGCTCCATACCTGACAGGTGGAAAGTGCCCAGGAAATGTTAGCATTTATCCAACATTATCAGTAACCGACTCGTTAATCTGCCCCAGGCAGAGGGGTTGTCCTGCGGGCAGAGCACTGGCCACCCTGAGACTCGAACTGCCCAGAGGACCGTGCATGGAGCCAAGAGTGTCCAAGAGCCATTGACAAGATGCTCCATCTGGCTGTGCTTCTTCAGTCTCTCACAGCACCAAGCCCACATCCTCACTTTCTGGGGGCTACGGTGTGTAATAATTCTGATAACCTAAGAGATCTAACCCAGTCCTGAGACAGACCCTTCTGTGACCATGGAAATATTCTGTATCTGCACTGTCCAGTGCTGTAGGCACTGGCCACATCTGGCCACTTAAACCTGCCCTGAGCGGCTGAGAGACCGTGTATTGAATTTTGTTTAAGATTGATTCATTTACGTTGAAGTAGCCTCATGCAGTTAGTTAGTGATTACTGTGTTGCAGAGCAAGAAAATTATACCTGAATTCCTTCTCACATGCAAAACCTCATGTGCATCTAGAAGTGATGTCCTGAGAAGGACAGGGCATCACTTAGGTGGTATTGAAGAGATCATAGCTTACCCTGAATCTCATTAGGGGGAAAGGGTCAAAACAACAGCAAAAACAACAAAGTAAAAAGCCATCAATACGGGGCAGGGTGTGACTCTGGTCTTCAAAATCGTCAGTGTTATAAGAGGCAAAGAAGGGCTGAGGGGATTTTCCAGCTTAAAGAGCCTAAAGATACATTACTAAGAAACCTAGATGAGACCTTGTGTAAGAGGAAAAAGAACGTCAAAAAGACATTCGGTATTAAACTAACAAACCAGGAATATGGACATTAGATTAGATGAAAGTGCATGTAAGAGTTAAAAGCCCAAATGTTACAACAGTCTCACACTTACTAAAGAGAATATTCTATTTCTAAGGCCATACACAGAGGAATACATATGTACATTATATATAATGTACATGTATATTATATATATACGAGAAAACATGCAAATAGAAAAAGTGTTAACAACTGGTGAATTTGGATGATCTTTGTACTGCTTTGCAAAATCTGTGACTCTTACATTTTTTTCTAATAAGATTTCTAGAGAGTCCTCCCTGGGACTGCTGCAGGCACTAATAGGAGAGGTGTTCTTGAGAGCATCCTGACCCTGTGCCTCCCCTGACCGCTCCCCGGGGCCCCCTTGGTTCCCCATCAGGGCCGCTCCAAAAACTCCCCTCCCACCTGTTAAGAATCCCAGAGACAGAGCAGACGCCTCATTGGCTAAGGTTGAGTCACGTGCCCAGCCTGGAACCAATCATAGGGAACCTTGGCATTGCCGGCTCTGATTGGTCAGGGGCATACCTGGAGCTGGTCTGAGGATGGGATCAGATCCATCCGAAGGGCATGGAGACGGGTGGTCCCCCAAGAAAAATCAAGGGTGTTAGTAGGAGAAGGAGGAATGGTGTCCAGGTGGACAAAGCCACAGCTGCCTGCCTTAGCAGGGACCCTTACGTAATTCATTCCCTCACTTAATCAGCCCATGTGTATACAGTGCTTACCGCTGGTTACATCTGTTCTACACACAGGGGTATGTCATTGAACAACAGAGGAGGTTCCTGCCCCCAAGAACTACTCTAGCAGAGAAGACAGATGATGAATACACAGATACAAGGTATGCTCTCAGGTAGCAATAATTACTTTGAAAAAACTTCAGCAAGGCAAGGGGGTTGGAGAGAAATGGAGAAAAAGTGAGCAAGGGAGGCTTCATGGAGGAGGTGACATTGGAGCAGAGGCAGGAATTAGGAAAGAAAAGAAGGCAGGAAAGAGGGCAGCATCTTCAAGGAAAACTATCCCCCACAAGATGGGGCCACATCCAGACTGAGAGATGGACAAAGGGGCACCCAGCCACCCAAGGGTCTCTGCTGGGCAGAGATGGTGGTGGATGTACCTGACTTCTCAGAACCCAGGGGCCTCTGGCCAAAGGGAGGAAACAAGCAGACTTACCACAGGACAGAACGGCAGGACTCTGAATAACATCGTTCCCCTCATTCTGATGGGCTTCTTTGGTGGATCATCAGGGTTCTCAGAAAGCAGGACTGAGGGAGGAGGAAGGAGTCATGAGGCCATCTTGCCCTCTGAGGCTTGAGAAACTCAATAAAATCTTCATCCTGAGACCACTGACAAGAGCTAATATATGTGGAGTACTTGCTTTGTGCCAGGCATGCATTTAAGTATTTTACACGTATTATCTTTTTTGGTTCTTCATAATAACTCTCTGAAATGGCTACTCTCATCATCCCACTTTAGAGATGAGGAAACCAAGGCACAGAGAGGTTAGAACACTTGCTGGAGGTTGCACAGCAGCACCTGCAGACATGCCTTAAATTGCATCCTGAAGACCCACAGGGAACAGACTGGGAATGTCAGTGAGTGACGGGGCTGGGGTAAGACAACAGGGGTGTCCAGGCCACAAAAAGGAGCCCAAATTCATTCAGCTCTCAGGAGATCTCTGAAGGGTCTGAGCAGGGCAGTGACAGGACCTACTGACATGAGGTGACGTCTGGGGGTTCCATCCTGGGAGCCCCTCAGGGCCCTCCCTCCCCAGCAGGAGCCGGTGGGAGATATTCGGGGCTGGGATCAGTCTTCAGGGTCAACCTTCCCCATCAGCCGTGCCCTGGAGGCCCTCCCCACGGCCACCTGCGCACAGGTTTCCACCCCATGTGTGTCTCACCTCCTTTCTCCGGCGGCTTGGTCTGCACCGCCTCCGTTTCCTGGCCCTCGATGGTGCTGAGAGGTAGCATCGTGACGTCACAGGTGCTCCCTATGGACAGGAGACCAGAGCAGTCAGTGTCTGGGCTGGGGACCCAGATGGCCCGGGTGTGAACCCCAGCACCGCTCTCAGATGTCAGGTGGACTCAGACAGCTCCATCCCCTCCCCAAGTCTCCAGGTCCCCAGCATCCAAGGGGAAGTGTTGGCAATGCCTCCCTCTAGTGTTCTTCCAAGGCCCAGTGTGTGTGGTGGGGAGAGCGATTGCCATGGCACCTGGCAAAGGCAAGGGCAGAGACCATGGGTCCGGGGTTTATGACCATTTAAACAATGAAGAAATATTACCTTTTTAAAAAAACTTTTTATTTTATATTGGAGTATAGCCGATTAACAATGTGATAGTTTCAGGTGCACAGCAAAGCAACTCAGCCATACATATACATGTATCCATTCTCCCCCAAACTCCCCTCCCATCCAGGCTGCCACATAACATTGAGCAGAGTTCCCTGTGATGTACAGTAGGTCTTTGTTGGTTATCCGTTTTAAATATGGCAGTGTGTACATGTCAATTCCAAACTCACCAAGTATCCCTTTCCCACTGGTAACCATAAGTTCGTTCTCTAAGTCTGTGAGTCTGTGTCTGTTTTGTAAATAAGTAAAAATGAAAAAATAGTATGCCACAGAAAGCTGGGACCCTGAAGGTGAATGTCAGTTAACTGAGTACCAAAAGGGCCTCTGGCGTCTGGCATACAGCAGACACTCAACAGGTGCAGCTCATGGCCATCATTCCTATTGCGATATTTCAGCCCTGTCCTAAGGCTAAAAGGCAGCTTGATCAAATGGTTCAGACCAGGACCTTGCTTCCATGGCCTCAGGGGCCCCATTCTGGTACAGGATGCTTAAGTCTTAAGTCTTAAGACTGACCCGCAGGACTGCTGTGAAGACGAGGGGGCCGGTCCACAGACGACTCACCACAGCCCCTGGGGAGGGGCCAGCACTGCAGCGAGGGTGCCTAGCAGCAGCCTCAGCTGTGGGGTCCTGGGGCCCCGCCTCCACCCTAGCCTTACTTTGGGCAGGGCTTGGGCCAGTATGCCTGGAGGGTGCAGTGGGGGGTTCCAGCCTGCCGGTCACTAGCCGAGAGAGCTCAAGGAGCAAATTTGCCAGATTTAACAACAACGAGATTACAAGAAATACACAGAAAACTGAGATTTGAATTTGAGATACACAAATCATTTTTTACCATAAGTATGTTCAAACACTGCATGGGTCATGTCTACATAAAAATCATTTTTTATTTATTTTGCTAAATTATGTTTAAGTACAGGTAAGTCCCATGAAATATTCAGGACATACTTATACTAAAAGGTAATTCATTATTTATCTGAAATTCAAATTTAAGCAGGTGTCCTGTATTTCACCTGCAATCCCTGATTCAGGGGTTATTTAACCTCTTGCGCTGTCAGCTTTCCCCTCGTGAAAATGAGGACAATAAATATTAAACCTGAGGATTAAATACGATTAAATACACACACATGCTCAGAACACACTGTCTGGTAACTTAGAGTCAACACCTCTCCCTCTAAGCCTTTTTAAAGAATAAGACCCATCACAGGCTCTCACACATAATGGTGCAAATACAAGGTGCGTCAAAGGGCGGGAACACCCGGCCAGATAGACACACACACAATTGATGGAAGCACACATTTTCAGATAAACACTGGGGAAACCAGGGCATGCTGACACAAACACATCTGCAGACACACTCCAGGGAAACTCAGAGACCCCCGCATCCCCCGTGGGCAGGCGTGCTTGTGAGGGCTGAATATGATTAAACACATGTCAGCTATTGAGAACACAGCCTGACACAGAGTCAGGCGGTTTATGTGTTGGATCTAACTCTACTGTTATTGGTGGGGGGGAGGGCGGTTAGGAGGCCTCTTCCTCCACCTCCTCTCCCACCCCCACCTTCCCTGCGTCACTGTCCCTGCTGCCAGGACCTTCCAACCTGGCCTCTGACCTCTGATCTCCCGCAGCGCCCCTCCCCCACCCGTCCAGGCCCTGGTTCTGGGCCAGGTCTTCAGGGAAGACAGAACCTTATGGAAGAAGATCCCCAGGTCACAGAGCTTCATGCCTCAGAGCAGCTGAGGCACAGATGCCTGGCTTCCAGTTCAAGTGTGGCTGGGGAGTTAGGGCTGGCCCGGCAGGGCCATCAGACACAGGATGACCCCCCGGGAAGGCGGTGATCCCCCATCAGGGACTCACACGCACACTCCAACACCCCATGATGTTCTTTGAAAACCTCTGAGACGCCCTTTGAGCCCACAGACCTATTTTTAAAAATTGAGAACCACCAGTAGATACACACACACACACGCTTGGGACACACACAACGGCAGATGCACAACCTGAAAATACAAGTCACCCTCTCCAACACAATTCCCCTCTGGCTGACACCCTGGCCCATCCCCCAGAGGCTGCCCCTCTAAGATGCACGGCCCTGGCAGGCTCCCAGCCCTAACCTGCAGCCAAGCAAGTGCACGCGCAGAATCACTGGAGGCTGCACAGCCCTTTGCCAAGTGTCCTTCTCTTAAGTAAATCTTCATAAGCTTCCTCAGGTGCCCCCCCAAAGCCCCCAGGAGGGGCTCCACGCCTCCCGAATGGCCCTCTGGATGTTCTTTTAGGCTAATTCCGTACCTGGCCCCCTGATCCCGAAAGGACGTCTCCCAAAGTATCCCCTCCCCCCATACCCCGGCCTCCTCCATCCAACTACAGAGCCCCACGTCTGCCCCTCCTACCCCCGAAAACCTCAGGACCAGGACCGGGCTCCTCCTCCACCTGTCCTGCACGGAGTCCCCGCCACCCCTACCGCTGCCACCCCAGCCTCCTCGGTCCCCTCCACTCTTCCCTCCTCCCAGTGGCCACAGAAATCCTGACCTGGAGTCGCCCCGCGGCTCACGAGGACCTGAGCGTCCCGGCCGCCCTCAGGGGAGACGCGGGCTCCTCACGGGGCCCCACCGCGCGCACCATCGGGTCTCAGGGGCTGCTAGGCAGCCGCTCCTGCGCCCCACTCCCCAGAATTCACCCGCGCATCCTCCCCGGGAGCGCCGCCCTCCCCGCGGAGACCCCGCAGCGCCCTCCCGCCGCCCCCCGGCCCGCGCGGCGCCCCCGCCCCACGGCGCACCCCCTTCGGAGCTGCAGCCGCGGGACTGACCTCCGGCCCCGGGTCCTGGCTGGGCCGCCGGGCGGGAGCGCGCGGGCTTGCTCGGGGCTTGTCCTTGGCGCCCGCGCAGCGCTGGCTCCGGAGGTGCCCGGGGACGCGGTGGACAAACTCGCGCGAATGAACCGAGCTGCTCAGCGACACGCACACCCCCCAACCCCCGCCCGCAAACACAAGTCAGGTGGTTAAAACTGTCTCTGACACCAGCACAGGCGTCAGAGTGTTCGCTGCGATTCCGTTATTAGTGGGGAGGGCGGGGGGCCTCTTCGTCCTCGTCCGGTAGGGAAAGCAGTTTAGGAGGTCGCCCTGGGCAGGTTTTTAGTGGTTGAGAATTACTTGTGCAGGTAATAAGAGTACGTCGTATTTCTAAACTTGGTCTTCGAATATGAACAAACACACGCCACACACACGGAGGAACACATGTATGTAGCATGTGCCCTGGACTCAAACACAAAGTATCTTGTACACTGTGCCCCACAGTCCCAATAGTTCACGATTTTCCCTCCTTCCTCTAACCCTTCTCACACCTCCACCCGTACTGATTTCAGTCTGGCATCTACTCGAAGCAAGGTCAGTCACCCTTCTTGTCAAGGATGTCATGGCAAACACTATAGAATTCTGGGCCATCGGGTCTGTGTAGCAGCTGCTCCACTTTGCATGAAAGCAGCCCAGACGTTAGGGAAGGAATGGGTGTACTTGTGGCAATGAGCCCTTATTTACACAACAGGCTGTGGGCTGGGTGACCAGAGTGTGCCCACCCCGACGTAGAGAATTTTCTGTACCAGACCCTGGAGTAGATAAAGCCAAGCTGCTCTCTGGCAAAAGGGCAGTTTGAGCAGAAAACTGAACGGGCATGTCTTTAAAAAATATTTTATGAAAATGATATTGAAAAAATACTGTAATATTGAATCCTGTGAATGGAAAGCGCATAGTATACAAATAGGCACATAGTCTTGAATTTGGTAGAAAATTTTAAACGATAGTGTTTTTAAAAGCTCATGAGAGCCTCGCTTTTATCTCCTATAAAATGGGGATCATATTAGCTCCTATTTCTTGGACTCTGGTGAAGGTTACGCGAGATCATCTATATAAAGCGTTCAGCTCCATACCTGACAGGTGGAAAGTGCCCAGGAAATGTTAGCATTTATCCAACATTATCAGTAACCGACTCGTTAATCTGCCCCAGGCAGAGGGGTTGTCCTGCGGGCAGAGCACTGGCCACCCTGAGACTCGAACTGCCCAGAGGACCGTGCATGGAGCCAAGAGTGTCCAAGAGCCATTGACAAGATGCTCCATCTGGCTGTGCTTCTTCAGTCTCTCACAGCACCAAGACCACATCCTCACTTTCTGGGGGATACACTTTGTGATAATTCTGATAGCCTACGAGATCTAAATCAGTCCTGAGACAGACCCTTCTGTGCCCATGGAAATGTTCTGTATCTGCAGTGTCCAGTATGGTAGCCCCTGGCCACATTTGGCCACTGAAACTTGCCTGGAGCAGCTGAGAAACTCTCTTCTGAATTTTATTTATGTTTGACTCCCTTACTCCTTTATTAAGTTCATGGTCACTTTGCTGGGGGCAAGAAAATTAAACTGAATTCCTTCTCAAATGCAGTTTCCCATAGTATCGCTATTGACATTTGGGGCCAGAACATTCCTTGTGCAGGGGGGGTGCCTGTGCATTGGAGAAGGTGTAGAGGATCCTAGGCCCCTGCCCATTAGAGCCTAGTAGCACCGCCAAGTTGGACCAACCATAATATCCCTACATTGTGGAGAAGTTCCAGGAGGGGTGGTGGAGTATCACCCCAAATGAGAACTTCTGGTCTACCAGAAAACTTCCGAGGAGAAATGAAAGAAAACTCCACCCACATAGGTTCCCTCATTTTACCTGCACTGGGAGGTTTTGCGTACATTCCAGCTAAAGGCCCTTTCACACTGGGAGAGTTTACAGTCTTTTCCAACATGAAGTTTCTGGTGGTGCGTCAGGGAGGAGACCTGCCCGAAGGACCCCATCTTTGGTGCATGCATACGGCTTCCCTGCAGTGTGGAATTTCCCATGATTATTAAGAGTCGGGTCTTTGGTGAAAGCTCTCCCACACTCAGGACACCTGTAGGGTTTCTATCTGGGAAGCATGCTCTGATGTCTCTGAACACTTGACTTACACAGGAAGTCTTTCCTCATCCCTCACACTGATAACATATCCTCCCAGAGACTTTTCTGACGCTTGAGAAGGGCCAGCTGGCAGGTGAAGGCTCTCTCACATTCCTGGCTTCCCTCCCAAGTGCCTGGCTGGTGAATCCTCTTGTGTTCTGACAGGTGGGAGCCGATGCAACTTGGGGATATGATCACAATCGTGCCTTGTGGTAGGTTGCAAACATGGCCCCAGTTTTCCACACTCCCCCATGTCCATACCCTTTGTCCTAAGTGTGCAGTGCCCTCTTCTTCTGAATCTATACTTGGCCATGGAACTTGCTTTGGCCAAAGGGATTCTGGTAAAATGTGATTTAAGCAAAAGCTTGAAAAGTGCTTATGAAACTGGCATTTGTTTCTCTCTTGCGTCTTTACCCCTGCCAGGAGGATGAACATGCCCAGGCAAGCCTGCTGGAGGATGGAAGACACTTGGAGTAGGGCCAGGTCTCCCCAGTGCCCCAAGAGAAGCCAGCCTAGGTGAGCTGAGGACCAGCGTCCACCAGGCATCTGGAGGAGCCCAGAAACCTCAGCAGAGCCACCTCCACGACCCCCTGTGGCTGTTGCTCCTGAAGTTTGCCAACTAAAGGATGCTGCCCACCATTCCGTACCACCTACAGTTCACCCTGAAAGGAATTCAGGGTTAAGACCCGGGTGAGGCACCCTATGCTCTGGGGAAAGTGGCCCTCAGATAATTAGATATTTTCAGAAAAAAAAATACTATGAACCAAGATTCTTGCATCTTCCCATACTTAGAAAAGCACTAAAATCATTGACTGAGACGTCTGTTCTTCATGACCAACAGGAAACTTGTGCTGAGGTGTGTGCTTGACTGCATGGACCCCTTCTCCAAAATCACACAGAAACTGACCTCCTACCTACCTTTTGGAGCAGTTCCTCAGAGCTCTCTGAGAGGCTGCTTCCTGGGCTGTAGTCCTCAGTAAGTCCCCAAATAAACTGAAACTCACAGCTCTCACATTGTGCATTTTTACTTCAATCGACAATTTCTGTGGATTTTGTTGTTGTTGTAGCTAAGCGGCATGACTGTGTCTAAACATAAGTGCTACATGCAGATTCCAAGTATTTATGCAATATCTGAAGAGGTAAGTGAATGGATGCCATGAATCTTGGAAGGTATGAATGTTGGAAGATGCTCTTTCACTCACAGTTGTGTGACCATCTGGGAAAGTCCCAGTGTCCACAAGTGTGAGGTTATTATCATGATGGTTAAGGGCATAGATTCTGGAGCCAGTCCTGCCTGGGTTTGAATCTTGGCTTGGCTACTTATGATCTGTGTGACCTGAAGCAAGTGACATGAACTCTCTGTGCCTCTGTTCTCTTATCTTGGAAAGATGGATAATAACAGAACCAGCCATATGGTTGTGAGAATTAAGTGGATCGAAATGTGTAAAGACATTAGCTCAGTGCTTACCACATGGTCAGTGCTCAAGAAATGTTCATCATTCTAAATATTTGTGTAAAAATGGAGGAGATCCTAGTCATTGGGAGAGAGATACAGAATTGAAGAGTACACTTATTCACTCATGTATTCATTACAGCCTGATGCTGGGGCTAAATTAACATAACAGACCTGGTCAGTGGGGACACAATAGCCATTCCCCTTCGCTATAATAATAGAAGCTATTAGATGAGCACAGGATTGCCCAGCTAAGGACTGCACTTCCCAGCATCTCTTGCAGCTAGATGTGGTCATGTGACTATGCTCTGGCCAATGAGGTTTGAGGAAAGGTGATCTGGGCATCTTGTAGAAGTTGCCCTTTGAAGGACTGAAGTGTGTCTTCCCCTTCCGTCTTCCCCTCCCCCTTCCCCTGAGCCAGAATGTGGACTGGGTGTGGGGGGTGCGCCCTCTCCAGCCATGTGGCACAGAGCACCAAGGTCAAAGGACCCTGGCTGCCCAAATCCACCAGCTTGTAACACTTCCCCCCTGGAAGTTTACACACAGTCACCATCAGAGAGAAATCAACTCTGGCATATTTAAGCAGCTGTATTTGAGAGTTTTACACCAGAGTAGCCCAGGAAGTGTGTTTTGGGAGCACGGGGTCTAGAGCGGGAAGCAGAGGGACCTCAGGTGTTAGGAAAGGTAGAGGATGCTGAGGCAGCACAGGGGACATTCCCACGCCTGGATCTCCTTATACTTTGCACGAGGCTTCGAAGGGGAGGTGCACTTTGAGCCAGGTTTCGAAGGTTCAGGAGAAGATTGCGATTCAAAGTCAGAGTCATTCGATTCCATGTAAAAGGTGAAGCAAACACTTGGCTGGAAGGACAGAGAACAGAGATGAAGGAAGAGAATGTTAGCGCCTAGGTAGTGTCCAGTCACCCTTAGTTTGGGGGCTCAGCACGTGCACTCAGGGGCCGCCCACCTGGGGTTGAATTCCTACTTGGCCACGTACAGCTGGGGATCCTGGGGGCAAGCATCCTGACATTCCCTGGCCTCAGTTTACATTTCTGTGTGATGGAATATAAATAACTCCTCTCTCATAGGGGAGTGTGAGGACTGAACTAGGTAATCCTAGAAGAGGATCTTTAAATTTAACAATGTTTGCCACTTACTGAGAGCTGGAAACCCGTTAGCTGTGACAACGTTTGCTTTGCTGCTGTCTTAAAACCATCTGCTTTCCTAAAAAAATTAAACACTTCCTTTCAATATAAAGCATCTCCCACGGTGCTGGCAGTATGTAGCTGCAGTAATTTCTGAGAGGACTATTATTTCTCCCCAGTGGTTATTGAGTATTTCCTCTGCTGCATGAATGACAGGTCAGGTCCCATTTAATCCTCATGAGGTGGCCTCTGTTCTTATTTGTCCATCCTACGGATGAGGTAACGGAGGTAGGGAGGGACCCGTAAGTTTTCTCACTCTTTATGATCAGACATAGAGGTGGGGGATATCAGGCAGTCAGGATTAGAAGTGAGTATATAAGCTCCTCCGGGGACAGACATCTCCCATCATTTATGTGACAGATACTTATATCCCAGGCACTGTTGTAAGTACAGCACAAATGTGAACTCACTTAATCCTCATAGGAACCCTGTGAGGGGGGTGTTCCTACTGCCGTGTTTCACAGATGAGGAAACCGAGGCGCAGAGAAGTTCAGGAACTGGTTGCGGGTCCCACAGCTGGTAGTGGCTGAGGCTGGATTTGAACCCAGCACTGAGACTCTGGAGTCTGGGCTCTCAGCTTCACCAGGCTGGCATTCCCAGCTGGGAGGCTTAGGGTGGACAGGAAGGCTTCTCCACTCAGTGTCCTCACCTGTGCGGAATCGTCCTTTCCCCTACTTCTGGGTTACCTACCCTCCATACTAGTGACACTGTGGGTCCAGATCCTCCTTGCAGGGGTCGGGGGGGGACGTCCTGGACATTGGCCTTGAGCAGAATCCCTGGTCTCTACCCACTAGATGCCATCAGCATCACCCCTTCAGTTGTGACAAACAAAAGCGTTTCCAGACACTGAAGGTGTCCCCTGAGGAACACATCGCCTCTGGTTGAGAGTCACTGCTGCATCCCATACTTCTGTTCTCGGGGTTGGCGAAAGGTAGGGACCTTCTACCCCTCACACTCCCATGGGCATGTGACCCAGGCTGGGGCAGATGGGGTCCTGCATCTCCTCAGCTGATGCTTGGTTCAGTGGTGGGCACAGGACCCGAAAGGACCAATCAGAATGGTCTCTGCTTCTAGGTTATTTGGTTCCTCTACAAGTGTCTCTCCAATGATTTCTTATTAGTTAGTTACATGGAGAAATAAGAAAATCAGAAATTATTCAGTGGAGAAATGGGACAAGCATCTTGGCTGAATGGATCAAAATTCGTATCACCAGTGATGGCAGACAGACCTAGGGTGCATCTAGATGTGATGTCATGAGAATGACGCGGCATCGCTTAGGTGGTATTCCAGAGATCATAGCTACCCTGAATCTCATTCATGGGGAAATGGTAAAAAATAAACCCAATAAACCATGAATATGGAGCGGGGTGTGACTCTGGACTTCAAAATCTTCAGTGCCATAAGAGGCAGAGAAAGGCTGAGGAGATTTTCTAGCTTGAAGAGAAATAAAGATACATTACTAAGCACAATACCTGGCCCTAGACCAGAACTTGTGTAGGAGGAAAAAGAACACCAAGCAGACAGCATGTAGCAAATTATCAAAACTGGAATATGGACAGGGATAAGATGAAAGTGTGTATCAGGGTTGAATGTGCGAAAATAGAAAATAGAAAAAGTGCTAAAAATTGGTGAATTTGGATGATCTTTGTACTGCTTTGCAAAATCTGTGACTCTTACATTCTTTTCTGATAAGATTTCTAGAGAGTCCTCCCTGGGACTGCTGCAGGCGCTAATAGGAAACGTGTTCTTGCGAGCATCCTCACCCTATGCCTCCCCTGACCTCTCCCCGGGGCCCCCCTGGCTCCCCATCAGGGCCGCTCCAAGCTCCGCTCCCGCCTGTTAAGAATCCCAGAGACAGAGCAGACGCCTCATTGGCCAAGGTTGAGTCACGTGCCCAGCCTGGAACCAATCATAGGGAACCTTGGCATTGCCGGCTCTGATTGGTCAGGGGCATACCTGGAGCTGGTCTGAGGATGGGATCAGATCCATCCGAAGGGCGTGGAGACAAGTGGTCCCCCAAGAAAAATCAAGGGTGTTAGTAGGAGAAGGAGGAATGGTATCCAGGTGGACAAAGCCACAGCTGCCTACGCAGGAGGGACCCTTACGTAATTCATTCCTTCACTTAATCAGCCCATGTGTATACAGTGCCTAACGCTGGTTACATCTGTTCTAGGCAGGGGGATATGCCATTGAACAACAGAGGAGGTTGCTGCTCTCCAAGAACCACTCTAGTAGGGAACACAGATGATGAACACACAGATACAGGTATGCTCTCAGGTAGCACTAATAACGCTGAAGAAATTGAGCAAAGCAAGGGGTTAGAGAGAAATGAGGCAAAAGTGAGCAAGGGAGGCTTCATGGAGGAGGTGACGTTGGAGCAGAGGCAGGAATTAGGAAAGAAAAGAAGGCAGGAAAGAGGGCAGCATCTCCAGGAAAACCATCCCCCAGAGCTGGGGCTACATCCTCAAGGGTACAAGGGGCACCGAGCCATCCAAGGGTCTCTGCTGGGCAGAGAGGGTGGCAGATGTGCCTGAGCTCAGACCCAAGGGCCTCTGGTCAAAGGGAGGAAACAAGCAGGCTTACCATGGGACAGATGGGCACCCGTCTGGCTGACACTCTTGCATTCTTTCTGGGGGGCTTCCTTGGCGCCTCACCAGGGTTCTCAGAAGGCAGGGCTGAGGGAGGAGGAAAGACTCATGAGGCCATCTTGCCCTCTGTGGCTTGAGAAACTCAGTAATAATAAGATCTTCGTCATGAAACCATTGACAAGAGCTAATATGTGTGGTGTACTTGTTATGTGTGAAGCATGCTTTTAAGTATTTGACACGGATTATCTTCTTTGGTTGTTCATAATAAGTCTCTGAGATGGGTACTATATTAATCCAACATTAGAGAGGAAACGAAGGCACAGAGAGGTTAGGACACTTGCTGGAGGTTGCACAGCATTGCCTGCAGACATGCATTAAATTGCATCCTGAAGGCCCACAGGGAACAGAGATGGCATGTCAGCGATTGAAGGGGCTGGGGTAAGACAACAGGGGGCTCTGGAGATGGTGGCACCCTGGGGAGCCCGTGTCCAGGAGGAAGGGACAGCTGATATGCAGCTGCCTGTGGCGATGTCTCTGCAGGAAATAGTCAGGTATTTTCTGTCTCCTGTATGATTGTTACAGGCCACTACACGTGTGATAAAATACATGGAAAAATACACATGGATTGTGCCAAAATCCATGGGCTAGTTTTAATGTTGTACTATCATCATGTAAGATAGAACTACTGGGGGCAGTTCAGGGCCCTCCCTCCCCAGCAGGAGCCGGTGGGAGATATTCGGGGCTGGGATCAGTCTTCAGGGTCAACCTTCCCCATCAGCCGTGCCCTGGAGGCCCTCCCCACGGCCACCTGCGCACAGGTTTCCACCCCATGTGTGTCTCACCTCCTTTCTCCGGCGGCTTGGTCTGCACCGCCTCCGTTTCCTGGCCCTCGATGGTGCTGAGAGGTAGCATCGTGACGTCACAGGTGCTCCCTATGGACAGGAGACCAGAGCAGTCAGTGTCTGGGCTGGGGACCCAGATGGCCCGGGTGTGAACCCCAGCACCGCTCTCAGATGTCGGATGGACTCAGGCAGCTCCAACCCCTCCCCAGGTCTCCAGGTCCCCAGCATCCAAGGGGAAGTGTTGGCAATGCCTCCCTCCTAGAGTGGCTTCCAAAGCCCAGTGTGTGATGTGGGGAGAGTGATTGCCATGGCACCTGGCAAGGGCAAGGGCAGGGATCATGGGTGTGGGGTTTATGCCCCTTTAAGAACAGAAAAATTATGACACAGAGTGCTGGAACCCTGGAGGTAAAAGTCAGTTAACTGAGTATCAAAAGGGCCTCTGGAGTCTGGCATACAGTAGGCACTAAATAAGTGTATTCATGGCCAGCATTCTCAGTGCCATATTTCAACCCTGTCCTAAGGCTACAAGATAGCTTGACCAAGTAGTACATACCAGGACCTCTCTTCCCTGTCCTCAGGGGCCTCTTCTGGTGCTGGATGCTCAAGTGACTGCCTCTCAGGACTGCTGTGAAGACGAGGGGCCCGGTCCACAGACCCCTCACCACGGCCTCTGGGGAGGGGCCAGCACTGCAGCAAGGGTGCCTGGCAGCAGGCTCAGCTGTGGGGTCCTGGGGTCCCACCTCCACCCCAGCTTTACCCTGGGCAGGGCTTGGGCCAGTGTGTCTGGAGGGTGCACTGGGGGGTTCCAGCCTGCCAGTCACTAGCCGAGAGGTCTCTAGGATCAAGCTCGCCAGATTTAACAACAACAAGATTACAAGAAATACACAGCAAACTGTTTGAATTTCAGATACACAAATCATTTTTTAGTATAAGTACCTCCCAAACACTGCATGGGACGTGTCTACATAAAAAATCACCCTGTATTTATTTTGCCAAGTTATGTTTAAGTATAGGCAAGAAATATCTGGGACACAGTTACACTGAAAGGTAATTCTTTGTTTGTCTGAAATTCAAATTTAAGTATGCATCCTGTATTTTACCTAACAAGCTCCGATTCAGCGGGTATTTAACCTCCTGTGCTGTCAGGTTTCCCCTCCATAAAAATAAGGACACTGCATGATTAAACATGAGGGCTGAATATGATTAAACACATGTCAGCTATTGAGAACACAGCCTGACACAGAGTCAGGCGGTTTATGTGTTGGATCTAACTCTACTGTTATTGGTGGGGGGGAGGGCGGTTAGGAGGCCTCTTCCTCCACCTCCTCTCCCACCCCCACCTTCCCTGCGTCACTGTCCCTGCTGCCAGGACCTTCCAACCTGGCCTCTGACCTCTGATCTCCCGCAGCGCCCCTCCCCCACCCGTCCAGGCCCTGGTTCTGGGCCAGGTCTTCAGGGAAGACAGAACCTTATGGAAGAAGATCCCCAGGTCACAGAGCTTCATGCCTCAGAGCAGCTGAGGCACAGATGCCTGGCTTCCAGTTCAAGTGTGGCTGGGGAGTTAGGGCTGGCCCGGCAGGGCCATCAGACACAGGATGACCCCCCGGGAAGGCGGTGATCCCCCATCAGGGACTCACACGCACACTCCAACACCCCATGATGTTCTTTGAAAACCTCTGAGACGCCCTTTGAGCCCACAGACCTATTTTTAAAAATTGAGAACCACCAGTAGATACACACACACACATGCTTGGGACACACACAACGGCAGATGCACAACCTGAAAATACAAGTCACCCTCTCCAACACAATTCCCCTCTGGTTGACACCCTGGGCCCACGCTACTCATCACGCAGATGCCCCTCTATGCCACCAGGACGCTCCCAGCCCCCACCTGCAGCCAGACATGAGCCCCCAGAATAACTGGAGGCTCAAAAACCCTTTTGCAATCACCTTATTCACCAGCGAATCATCATATGTGTCCTCAGCGGACCCCCAAACGCCTCCAAAAGGCTCCCTGCCCCATGTTGTCCCCAAAACTCCCCTCTGGATTCCCCCCAGGCCTTTCCAAAGTATCCCCTCCCCCCATACCCCGGCCTCCTCCATCCAACTACAGAACCCCCCGTCTGCCCCTCCTACCCCCTAAAACCTCTGGACTCGGGCTCCTCCTCCACCTGTCCTGGACGGAGTCCCCGCCATCCCCTACTCGGGACACCCCAGCCTCCTCTGTCCCCTCCAGTCTCCTCTCCAGCTAGTGGCCAGAGAAATCATAGGACCCTGACTTCTCCCGAGGCTCAAAGGGGATGAGGACTCGGGTTGCCCTCAGGGGAGACGCGGGTTCCTGAAGGGGCCCCACCGCGGGCACCTTCGGGCCTCAGGGGCTCCTAGAAAGCAGCTCCTGCGCCCCATTGCCCTGAACGCACCCGCGCATCCTGGCCTGGTGCCCCGCCCTCCCCGCGGAGACCCCGCAGCGCCATCCGGCCGCCACCACCCCCGCGCCCCCCGCCCCTCGCTTCGCCCCCGCCCTGATGGCGCCGACCCTTCAGAGCTGCGGCCTTGGGACTGACCTCCGGACCCGGGTCTATCTGCGCCCCTTGGCAGGAGCGGGCGGGCTTGCTCGGGGCTTGTCCTTGGCGCCAGAGCAGCGCTGGCTCCGCAGATGCCCGGGGAATCTGTGGACAAACTCACGTGAATGAACGGGGCCGAGTTGCTCGGCAGCACGCGGAAACCCCCAACCCCCGCCCCCAAGCACAAGTCAGGTGGTTAAAACAGTCTCTGACAGCAGCACAGGCGTCAGAGTATTAGCTGCAATTTTATTATTGGGGGGGTGGTCAAGAGGCCTCTTCCTCCACGAAGGCCCCCAGCCTGCCAGCATCACTATCCTTGTTACTGAGGGGTTCCTACTGGGCCTCAGAATCCGTCCCCCCCCAGCGCCCCTCCCCCACTGCCCAGGCCAGGCTTTCCTAGGAAAGGCACAGAGGCTCCTGCTTCAGAGGCACTGGGGCCTGGGGACCCCTCGGGGGTGGCTGGGGGACAGGGTAGGTCCTGCAGGATCACCAGGCACACAGCGAATCCCTCCCACGAGGTGACCTCCTGCCCAGGACTCACACTCCTACTCACAGTGGGATACTTTCAAAATCGCAGAGACACCCCCTTGGCCTCGGTGTCCTACTTGTACAATTTAAGACCCACTTGTAGATCCTCAAATACACACAAATGGGCAGTAACACATCCCGAGGTTCAGTAACACTCAGGCACGTGCACGCACGCACGCACACACACAAATGTGCAGATACACGCAGCTTCAAATACTGGGCACACCAGGCACACACACACGCAGGACACACACATCTGCACACTTAAACTCAAAGGGCACCCAATGGGATACTCAGACCACCTCTGCCTGACACCCCAGGGTCACCCTCAGTCTCACCTGGGGACCCAAGCCCCCAGAGGCCTCCCGCCTCAGATGCCCCCTGTCACTCCCCTTTGGACCCCCGCAGCTCCTACTCACAATGGCTCACAGTAACACATCCCGAGGTTCAGTAACACTCAGGCACGTGCACGCACGCACGCACACACACAAATGTGCAGATACACGCAGCTTCAAATACTGGGCACACCAGGCACACACACACGCAGGACACACACATCTGCACACTTAAACTCAAAGGGCACCCAATGGGATACTCAGACCACCTCTGCCTGACACCCCAGGGTCACCCTCAGTCTCACCTGGGGACCCAAGCCCCCAGAGGCCTCCCGCCTCAGATGCCCCCTGTCACTCCCCTTTGGACCCCCGCAGCTCCTACTCACAATGGCTCACGTTAAACCTCAGAATCACTCCTTCAGCCTTGTAGGCTTGAAAACATTGAGACTTACTAGCAGATCAGACAGACAAATATGCGGAAATCCATCCAAAAGCTCAGCAACACCCAGCCATGCAGACACACAGAAACACACACACACACACACACACACACTGCAGACACACACCCACACTGCAGTCACAGACATTCCTAGAAAATCAGAGACACCCCCTCAGCTTGCAGGCCTTTTAGAAACAATACGACCCACTCACAGATCCACACACACAAACGTGCAGATTCAGATTCACAGAGCTCGAAATAGCAGACACCCCAGGCAGACATAGACATACAGACACACAGACACACAGACACACACACACACACACACACACACACACACTAACTTGTAGAAACATATTTTCAAACGAATACTTTGGAAAGCAGGGCATAAAGACACAAACACATCTGCAGACACATCTCAGAACTCAAAATCACCCTCCAGACACATGATCCCCTCTGGCTGACACCCAGGACCGACCCTAGGTCTCACCCAGGGCCCCTTCCCCAGAGGCTGCCTCTCCAAGATGCACGCCCCCGGCAAGCTCCTAGCCACCACCCCCAGGCAGGCACGGGCGCGCAAAATCGCTGGAGGCTCGAAAACCCTTTTCCAAGCGCCCTTCTCACAAGCTTCCTCTGGCTCCCCCAAAAGCCTCCGGAGGGGCTTCACGACCCTCCCCACTCCCCAAATGCCCTCTGGACTCCCCCCACCCAAGTCATTTTCCTACGTTCTATTCGGTCAATCCGGTAACTAGCCCCCCACCCCCAACTGATCTCTCCAGTGTCCCACCCCCATACCTCCCGCCTCCTCCATCAAACTACGAAGCCCCCAGATCTGACCCTCCTACCTCCTAAAATCTCGGGACCGGGACCCTGTTCCTCTTCCACCTGACCTGGAAGGAGACCCAGCCATCCCCTAACCCGGACAGCCCAGTCCTCCTCGGTCCCCTCCAGTCTTCTCTCCTCTCAGTGGCCCGAGAAATCCTCGGACCAGGAGTCGCCCCGAGGCTCAGAAGGGTCTGAGGACTCTGGCCGCCCTCAGGGGAGACGCGGGCTCCTCAAGGGGCTCCACAGCGCGCGCACCATCCGGTCTCAGGGGCTCCTAGGCAGCCGCTCCTGCGCCCCATTGCCCAGAACGCACCCGCGCATCCTGGCTGGGCGCCCCCGCCCTCCCCGCGGAGACCCCGCAGCGCCCTCCCGCCGCCCCCCGCCCCCTACTGCGCAGTCGCACTGATGGCGCCGACCCTTCGGAGCTGCAGCCGCGGGACTGCCCTCCCCTCCCGGGTGGTGACTTGGCGCGGGCTTCCCGGGGGGGCAGGGGCGGGGCGGGCTAGCTCAGTGCTGGTCTCAGGCATCCTGCAGGGGGTCCAGAAAACGTGGCCGCCCGGGGACCGCGCAAGACAAAAGCGCGAAAGGAGCCGCTCACGACCACCGCCCCTCTCCTGTCCACATAGATACTCAGGTCCAGTGACCGAAACAGTGCCTGAAACAAAGTATAATGTTGTTAGGGTTTGAGGACTGGAGATCCTGGTCCTGCACCTCCTCTCTGACCCCAGCTTCCCTCCATCACTGTCTCTGTTGGTGGGCTTTCCAACTGGGCCTCAGATAGCCGTCCTCCCCCCAGCGGCCCTCCCCCACGAGTCCAGCCTTCTGTCCGGGACCAGGTCTTCCAGGAAAAGGGAGGTGCGGGTTGACAGGGAAGAGCCGCAGGGTATGCTTCCCAGCAGCAGAGTCACAAGGGCCTGGATGCTTGGGTCGGGGGAAGCGGTTACTGGGGGCTGGGGGCTGGTCCTGCAGAATCATCAGAAGCACAGTGACCCCCAGGCAAGCGGTGACCCCTCTCCCAGACGCCCACACACTCACTGCCACTCACAATGGCATACCTTCAAAACCCCCGAGATATCGCCTCAGCCTCCCAGGCCTGCTGGTAACAACTGAGACCCACTTGCGGATGGGCACACAGGTGCAGAAACACGCCCCACCTGGGCTGTCTGGTAAGGATGGTCCTTACCCTTATGCCTCACTGGCCAGACCTTAATCAAACGGACTACCGGCACAATAGGTGAGAAATGCTGTCCTTCGTTCAGGTAGCAATATCCCAGCTGAGATTCAGGGTTCTAATGTCCTGGAAGAAAGGGGAAAATGGATGTAGGGGAACTTTGGTTTCTACAAGGGTGGTGAAAACTTCCAACAGGATAAAATATACGGAAAAGAGTATGTCTCCTTCCCCTCCAGCTCTCCCCACCGTGTTCCCTCCTTAGACTAATCCCCACTGGCATTAACGGATTTCTTATCTATGCTTTCAGAGATAAATATTTATTCATTTATTTGTATGCTTAATTATATGTTAATTTATAGGTTTAATTATACATGTATATGCATGTGTGTATATAAACAAATATATTTCATCTGCCACTAGCCACCTGTTTCTTTTTTTTACATAAATGATATCCTACTATACACACTCTTGATTTTGTTTTCTTTTTTTAGCTAACGAATATATTTTGGAAATCTTGCCATATCAGTCCATGCAGAACTGCCTCATTCTTTTTGATGGTGGTAGACTATTCCTCTGAATGACTTTACCATGATTTGTTTAACCAAGTCTCCTAAGACTGGATAGTTGGATGGCTTCTGGTTTTTTCTTACTACTAACACAACTGGCATGACCTTCCTTGGAAATGTGTCATTGCACACAATTGGAAGCTTCTCAGGACAGGTTTTAGAACTGAAAGAATTGCATCAGAGCATATGTGCATTTCAAATTTGGGGACAGCTATTGCCAAAGTGCTCTACACAAAGAGTGCCAGATGAGAACCCAACTAACAATGCATTTGGAGAGGCCAAGTCAGTATACGAACACATTTTTTATTATTAGTTTTTTGAACACGTTTTTTAATCGTTACCAACTGCTGGGTGAAAACATGGTTAGAAGCAGTTTCATTTCTTTACTATGAATTATCTTTCCATATAGCTCACCAATTTTTGATTGGGTCATTGGTCTTTTTCTTATCTATTTGTAAGTGTTCTTTACATATTAAGGATATTGATCTTTCCTCTGTAATGTGTACTGAATGTACTTTTGATCCATTTCTTATTCAAATTTTGACTTTATTTATGGTGTCAGTAAAAGATTTTGGAATAAATGAACGAATAACTTAATTGACTATCAAGTTTCAAGCTTGACCTGCAGATCAGAACTCACTGGGCAGTGCCAGATTCCTGGACAAGAGGGAATGGGTGAATATTAAGGTGATTTGAAAAACCAGACAGACACGAAGGTCAATTAAATATTTGTAGATTTAATGCACACTCCCTGCACTTGCTAAGGCTTATTTGGCTATAATTCAACTTAACACGTCCAAAATTAAACGAACCCTTATCATCCTACTTCTGTCCCTCCCAAGTCATCCTCAACTTGGAACCCAGCGCCTCCAGTGGCTCAAGCCAGAATTCATGAAGTCATTCAAGACGCCCTCCACAGGGACTTCCCTGGTGGTCCAGTGGTTAAGCCTCTGCGCTCCCAATGCAGGGGGCATGGATTCAACCTTGCATGCTGCACAGTGTGGCCAAAAGGGAAAAAAAAGGACGCCCACCACTCCTTGGTCTTCCACATCCAATCCCTAGCACACCCTTTGGCTCCATCTTATTTATGTATCCTGAAGCTATTTAGAAGCATCAGTCAGTTACCTTTTTCTGTCAAAGGTCTCATAGCAAATATTTTAGCCTTTCTGAACCAATAAGTCTCTGTCGCAGCTAAAAGACTTTGCGTGAAAGCAGCCCAGACTATAAATAAGGAATGGACATGGCTGTGCCAGCGAGCCCTTCTTTATACAACAGGCTGTGGGCTGGATGGCCAGAGTCTGCCCACCCTTGACCAAGAGAATTTTCTGTGCCAGCTCCTGCAGGAGATAAAGCCAAGCTGCTCCTGGAAAAGGTGCAGTTTGGGCAGAAATGAAAACAGCTATACTTTATTTTTTAAAGATACAGTTTGTGAAAATTTGAATCCCATGAAGTTGAAAAAGTGTAATATAAAAAATAGCCAGAGACTCTTGATTTATGTTCAAAAACTGAAATAATAATCTTCTTTAAAAAGCTCTCATGAGCCTTGTTCTTCTCTCCTACAAATTGGGGATCATATTAGCTCCTATTTCCTAGGACTCTGATGAAGGGTAAATGAGATCATCTGTGTAAAATGCTCAGCTCCATACCTGACAGGTGGAAAGTGCCCAGGAAATGTTAGCATTTATCCAACATTATCAGTAACCAACTCGTTAATCTGCCCCTGGCAGAGGGGTTGTCCTGCGGGCAGGGCACTGGCCACCCTGAGACTTGAACTGCCCAGAGGACCGTGCATGGAGCCAAGAGTCTCCAAGAGCCATTGACAAGATGCTCCATCTGGCTGTGCTTCTTCAGTCTCTTACAGCACCAAGCCCACATCCTCACTTTCTGGGGGCTACGGTGTGTAATAATTCTGATAATGTAAGAGATCTAAAGCAGTCCTGAGACAGACCCTTCTGTGCCCATGGAAATGTTCTGTATCTGCAGTGTCCAGTACGGTAGCCTCTAGCCACATTTGGCCACTGACATGTGCCTGGCAGGGCTGAGAAACTGTTTTGAACTTTATGTTTAATTTGTTTACATTGAAATGTCTTTTTGACAGATACAGATTTCTGATAACTTTCGAATCATACCACTGAACTGGGTAAGAAATTAAAGAATTCAAATGGAAAACCTGATGACTTCATAAATTGTTAACACAAGATTAAGATAAACAAGGATTAGTTCCATAGGACTCAGTGAAGGGATGAATATGTTTTTAACTTTTATGGCTTTTTGTCTGAAATATCACTGGCTTTTAATCTTTGTTTTCTAGACATAAGGAAACATTTCACTTTCAACTAATTATGACAGCAATTTGGTAAATTACACCTTTGCAAGCAGAATTGAAACATTTATATTTTCTCTCTACCTGATCCTTCCAGAATTTGGAAACTCTTAGTATTCTTATTTTTATGACAACATAGTTATTTGCATAAGTTCAATAAGAATCTATTCTCCTTATAACAGGACATAAATGGAAACACTTGTTTTATTACCATTGCTTTGACTGGCATGTCATATTTAAGAATATGCACAGAATCAGATATGACTAGACAGCTTTAAAGAACCAAGGTGAACTTTATGGAGCCATAAAGCCCCTTGGAAAAATAACCTGGCACCTTGCTTCAGAGTTCCCAGCAACACTACCTGGTAGGTGGAGGAATCTCAAGACACGTTGGAGACCTTGAGAAGAGAGGAAACCACCCAAATCTTTAGATATCGCAGGTGGAATATAACTGGTCTATGGAGAGGACCGCTGACCTCAACCTCATCTCACAACGATGCTCAAACACAGGAGAAATTATATTCAGACCAGGACAAAAAGAAGATGGCATCAGAAGTAGACGGCTATCCCAAGATGCCAGACCTGACCCGTATGATTATTTATACTGTTTTTTGATTGTGAGGACTTTTGCATGTGAATGAAATGTTTTGCTATCATTAGCACAATCCTATGCAGAGTTTAAAGATTATTCCAGTTGTTGGGTTTATGGTCCGTTACCTACGTCCAGTACTACTGGGTTATCTTGGTGGATTTCTCCTCTGCAAGACTCTAATTGGATAGCCCTTAAGAAATTTATTCTAGAAGAAAGAAGTTATACTTCTGTTGGGGCCATTATTTTTTTTCTTATTGAAGTATAGTTGATATATAATATATTAGTTTTGGGTGAATAACATAATGATTCGATATTTTTATAGATTATTCTCCATTTAAAGTTATTACAAAATAATGGCTATATTTCCCTGTGCTGTACAATACATCCTTGTTGCTTATTTATTTTATACATAGTAATTTGTATCTCTTAACACCCTACCCTTATCTTGCCCCTCCTCCCCTCCCCAGTGGTAAACACTAGTTTATTTTCTACATCTGTGAGTCTGTTCCTGTTTTGTTATGTTCATTTGTTTGGTTTATTGTTTAGATGCCACATATAAGTAATAGTATGGAGTATTTGTCTTTCTCTGTCTGACTTATTTCACTAAGGCTAATATCTTCCAGGTCTATCCATGTTGTTGCAAATGGCAGAATTTCATTCTTTTTTATGACTGAGTAGTATTCCATTGTGTGTGTGTGTGTGTGTGTGTGTGTGTGTGTGTGTGTGTGTAAGATGTTATATGTGTATAACATCTTTATCCATTCATGTGGGGTTGGACACTTAGGTCACTTCCATATCTTGGCAATTGTAAATAATGCTGCAATGAAGGACCGCTGACCTCAACCTCATCTCACAACGATGCTCAAACACAGGAGAAATTATATTCAGACCAGGACAAAAAGAAGATGGCATCAGAAGTAGACGGCTATCCCAAGATGCCAGACCTGACCCGTATGATTATTTATACTGTTTTTTGATTGTGAGGACTTTTGCATGTGAATGAAATGTTTTGCTATCATTAGCACAATCCTATGCAGAGTTTAAAGATTATTCCAGTTGTTGGGTTTATGGTCCGTTACCTACGTCCAGTACTACTGGGTTATCTTGGTGGATTTCTCCTCTGCAAGACTCTAATTGGATAGCCCTTAAGAAATTTATTCTAGAAGAAAGAAGTTATACTTCTGTTGGGGCCATTATTTTTTTTCTTATTGAAGTATAGTTGATATATAATATATTAGTTTTGGGTGAATAACATAATGATTCGATATTTTTATAGATTATTCTCCATTTAAAGTTATTACAAAATAATGGCTATATTTCCCTGTGCTGTACAATACATCCTTGTTGCTTATTTATTTTATACATAGTAATTTGTATCTCTTAACACCCTACCCTTATCTTGCCCCTCCTCCCCTCCCCAGTGGTAAACACTAGTTTATTTTCTACATCTGTGAGTCTGTTCCTGTTTTGTTATGTTCATTTGTTTGGTTTATTGTTTAGATGCCACATATAAGTAATAGTATGGAGTATTTGTCTTTCTCTGTCTGACTTATTTCACTAAGGCTAATATCTTCCAGGTCTATCCATGTTGTTGCAAATGGCAGAATTTCATTCTTTTTTATGACTGAGTAGTATTCCATTGTGTGTGTGTGTGTGTGTGTGTGTGTGTGTGTGTGTGTGTGTGTGTAAGATGTTATATGTGTATAACATCTTTATCCATTCATGTGGGGTTGGACACTTAGGTCACTTCCATATCTTGGCAATTGTAAATAATGCTGCAATGAACACTGGGGTACATGTATCTTTTCAAATTAGTGTTTTCTTTTTTTTTTTGTATATATATATATATATATATATATATATATATATATATATATATATATATATATATATATATATCCATGAGTGGGATTGCAGGATCATATGGTAGCTCTATTTTTAGTTTTTTAAGGAAACTCCATACTGTTTTCCACAGTGGCTGCACCAATTTACATTCCGACTAAGAGTACAGGAGGGTTCCATTTTCTCCACACTTATTATTATTTATAATAATAAGCATTTCTTATTTATAGAGTTTTTGATGATGGTCATTCTGACTGGTGTGAGGTGATACCTCATTGTAGTTTTGATTTACATTTCTCTAATAATTAGCAATACTGAGCATCCTTCCGTGTGCCTGTTGGCCATCTGTATGTCTTCTTTGGGGAAATGTCTATTTAGGTCTTTTGCCCTTTTGTTGATTGGGTTGTTTGTTTGTTTTTGATATTGAGTTGTATGAGCTCTTTGTATATTTTAGAAATTAAGCCCTTGTCCATCACATCATTCGCAAATATTTTCTCCCATTCAGTAGGTTGTGTCTTTATTTTGTTGATGATTTCCTTTGCTGTGCAAAAGCTTTTAAGTTTAATATGGTCCCATTTGTTTATTTTTGCTTTTATTTCTTCTGCTTTGGGAGACTGATCCAAAAAAAATATTGCTCTGATTTATGTCAAAGAGTGTTCTGCCTTGTCCTCTTTCAGAAGTTTATGGTTTTGGGTCTTACACTTGGGTCCTTAATCCATTTTTAGTTTATTTTTGTATATGGTGTGAGAAAATGTTCTAATTTTACTCTTTCACATGTAGTGTGTAAATTTCCCACCACCACTTATTGAAGAGACTTTCTGTTCCCCATTGCATATTCTTGCCCTTTTATGGTCATAGATTAATTGACCATACATGTGTGGGTTTATTTGTGGGCTCTTTATTCTGTTCCATTGATCTATGTGTATGTTTTTGTGCCAGTATTATGCTGTTTTGATTACTGTAGCTTTGCAGCATAGTCTAATGTCAGTGAGCATTATTACTCCAGCTCTATTCTTTTCCCTTAAGATTGCTTTGGCAATTCAGATCTTTTGTGGTTCCATATGAATTTTAGTATTTGTTTTAGTTCTGTGAAAAAACGTCCTTGGTATTTTGATAGGGATTGCATTAAATCTCTAGTTTGCTTTGTTTAGTATGGACATTTAACAATATTAATACTTCCAATGATGAACATGGGGTATCTTTCCATTTCTTTTTATCATCTTCAATTCCTTTATTGATGTTTTATAGTTTTCAGAGTAAAGGTTTTTAAGCTCCTTGGTTAATTTTATTCCAAGGTATTTTGTTCTTTTTAATGCCATTTTAAACAGGATTGCTTTCTTGTTTCTCTTTGTGATAGTTCATTACTATTGTATAAAAATCAACAGATTTTTGTGTATTAATCTTGTAACCTTCAACTTCACTGAATTCATTTATTAGTTCTAATAGCTTTTTTAATTTATTTTTTTACTGAAGTATAGTTGATTTACAATGTTGTGTTAATTTTTGCTGTACAGTAAAGTGACTCAGCTATACACATATATATATATGTTCTTTTTGAAATTCTTTTCCATTATGGTTTACCCCAGGATATTGAATATAGTTCCCTGTGCTATAGAGTAGGACCTTGCTGTAATTCTAATAGCTTTGGTGGAAACTTTAGTGTTTTCTGTATATAGTATCACATCATCTGCAAATGGTGACAGCTTTACTTCTTCCCTTCTAATTAGGATGCCTTTTATTTCCTTCTCTTGTCTGACTACTGTGGTTAGGACTTCCAATACTATGTAAAATAGCAGTGGTGAGGGTGGGCATCCTTGTCTTCTTCCTGATTTTACAGGAAATGCTTTCAGCTTTCACCATCTAGCATGATGTTCCCGTGGGTTTGTCATAAATGTCCTTTTTTCAGTTGAGGTATGTTCCCTCTATACCCACTTTCATCAGAGTTTTCATCATGAACGGAGGTTGAACTTTGCCAAATGCTTTTTCGGTGTCTCTTAGATGATCATGTGACTTTTAGACTTCCTTTTGTTAATGTGGTGTATCACATTGATTGATTTGCAGATATTGAACTATCCTTGAATCCCTGGAATAAAACCCACTTGATCCTGGTGTATGATACTTTTTATATATTATCATATTCAATTTGCTAATATTTTGTTGAGGATTTTTACACCTTTATTCATTGGTCTGTAATTTTCTTTTTTGTAGTGTCTTTGCTTTATTTGGGTCACTACTCATATTACAAGATGGGACCCCCTCACTTAGCCAATCAAACTACTTGCTCTGACCATAGCCGTAAAAATGAATCATATTTCATACAGGTGGCCAACAGGCACATGAAAAGATGCTAAACATCGCTAATTAGTAAAGAAATGCAAATAAAAACTACAATGAGTTACCACCTCTCACTGGTCAGAATGACCATCATTAAAAAGTCTACAAATAACAAATGCTTGAGAGGGTGTGGAGAAAAGGGAACCCTCTTACACTGTTGGTGGGAATGTAGAAAAGGGAACCCTCCTACACTGGTGGGAATGTAAACTGGTGCAGACACCATGGAGAGCAGTATGGAGGTTCCTCAGAAAACTAAAAATAGAGTTACTATATGATCCAGCAATTCCACTCCTGGGCATATAGCTGGACAAAACTATAATTCAAAAAGATACATGCACCCCAATGTTCATAGCAGCACTATTCACAATAGCCAAGACATGGAAACAATCTAAATGTCCATCGACAGATGAATGGATAAAGAAGATGTGGTACTTATATGCAATGGAATACTACTCAGCCATGAAAACAAACGAAATAATGCCATTTGCAGCAACATGGATGGACCTAGAGATTATCAAAGTAAGTGAAGTAAGTCAGAAAGAGAAAGACAAATATCATATGATATCACTGACATGTGGAGTCTAAAATATGACACAAATGAACTTATCTATAAAACAGACTCACAGACATAGAGAACAGACTTGTGGTTGCCAAAGGTAGGGGGTTGGGGAGGGATGGATTGGGAGTTTTGGATTAGCAGATGCAAGTTATTATATATAGGATGAATAAACAACAAGGTCCTACTGTATAGCACAGGGAAGTATATTCAATATCCTCTGATAGGGAGTCCCTGGTGGTGCAGTGGTTAAGAATCCTCCTGCCAGTGCAGGGGACATAGGTTCGAGCCCTGGTCGGGGAAGATCCCACCTGCCACGGAGCAACTAAGCCCACATGGTTCAACTACTGAAGTCCGCACGTCTAGAGCCCATGCTCCACAACAAGAGAAGCCACTGCAATGAGAAGTCTATGCACCTCAACGAAGAGTAGCCTCCGCTCACCGCAACTGGAGAAAGCCCGCGCGCAGCTACGAAGACCCAACGCAGCCAAAAATAAATAAATAAACAAACACACAAATAAATAAATAAATATATCCTCTGATGAACCATAATGGAAAAGAATATGAAAAAGTATGTATATATACGTGTAACTGAATCACTTTGCTGTACAGCAGAAATTAACACAACATTGTAAATCAACTATACTTTAACAAAATAAATTTTTTAAATGAATCATCTTTAAAAGTTACTCAAGCTCAATCAGAGCAATGAGGGAAATTTCAGTCAAAGAATATAACTTTCTGGTTTTTAGGAGGGACTGTCCCTCAGTTACAGGATGAATTTATATTGCAAATATCAGGGTATGGTCATTGAAATTTAAGGGTTTCCCTTATGTGGAGGAAAATTAAATCATACTAAGGATAATCAGCCTAATGACTACAGGGAATTGGGCTGGCTGATTTATGAACAATGCTAATATATCATTTCTCTTACTGTTAGTGATTGGTATGTAATAGTTAGTGATTTGGTGTGTGCTTGGTATGTAATAGACAGGGACAAACGACCTGGGATATACTGGGTTGCACCTAATGGAATTTCTTGTCTTAAACATTTACTTATGACGCTACTAGCTATATTGCTTGTATTCTGCCTATTTACAATATTGTTATTTCTTGCATTAAGAATTGTGTGACTGGGACTTCCCTGGTGGTGCAGTGGGTAAGACTCCACGCTCCCAATGCAGGGGGCCCGGGTTTGATCCCTCGTCGGGGAACTAGATCCTGCATGCATGCCACAACTAAGAAGCCTGCATGCTGCAACAAAGATCCCATGTGCCACAGCTAAGACCTGACGCAGCCAAAATAAAAAAATAAATATTTTAAAAAATAAAAAAGAATTGTGTGACTGAGCCTCCAATAAATATAATGATGCCTAGGCGACTTGAAACAACTGATCAAATATATAGTTCTACGTGAGATCAGTGATCGTAATAGTGTAATTCTAGATATGGGAAGAAGCAACAAGAGGGAACCATTTCCTGGACCATAAGGGACTAGTAAGATAGGTGGTCCAGAGACATGTATGGCTACCATTAACAGGGCATAGTCCAGCAATAACACATTGAATGGCCTATCAGTTAAATACTCGCCTGAGCTAGCAACAAACCTCACTAGCACGGAGGGAGAAATTGGCTATAAAATGCCTCCCAAACCTTGGTTGAATTTATGACCAAGAGGAGGGCACTGCCAACAAAAGAAGGTTCCCCACCACCCACTTCTATAAAAATGAAGTCATTAGCCACTGCAGTTGATACCAACAGTACATCCGGAAAGTAATTAAGAGTGAAGATCAGGCTGAGGTACTCTATGCTCTGGGAAAACCGGGAGAGAGGCTTTCAGATAGTTAGATATTTTCAGGAGAAAATTTTAAAAACCACTATTCTTGTATCTTCTCATACTTAGAAAAGCGCTAAAAATCATAAGTGACATATGTGTTCCTTGTGACTAACAGTACCCTTCTACCAAGCTGTGTGCTTCATTGCACATACACGTTCTCCCAAATCACATAGAACCTGATTTCCTACCTACCTTTTGGAGCAGTTCCTCAGAGCTCTCTGAGAGGCTGTCTCCTGGGCTATAGTCCTCAGTAAACCCCAAACAAAATGGAAACTCACAGCCCTCACGTTGTACATTTTCACTTCAGTCGACAATTTCTGTGGATTTTGTTGTTGTTGTAGTTAAGTGGCATGACTGTGTCTAAACATAAGTGCTACATGCAGATTCCAAGTATTTACGCAATATCTGAAGAGGTAAGTGAATGGATGCTATGAATCTTGGAAGGTATGAATGTTGGAAGATGCTCTTCCACTCACAGTTGTGTGACCATCTGGGAAAGTCCCAGTGTCCACATGTGTGAGGTTATTACCATGATGGTTAAGGGCACAGACTCTGGAGCCAGCCTGCCTGGGTTTGAATCTTGGCTTGGCTACTTATGATCTGTGTGACCTGAAGCAAATGACATGAACTCTCTGTGCCTCTGTTCTCTTATCTTGGAAAGATGGATAATAACAGAACCAGCCATATGGTTGTGAGAATTAAGTGGATCAAAATGTGTAAAGACATTAGCTCAGTGCTTACCACATGGTCAGTGCTCAAGAAACATTCCTTTTTAATTTTTTGGCCATGCCATGCGGCATGGGGAATCTTAGTTCCCTGACCAGGGATCAAACCCGTTGCACCTATATTGGGAGCTTGGAGTCTTAGTCAGGAAAGTCCCAAAATATTCCTTATTCTAAATATTTGTGTAAAAATGGAGGAGATCCTAGTCAATGGGAGAGAGATACAGAACTGAAGAATACACTTATTCACTCATGTTTTCATTACAGCCTGGTGCTGAGGATAAATTAACTTAACAGACCCAGTCAGTAGGGACACAATAGCCATTCTCCTCTGCTATAATAATAGAAGCACTTAGGTGAGCACAGGATTGCCCAGCTAAGGACTACACTTCCCAGCATCTCTTGCAGCTAGATGTGGTCATGTGACTATGCTCTGGCCAATGAGGTCTGAGGAAAAGTGATCTGGGCATCTTGTAGGAGTTGCCCTTTGAAGGACTAAAGTGTGTCTTCCCCTTCCCTCATCCTCCTCCCCTTCCCCTGAGCCAGAATGTGGATGGGATGTGGGGGTGAGCACTCTCCAGCCATGTGGCACAGAGCACCAAGGTCAAAGGACCCTGGCTGCCCAAATCCAAGGAGTGTCTACACCTTCGCCCCGAGAGGTTAACACACAGACCACCAACATGGAGGACAAATCAATTTCGGCATATTTAAGCAGCTATATTTTGGAATTTTACATCACAGTAGCCCAGCATGCATGTTTTGGGAGCGCGTGGTCTAGAGCGGGAAGCAGAGGGACCTCGGGTATTAGGAAAGGCAGAGGATGCTGAGGCAGCACAGGGGACATTCCCATGCCTGGATCTCCTCATACTCTGCACCAGGCTTGGAAGGGGAGGTGCAGTTCGAGCCAGGTTTCGAAGGTTCAGGAGGAAACTGGGAATCAGAGTCAGAGTCATCCGTTTCCAAGTAGTAGGCGAAGCAAACAGTTGGCTTAAAGGAACGAGAACACAGAAGAAAGAGGAGAACGTTAGTGCCCTGGGTAGCATCCACTCTCCCAAGTGTGAGGGCTGAGCACGTGCACTGAGGGGCAGCCCACCTGGGGCTGAATTCCAACTTGGCTACAAACAGCAGGGGATCCTGGGGCAAGCGACCTGACCTTCCCCTGCCTCAGTTTACACTTCTGTATAATGAAGTATAAATAAGTGCTTTCTTAAAGGGGAGTGTGAGGATTGAACAGGATAATCCAAGAAAAGGATCTTTAACAATGCTTGCTGCTTAGTGAGAGGGTTTTTCTTCTACTCAGTGCCCTCATCTTTGCAAAACAGTTCTTCCCCAAAATGTCCTTAGTGTGGGTTTCCCAACATCTAAGGACGTTTTGGGGCGGGATCATCCTTTGCAGTGGATGCTGCATGCTGTGCATTGCAGGATGTTGAGAGGCATCCCTGGCCTCTACCTGCTGTACACCAGCAGCATCACCCCTTCAGCTGTGACAACTAAAGATGTTTCCAGACATTGAAGGGGTCTGCAGGGGGACAAACTGCCTCTGGTTGAGAATCACCTCCTCATCCATGCTTCTGTTCTCTGAGTTTGGGGAAAGGTAAGGACCTTCTACCCCACACACTCCCATGGTCATGTGATCCAGGCTGGGGCAATTAGGGTCCTGCATCCCCTCAGCTGACGATTGGTTCAGTGGTGGGCAAAGAACCCAAAATGGGCCAAACAGAATGCTCTCCATTTCTGAGATTTTTGCTTCATGAAAAATGTGTCCCAACTGGTCTCTTATTAGCTAGCTGCATGGAGAAAACAAAACCAGAAAGCATTCAGTAGAGAAATCGGACAAGTATTTCTTCCGAGTACATCAGCAATGATGGCAGACAGACCTCGTGTGCATCTGGATGTGATGTCTAGAAAAGGACAGGGCATCACTTAGGTGGTATTCCAGAGATCATAGCTACCCTGAATCTCATCCACGGGGAAATGGTTAAAAAATAAATAAACAAACAAATAAATAAATAAAACAATATGGGGTGGGGTGACTCTGGTCTTCAAAGTTGTCATAGGCAAGAAAGGTTGAGGAGATTTTCCAGATTAAAGAGGTCTAAAGATACATTACTAAGCACAATACCTGGACCAGAATGGACCTTGTGCTTTGGGGAAAAGAACGAAAAAAAAAAGGTAGTATGTAGCTAATTCACAAAACAGGAATATGGACATAGATTAGATGAAAGGGTGCATAAGGATAAAAGCCTGAATGTTACACAGTCCCACACTTATGTAAGAGTATATTCTATATCTAAGGTGATAGACTGAGGAATGTATATATAAATATATATATTAGAGAGAACATGAAAATAAAAAATATTAACAATTGGTGAATTTGGATGATCTTTGTACTGCTTTGCAATATCTGTGACTCTTACATTCCTTTCTGATAAGATTTCTAGAGAGTCCTCCCTGGGACTGCTGCAGGCACTAATAGGAAACGTGTTCTTGCGAGCATCCTCACCCTGTGCCTCCCCTGACCTCTCCCCGGGGCCCCCCTGGCTCCCCATCAGGGCCGCTCCAAACTCCCCTCCCACCTGTTAAGAATCCCAGAGACAGAGCAGACAGACGCCTCATTGGCCAAGGTTGAGTCACGTGCCCAGCCTGGAACCAATCATAGGGAACCTTGGCATTGCCGGCTCTGATTGGTCAGGGGCATACCTGGAGCTGGTCTGAGGATGGGATCAGAACCATCCGAAGGGCATGGAGACAGGTGGTCCCCCAAGAAAAATCAAGGGTGTTAGTAGGAGAAGGAGGAATGGTATCCAGGTGGACAAAGCCACAGCTGCCTACGCAGGGGGGACCCTTACGTAATTCATTCCCTCACTTAATCAGCCCATGTGTATACAGTGCCTAACGCTGGTTACATCTGTTCTAGGCAGGGGGATATGCCATTGAACAACAGAGGAGGTTGCTGCTCTCCAAGAACCACTCTAGTAGGGAACACAGATGATGAACACACAGATACAGGTATGCTCTCAGGTAGCAATAATTACTCTGAAGAAAATTCAGGAAGGCAGGGGGTTAGAGAGAAATGGGGCAAAAGTAAGCAAGGGAGGCTTCATGGAGGAGGTGACATTGGAGCAGAGGTAGGAAATTAGGAAAGAAATTAAGAAAGAAAAGAAGGCAGGAAAGAGGGCAGCATCTCCAGGAAAACCATCCCCCAGAGCTGGGGCTACATCCTCAAGGGTACAAGGGGCACCGAGCCACCCAATGGTCTCCACTGGGCAGAGGGGGTGGTGGATGTGCCTTTCCTCTCAGAACCCACGGGACTCTGGTCAAGGGAGGAAACAAGCAGACTTACCACGGGACAGATGGGCAGGAGTTTGGCTGACATCCTTCCCTCCTTTTTGGACGGACTGTTCAGCAGATCATCAGGATCCTCAGAAGGCAGGGCTGAGGGAGGAGGAAAGAGGCATGAGGCCACCTTGCCCTCTGAGGCTTGAGAAACAATAATAATAAAATCTTCATCATGAACCCTTGACAAGAGCTAATATATGCAGAGAACTTGCTATGTGCCAGGCACGCTATTAAGCATTTTACAAGTATTAGCTTGTTTGGTTGTTCATTATAACTCCCTGAAATAACTACTATCATCATCTCATTTTACAGATGAGGAAACTGAGGCACAGAAAGGTTAGGGATGTTGCACAGCAGTGCCTGCAGACATGCATTAAATTGCACCCTGAAGTCTCACAGGGAACAGACAGGGAATGTCAGTGAGTGGAGGGGCTGGGGTAAGACAACAGGGGTGTCCAGGCCACAAAAAGAAGCTCCAATTCATTCAGCTCCCAGGAGACACTGCTGTAGGCTCTGAACAGGGGAGAGACACTGACATGAGGGGATGTCAGGGAGGTTCCATCCTGGGAGCCCCTCAGGGCCCTCCTTCCCCAGCAGGAGCCGGTGGGAGATATTCGGGGCTGGGATCAGTCTTCAGGGTCAACCTTCCCCATCAGCCGTGCCCTGGAGACCCTCCCCACGGCCACCTGCGCACAGGTTTCCACCCCATGTGTGTCTCACCTCCTTTCTCCGGCGGCTTGGTCTGCACCGCCTCCGTTTCCTGGCCCTCGATGGTGCTGAGAGGTAGCATCGTGACGTCACAGGTGCTCCCTATGGACAGGAGACCAGAGCAGTCAGTGCCTGGGCTGGGCACCCAGATGGCCCGGGTGTGAATCCCAGCACCGCTCTCAGATGTCAGGTGGACTCAGACAGCTCCATCATCTCCCCAAGTCTCCAGGTCCCCAACATCCGAGGGGAAGTGTTGGCAATGCCTCCCTCCTAGAGTGGCTTCCAAGGCCCAGTGCATAATTTGGGGAGAGCATTTGGCATGGCACCTGCCAAGGACAAGACCACGGCTAATGATGCCTGGGTCTCATGTCCCTTTAAGAAAAGAATAGAAATATTATGACACGAAGTGCTGGGGCCTGAAGGTGCAGCTCAGTTAACTTTATATCAAAAGGGTCTGTGGTGTCTGACATACAGCAGGCACTAAATAAGCACACTCATGGCCAGCATTCCCAGTGCTGTATTTCAGCTGTTTCCTAAGGCTACATTGCAGCTTGACCAAACGGTTCAGACCAGGACCTCTCTTCCCTGTCCTCAGGGGCTTCTTCTGGTACAGGATGCTTAAGTGACTGCCTCTCAGGACTGCTTGAAGACGAGGGGGCCGGCCCACAGACCCCTCACCACAGCCCCTGGGGAGGGGCCAGCACTGCAGCGAGGGTGCCTGCAGCAGGCTCAGCTGTGGGGTGCTGGGACCCCGCCTCCAACCCAGCTTTACCCTCACTGGGACTTGGGCCAGTGTGTCTGGAAGGTGCACTGGGGGGTTCCAGGCTGCCAGTCACTAGCCGAGAGAGCTCAAGGATCAAGCTCGCCAGATTTAACAACAAGATTACAAGAAATACACAGCAAACTGAGATTTGCATTTCAGATACACAAATCATTTTTTAGTATAAGTAGCTCCCAAACACTGCATGGGACGTGTCTACATAAAAAATCACCCTGTATTTATTTTGCCAAGTTATGTTTAAGTATAGGCAAGAAATATCTGGGACACAGTTACACTGAAAGGTAATTCTTTGTTTGTCTGAAATTCAAATTTAAGTATGCATCCTGTATTTTACCTAACAAGCTCCGATTCAGCGGGTATTTAACCTCCTGTGCTGTCAGGTTTCCCCTCCATAAAAATAAGGACACTGCATGATTAAACATGAGGGCTGAATATGATTAAACACATGTCAGCTATTGAGAACACAGCCTGACACAGAGTCAGGCGGTTTATGTGTTGGATCTAACTCTACTGTTATTGGTGGGGGGGAGGGCGGTTAGGAGGCCTCTTCCTCCACCTCCTCTCCCACCCCCACCTTCCCTGCGTCACTGTCCCTGCTGCCAGGACCTTCCAACCTGGCCTCTGACCTCTGATCTCCCGCAGCGCCCCTCCCCCACCCGTCCAGGCCCCGGTTCTGGGCCAGGTCTTCAGGGAAGACAGAACCTTATGGAAGAAGATCCCCAGGTCACAGAGCTTCATGCCTCAGAGCAGCTGAGGCACAGATGCCTGGCTTCCAGTTCAAGTGTGGCTGGGGAGTTAGGGCTGGCCCGGCAGGGCCATCAGACACAGGATGACCCCCCGGGAAGGCGGTGATCCCCCATCAGGGACTCACACGCACACTCCAACACCCCATGATGTTCTTTGAAAACCTCTGAGACGCCCTTTGAGCCCACAGACCTATTTTTAAAAATTGAGAACCACCAGTAGATACACACACACACATGCTTGGGACACACACAACGGCAGATGCACAACCTGAAAATACAAGTCACCCTCTCCAACACAATTCCCCTCTGGCTGACACCCTGGCCCATCCCCCAGAGGCTGCCCCTCTAAGATGCACGGCCCTGGCAGGCTCCCAGCCCTAACCTGCAGCCAAGCAAGTGCACGCGCAGAATCACTGGAGGCTGCACAGCCCTTTGCCAAGTGTCCTTCTCTTAAGTAAATCTTCATAAGCTTCCTCAGGTGCCCCCCCAAAGCCCCCAGGAGGGGCTCCACGCCTCCCGAATGGCCCTCTGGATGTTCTTTTAGGCTAATTCCGTACCTGGCCCCCTGATCCCGAAAGGACGTCTCCCAAAGTATCCCCTCCCCCCATACCCCGGCCTCCTCCATCCAACTACAGAGCCCCACGTCTGCCCCTCCTACCCCCTAAAACCTCAGGACCAGGACCGGGCTCCTCCTCCACCTGTCCTAGACGGAGTCCCCGCCACCCCTACCGCTGACACCCCAGCCTCCTCGGTCCCCTCCACTCTTCCCTCCTCCCAGTGGCCAGAGAAATCCTGACCTGGAGTCGCCCCGCGGCTCACGAGGACCTGAGCGTCCCGGCCGCCCTCAGGGGAGACGCGGGTTCCTCAAGGGGCCCCACCGCGCGCACCATCGGGTCTCAGGGGCTGCTAGGCAGCCGCTCCTGCGCTCCATTGCCCCGAACGCACCCGCACATCCCCGAGGAGACTCTGCAGCGCGATCCCGCGCCGCCCTGGCCCCAAACTGTCCCCGCCCTGATGACAGGGACCCTTCAGAGCTGTGGCCTTGGGACTGACCTCCCGACCTAGGTTCTGCTGGGCCGCTGGGCAGGAGCGGGCGCGCTTGCTCAGTGCTTGTCCTTGGCGCCAGAGCAGCGCTGGCTCCAGAGATGCCCGAGGAGGCGGTGGACAAACTTGCGCGAATCAATGGGAATGCGTTGCTCAGCGATAAGCACAAACCCCCAACCCCCGCCCCCAAGCACAAGTCAGGTGGTTAAAACAGTCTCTGACAGCAGCACAGGCGTCAGAGTATTAGCTGCAATTTTATTATTGGGGGGGTGGTCAAGAGGCCTCTTCCTCCACGAAGGCCCCCAGCCTGCCAGCATCACTATCCTTGTTACTGAGGGGTTCCTACTGGGCCTCAGAATCCGTCCCCCCCCAGCGCCCCTCCCCCACTGCCCAGGCCAGGCTTTCCTAGGAAAGGCACAGAGGCTCCTGCTTCAGAGGCACTGGGGCCTGGGGACCCCTCGGGGGTGGCTGGGGGACAGGGTAGGTCCTGCAGGATCACCAGGCACACAGCGAATCCCTCCCACGAGGTGACCTCCTGCCCAGGACTCACACTCCTACTCACAGTGGGATACTTTCAAAATCGCAGAGACACCCCCTTGGCCTCGGTGTCCTACTTGTACAATTTAAGACCCACTTGTAGATCCTCAAATACACACAAATGGGCAGTAACACATCCCGAGGTTCAGTAACACTCAGGCACGTGCACGCACGCACACGCACACACACAAATGTGCAGATTCACGCAGCTTCAAATACTGGGCACACCAGGCACACACACACGCAGGACACACACATCTGCACACTTAAACTCAAAGGGCACCCTATGGGATACTCAGACCACCTCTGCCTGACACCCCAGGGTCCACCCTCAGTCTCACCTGGGGACCCAAGCCCCCAGAGGCCTCCCGCCTCAGATGCCCCCTGTCACTCCTCTTTGGACCCCCCCCAGCTCCTACTCAAAATGGCTCACGTTAAACCTCAGAATCACTCCTTCAGCCTTGTAGGCTTGAAAACATTGAGACTTACTAGCAGATCAGACAGACAAATATGCGGAAATCCATCCACAGAAATACAGGCATGCGGACACCCAGATACAGACACACACACACCTGGAAAATTGGAGTCACCCCCTCAGCCTTGCAAGTCTTTTAAAAACAATAAAACCCACTTGCTCCCCACTTACAAATGTGCAGATTCAGATTCACACAACTTCAAACCACAGGTAATCCACGCAGATACACCCACACAGACACACACACACAGTTTTCAGATAAACACGTTGGACACTGGGGCATAAAGACACAAACACACCTGCAGCCACATCTCAATACTCAGAATCACCCTCCAGACACATGATTCGCTCTGGCTGAACCCAGGAAAGACCCAGGTCCCGTTGCTCAGAAGCTGCCCCCTTTCACATGTGTGGACCAGTCATGCTCCCAGCCACCCGGACAGCCGGGCACTTATGCACATAACCACTGTTGGCTCAAAAGCCATTTTCCAAAAGCCCTACTCATTCCCAAAACTTCACACGCGTCCTCTGAGAACCCTCTTTCCGCAGCTCCAACGCCCCCCAACCTGCTTCAGGTATTCCCTCCAAATCATCCATCCATGCCCCGAGCCGGCCAAGTTCGTACGTAACTGGCCCCCTTAACTCCCAACTGACCCCTCCAGGGTCCTGGAGGCCCCTTAATAACCGTCTGCCACCGCCATCACATTAGCATGCCCCTCACATAGTGAAGACATGAGCTCTCCAAATTCAGACACACAATCAGACTCTGCTGCCATCACACACCCACACAGAGACACATACACACCTAAGTACCCATCGACTTCACCTGTCAGACAAAAATGCACACCCTTGGGCACAGCTTCGCAGAGTCAGACGCAGACTCACACAGACGCCTCACAAAGTCAGAATTCGTGCTGTGTGGAATCCCATTAAAATCTCCCGCCCTGGGACGGACAGACAAGGCCACACACTCCCCGGACCCCCGCAGAGCCACACTGCCACCCTGACACAGTCACCTGCTGGCGAGCCAGTCACTCACTCACACCCACGCCCAGACCCTTCACCCTCGGAGACACAACAGGTCAAGGAAGGGGTGGTCGAGGACCAGCCCTCTGTCACTCCCAGTAGCGCGCAGCCGAGCCATCCCCGCTTCCTCCACTGGCAGATACAGAGCCCTCCCCCCAACACACACACACACACACACACACACACACACACACACACACACTGTCCCTCTCCCAACCCACCTCCCATCCTCTCCTGCCGAAAACTCACCGCTCGGCGAACTGTCTGCCTTCCCTCCGAGCCGAATGCGGGTGGGCGGAATTCAAACCTGGACCAAAGCGCTCCAAGAGCCGCCCACCGAACTACCTGTCCCAGAAGGCACCGCGCCTCGCCGCGCTAGCCGCTCCGTGTCTGCTAAGGAGCTCGAGCCCGAGTGGCTCTCGAGGACCTCTGGGAAATGTAGTCCCGAGACCGAAGGGGGCGGTTCAGGGACGCCAGAGTGGCGGGGGTGGGAGCAAGAAGTGGCATGCCTCACTCCTTTCACCCCAGCCCTGGGTTCCTGCAGATGGAGGGAGCATGGGGGGGAGGGGTGCTTCATGCTCTGCACCTCATCGCCTTACCAGGAGGCAAAGTATTAAATAACATAGAGGTCCCTGGAGACCCTGCCTCAAAACTTCCAGCACCCCTCGGCAGCCTTGTGCAGCCAAGAGCTGTGTGCATCCAATGAAAAGCAAAAACAAAAAAAACTGCGTTCAACAAGATCACAAGTTTATGCTCATTTTATATGAGTAATTTAAAAAATAGATTTAAAATAGTACTTTTAAAATAGATTGTCTTTTCTGATGGAGAAATTTGAACACGGGGTATTTGGAGATACTAAGAAATTATTTTAAGTGTAATAGTGGTATTGGGACTAGTTTTTTTAAAGAGTCATTATCTTTGGTGGATATGTACTGGGATTCAAGGATGGTTTAACATATGCAAATCAATAAATGATACGACACTAATAGACAAGATAAAAACCACATTATCATCTCAATAGATGCAGAAAAACCATTGGACAAAGTTCGACATCCTTTCATGATGGATAAATAAAAATTCCCAACAAATTGGCTATAGAAGGAATGTACCTCAACTTAATAAAGGCCATATATAAGCCCACAGCTAACATCGTATCAGTGGTGAAAGGTTGGAAGCTTTTCCTCTAAGATCAGGAACAAGACATGGATGCTCACTCTCATCAATCTTATTCTACATAGTACTAGAAGCACTAGCCAGAGCAATTTGACAAGAAAAAGAAATAAAAGGCATTCAAATCAGAAAGGAAGAAGTAAAATTGTCTCTGTTTGTAGATGATATTCAACCAAAAATCCTAAAGACTCCACCCCTACCAAAAGACTCCACCAAAAAACAGTTAGAACTAATACACAAATTCAATAAAGTTGCAGGATACAAAATCAACACTCAAAAGTCAATAGCATTTTCATATACTAACAGCAAACTATCTGAAAAACAAATTATGAAACAATTCTTTTTCTAATACCATCAAAAAGAATAAAATACTAGTAAATAAATTTAACCAAAGAGGCAAAAGATCTGTACACTGAAAAATATAAAACATTGATGAAAGGAATCAAAGACACAAATAAATGGGTAGGTATAGGATGTACATGGATTGGAAGAATTAATATTGTTTACATTTCTATTCTACCCAAAGCAATCTTCAGATTCAATGCAATCCCTATCAAAATTCCATGGCATTTTAACAGAAATAGAAAAAAAAATCCTAAAATTCAGATGGAACTACAAAAGACCTGACTAGCCCATACAATCTTGAGCAAGAAAAACAATGCTGGAAGCCTCACATTTCTTGATTTAAAAAATACATTACAAATCTACAGCAATAAAACCAGTATGGTACTGGAATAAAAACAGACATAGAGCAATGGAACAGAATAGAGAGCCAGAAATAAATGCATGCGTCTTCAGTCAACTGATCTTCAAGCAAGGTGCTAAGAACACACAATGGGGCGTAGATATTCTCTTCAATTAATTGTGCTGTAATACTCAGTTTTGCATATAATTGCATATCCAAATGCAAAAGAATGAAATTGAACCTTTATCTCACACCATATACAAAAGCCAATTCAAAATGGATTAAACACTTAAACATAAGACCTGAAACCATGAAATTACTAGACGAAAACATATCAGGAAAGCTCCTTGACATTGGTCTTGGCAATTGTTTTATTGGATATGACACCAAAAGCACAGGCAACAAAAGCAAAAGTAGACAAATGGGATTTCATCAAACTAAAAAGCTGTATAGCAAAGGAAACAATCGGGAGAGTGAAGAGAACCTGTGGAATGGGAGAAAATATTTGCAAACTATACATCTGATAAGGGGTTAATATCAAAAATGTATAAGGAACTCATACAACTCAATGGCAAAAAATAAACAACCGAATTAAAAAATGAGCAGAGGATCTGAATATACATTCTCCAAAGAAGACATACAAATAGCCAACAGATATATCAAACAGTGCTCAACATCATTAAATATCAGGTAAATGCAAATCAAAACAAAAATGAGATAGCACTGCATACCTGTTAGGATGGCTATTATCAAAAAGACAAAAGATAACTAGTATTGGTGAGGATGTGAGAAAAAGGAACTCTTATTCTGTTGGTGGGAATGCAAATTGATACAGCTACTATGGAAAATAATATGGGGATAAATACTGCATGATCTCACTTATATGTGGAATCTAAGAAGGTCAAACTCTTAGAAACAGAGAATAGAAGAGCGGTTGCTGTGTCTGGGAGGGGTGGAAAATGAAGGGATGTTGGCCAAATGGTATAAAGTTTTAGTTATGCAGGATGAATAAGTTCTGGAGTGCTAATGTACATCTTGGTGACTTTAGTTAATAACACTGTATTATATACTTGAAATTTGCTAAGAGAGTAGACCTCTTACCAAGAAAAAGGGGGGATAACCATGTGTGGTGAAGGATATATTATTTATCTTGATTGTGATAATCATTTCACAATGTATATAGCTATCAAAACATCATATTGTAAACCTTAACTATATACAATGTTTATTTGTCAATTTTCTCTATTAAGCTGGAAAAAATAAAAACAAACAAACAAAAGAAACTAATTCAGTGGGTATCTGGGGATGTAGCTGTGGTAATAATAGCAAAAATAACTGTCATTTATGGAAGAATAACCAGGGTAATGCATTTCTTCTTTGAATCATGAAAACAACCTCATTTTACAAAATGAGAAAACTGAGGTCAGGATGTATAAAATATGTGCCCAAGGCAACATTTGGCCAGTGGGCAAAGCTGGGATCTGATCCCAGGAAATCTAGATCCAGAGCCTAAGTAGCTGACTGCTCATTTAACTGACATTTATTGAGTACATACTATGCTAGGCACCAATCTAGGCGCTGAGGAAACAGAGAATCAAAGAGACATAAATCTCTGACCTTGTGGCATTTCCTTCCTAATGGAAAAGAGACACAATGAAAAATAAGTAAGGTAAGTGGTGAATCGGAGAGTGGAAAATAGTGCTATGGAGAAAAATCAAACAGGGGGTGTGTTTGAGAAGTGTTGAAATTTCAGGGTGGCCAAGGAAGGTATCCCCCAAAGATGACATTTGAGCAAAACTCTGAAGGATCCCAAGAAACAAGACGTATTGATATCTGGAGGAGACGTGTTCCAGGCAGAGGGAACAGCCAATGTGAAAAGATGAGATGACGACATGAATAATGTGTCTAAGAATAGCAAGGAGGACAGTGGCTGGAACCCAGGGCAGAAAACATTTGACCCTAGGAAGTCTTTTGGGGGTTCGGTCTGAGAGGGCTCCTCCACCACTTCTCCAGATATGGCAGGCTCAGTGGAGGTGTGCAACCCTTCAGGTCCAGGCTAGAGTCACTCAGACCCAGAGAGGTCTGTGCAACTCACCAAGGAGGACTCTGCCCAGAGTAGGGGTGGGGAGCGATTCCTGTTTCCTCTCTCAGGGGTCGATTGGATGGTAGTTGCAGGCCACTGGGACTCCTTGACCCTGGTTGTTTGAGAGGGTGAGCAGAAAGGAAAACCTGGGCTCACTGTGTCACCAGCCCTAACCCCCACCATGCCCAGAAAACCCCCTTTCTGGGTGTGGGGGATGGGATTGGAGATGTGTCCCCAGGTAAGTTTAATGCTCTGCTGTGTATGTCTGAAATTCTTCATAATTTCTGAACATGAGATTCCATGTTTTAATTTGGTAGTGGGTCCCCCAAATTATGCAGCTGGTCCAGGATAGGTATCATTATTATTTGTTTTGCTGGAAATGAAAGTACAGAGCTGGTAAGGAGCAGCTAGAAAATAGGAAGCTGGGATATGAACCCAGACTCGGCTTGGCTCAAGTGTGGGTGCTCTTCACCCCTTGTCTAGGTGATATTTGCCCTTAGGAGACCCATCCAGAAGGAGAGCTCCTCCCCTTCTCACTCCAGAAAACAAAGCAGGCAACATCCTGTCCCTTACCTCTTTCCAAATTAAGGAAAGGGGGTGGTTAGGTAGAATAATAGCTCCCCAAAGAGGTCCATATCCTAATCCCCAGAATTTGTGAATATGTTACCCTCCATGATAAAAGGGACTTTTACTTCTTCCTTTCCAATTTGGATTCCTTTATTTCTTTTTCTTGCCTGATTGCTCTATCTAGGACTTCCAGTAGGATGTTGAATAGAGTGGTGAAAGTGGGAATCCTTGTCTTGTTCCTGATTTTAAAGCAAAAGCTTTCAGCTTTTCACTGTTGAGTATGGTGTTAATTGTTGACTTGTCATATTTGGCCTTTATTATGTTGAGATTGAACTATCCTTGCAACCTAGGAATAAATCCCACCTGATCACGATGAATGATCCTTTTTTTTTTTTTTTTTGTCTGTGCCACGTGGTTTACAGGATTTCAGCTCCCAGACCAGGGACTGAACCTGGGCCCCAGCAGTGAAAATGCCAAGTCTCAACCACTGGACGGTCAGGGAATTCCCTGTATGATCCTTTTAATGTGCTATTGAATTCAGTGTGCTAGTGTTTTGTTGAGAATTTTTGTATCTATATTCATCAGAGATATTGGCCTGTAGTTTTCTTATAGTGTCCTTGTCTGACTTTGGTATTAGGTTAATGCTGACCTTATAAAATGAGTTTGGAAGTGTTCTTTCCAGTTATAATTTTTGGGAGAGTTTGAAGATTGATGTTAATTCCTTGCTAAATGTTTCATAGAATTCACCAGTGAAGCCATCTGATCCTGGGCTTTTCTTTGTTGGAAGGTTTTTTTATTATTGATTTGATCTCCTTATTCATTATTGGCCATTTCAGGTTTTCTGTTTCATCATAATTCAGTCTTGGAAGGTTGTATGTTCCCCTGAACGTATTTCTTTTTTCTAGGTTGTCCAATTTGCTAGCATATAATTGTTCCATGGTGGGTTTTATGATACATATGTTTTTTGCATTTCTTTGGTATCAGTTGTAATGTCACCTATTTTATTTATAATTTTATTTATTTGAGTTTTCTCTTTATTCTTAGGCTAGCTAAAGGTTTGTCAGCTTTTAAAAATCTTTAAAAAAAAAGCTCTTAGTTTCATTGATCTTTTCTATTGTTGTGTATTGTGTTTGGAAAAGATACTTGATATGGTTTCCATCTTCCTAAATTTGTTAAGCCTGTTTTGTAGCCTAACATATGATCTATCCTGGAGAATGTTTTGTGTGTTCTTGAGAAAAAGGTGTATCTTGCTACTGCTGGATGGGATGTTCTATATGTCTCTAGGCCTATTTGGATAGTATTGATCCAATCTGCTGTTTATTTTCTATCTGGATGATCTATCCATTATTGAAAATGGGGTATTGAAGTCCCCTACTATTATTGTATTGCTACCCATTTCTCCCTTCAGCTCTGTTAATATTTGCTTTGTGTATTTAGGGACTCTGATGTTGGGTACATATATAATTATTATATCCTCTGTCTGATTTGACCCCTTTATCATTATATAATGACTTTCTTTGACACTTTTTGACTTAAAGTCTACTTTGTCTGATATAGGAATAGCCACCGCTGTTCTCTTTTGGTTACCATTTCATTTACATGAAATATCATTTTCCAATCCTTCACTCTCAGCATATATGTGTCCTTAAAGCTAAAATGAGTCTCTTGTAGGCAATATGTATTTGGATCATGTTTTGTTTTGTTTTCTACCCATTCAGTCACTCTATGTCTTTTGAATGAGGAATTTAATCCATTTACATTTAAAGTAATTATTGATAAATTAGGACATATTATTGCCATTTTGGTAAATGTTTTTTGACTTTTTCAGTAGCTTCTTTGTTTTTTTCTTGCTGTCTTCCTTTGTGATTTGATGATTTTATGGAATGGTCTGCTTTGATTTCCTTTTTCTTTATATCTTGTGTATCTACTATTTTTATTTGTGCTTATCCTGAGGCTCACATAGAAATCCTAGAGCTTTGATGGTCTATTTTAAACGGATAACTTCAATTGAGCACAAAAACTTTATACTTATACTTCCTCCACCACCCCCACGCACTTTGTTATTGATATCACCATTTACATCTTTTAATATTGTGTATCCATTAATAATTTATTGTAGTTATAGTTATTTTTAATGCTTTTGTCTTTAAACTTTTATACAACAATTGAAAGTTATTTGTGCACCACCATAACAGTATTAGAGTATTTTGTATTTAACTATATACTCACCTTTACCAGTGAGTTTTATTTTCATATGCTTTCATGCTGCTAATTAGTGTCTTTTCATTTCAGCGTGAAGAACTCTTTTTGGCATTTTTTGTAAGGTAGATCTAGTGGTGATGAACTCTCAGCTCTTGTTTGTCTGGGAAAGCCTTTATCTTCCTTCATTTCTGAAGGACAACTTTGCCAGGTATAGTATTCTTGGTTGGCAGTTTTCCTCTTTCAGCACTTTTGAATATATCATCCCATTATCTCCTGGCCTGCAGAGTTTCTGCAAAGAAAGCTGCTGACAGTCTTACCAGGGCTATCTTGTTTGTGGTCAGTCTTGCTGCTTTCAAAATTCTCTTTGTCTTTGACTTTTGAGAATTTGATTATTTTGAGTCTTGATGTAGAACTTTTAAAAATCAACCTATTTGGAATTTTTTGACTCCATGAATCTGGATGTTCATTTGCTTCCCCAGAATTGGGAAATTTTCAGCCATTATTTCTTTAAATAGGCTTTCTTCTCTCTCTCTCTCTCTCTCTTTTCTCCTTCTGAGACTCCCATAATGTGTATATTTCTTTGCTTTATGAAGTCCTATAAGTCCTTTAGGGTTTCTTCATTCTTTTTCATTCTTTCTGCTTCTCTGACTGGATAATTTTTAACAACTGAAGTATAGTTAATTTACAATATTATATTAGCTTCAGGTGTACAATGTAGTTATTCAATGTTTTATAGATTATACTCCACTTAAAGATATTAGAAAATAATGGCTGGGACTTCCCTGGTGGCGCAGTGGTTAAGAATCCGCCTGCCAATGCAGGGGACACTGGTTCCAACGCTGGTCCCGGAAGATCCCACATGCTGTGGAGCAACTAAGCCCGTGAGCCACAACTAATGAGCTCGTGTGCCACAACTACTGAAGCCCACACGCCTAGGTCCTGTGCTCCACAACTAGAGAAGCCACCACAATTAGAAGTCCGTGCACTGCAATGAAGAGTAGCCCCGGCTCATCACAATTAGAGAAAGTCCAAGTGCAGTAACGAAGACCCAACACAGCCAAAAATAAATAAATAAATAAATAAATTTATATATAAAAAAAGAAAAGAATAGCGATATTTCCCCGTGCTGTACAATATATCCTTATTGCTTATTTTATACATAGTAGTTTTTATCTCTTAATCCCATACCCACATCTCGCCCCCTACCCCCTACCCCTCCCCACTGGTAACCACTAGTTTGTTCTCTATATCTGTGAATCTGTTTCTTTTTTGTTATATACGTTCATTTGTTTTATTTTTAAGATTCCACACTTAAGTGATAACATAGAGTATCTGTCTTTTTCTGTCTGACTTATTTCACTAAACATAATACTCTCTAGGTTCATCCACATTGTTGCAAATGGCAGAATTTCATTCTTTTTTATGGTTGAGTGGTATTCCACTGTATATATATATATATCACGTCTTCTTTGTTCATTCATCCGTTGATGGGTACTCAGGTCACTTCCATATCTTGGTTATTGTAAATAATGCTGCTATGAACATTGGGGTGCGTGTATCTTTTTGAATTAGGGTCTTCGTGTTTTTCCAGATGTATACCCAGGAGTGGAATTGCTGGATCACATGGTTGTTCTATTTTTGAGGAGTCTCCATACGTTTTCCATAGTGGCTGCACCAATTTACAATCCCATCAACAGTGTACTAGGGTTTCCTTTTCTTCACATCCTCACCAACATTTGTGATGATAGCCATGTTGACAATTGTGAAGTGATATCTCATTGTGGTTTTGATTTGCATTTCTTTGATAATTAGTGATGTTGAGGATTTTTTCATGTGCCTGTCAGCCATCTGTATGTATGTCTTCTTTGGAAAAATGTCTATTCAGGTATTTTGCCCATTCTTAAATTGGGTTCTTTGTTTTTTGTTTTTGTTTGATGTTGAGTTGTATGAGCTGTTTATATACATTGGATATTAACCTCTTATCAGTCATATTGTTTGCAATTATTTTCTCCCATTCAGTAGGTTGTCTTTTCATTTTGTCAATGGTTTTCTTTGCCGTGCAAAGTATTTGAAGTTTAATTAGGTCCCATTTGTTTATTTTTGCCTTTGTTTCCTTTGCCTTAGGAGACAGATCAAAAAAAAATATTGCCATGATTTATGTCAAAGAGTGTTCTTCTTATGTTTTCTTCTAGGAGTTTTATGGTTTCCAGTTTTACATTTAGGTCTTAAATCCACTTTGAGTTGATTTTTGTATATGGTGTTAGAGAATGCTCTAATTTCATTCTTTTACATGTAGCTGTCCCGTTTTCCCACAGCACTTATTGATGCTCCATTGTATATTCTTGCCTCCTTTGTCATGGTTTAATTGACCATAGTGTGTGGGTTTATTTCTGGATTCTCTGTTCTGTTCCATTGATCTCTGTGTCTGTTTCTGTGCCAGTACCATGCTGTTTTGATTACTGTAGCTTTGTTTACTGAAAATTTTGAATCACTTGCCCCTAAGTATGCTAATTCTTTCTTCTCCTTGATTAAGTCTGCTTTTGAACCCCACTAATTAATTTTTCGTTCAGTTATTGTATTCTTCAGCTACAGTGTTTCTACTTGGTTCTTTTGCTTGTTTGTTTCTCTTTGTTGATATTCTCATTTTGTTCACGTATAATTTCCCTGGTTTCATTTGGTTGTCTACCCACGTTCTCTGGTAACTCACTGAGCTTTTTTTTTTTTTTTTTTTTTTTTTTTTTTT
>NC_041230.1:4223129-4301823 GCF_002837175.3 Physeter macrocephalus
TGGCCTCTCCCGTTGCGGAGCACAGGCTCCGGACGCGCAGGCTCAGCGGCCATGGCTCACGGGCCCAGCCGCTCCGCGGCATGTGGGATCCTCCCAGACCGGGGCGCGAACCCGGTTCCCCTGCATCGGCAGGCGGACGCGCAACCACTGCGCCACCAGGGAAGCGCCCTAACTGAGCTTTTTAAAGATGATTATTTTTAATTCTTTGTAAGACAGTTCACAGATTTCCATTTCTACAATGTTGGTTACTGGAGATTTGTTTTCTTACTTTGATTGTGCTGTGTTTTCTTTATTATTCATGTTCCTTGTAGGTTTGCTTTGTTCTGTACATTTGAACAAGCAGCTACCTCTTCCAGTCTTTATGGGCTGGATTTGACTTAGAGAGATCTTCACCAGCCAGCAATTCTCAACTTGAGGCAAGAGAGAAGCCAACCCTTCAGGGAGCCCTAGTTGAGTCTCCAGATATATGACTATTAACGCTTGAGTGACTGTAGACAAGACAGCAGAAGATCCTAGCTGGGTCCAATCCAGTCTGCAGAACTGTGAGCAAATGTATGATTGTTGGTTGTTATTTTAAGTCACTAAGTTTTGGAGTTGTTACATGGCAAAAGATAATCAAAATAAGCAATAACCGACCATATTTCTACTTGTTAATTAAGGCCAACCTCAGTTATCATCATAATCTTCTTTTTGCCTATTTGTCTAGTGGTCAGAGAGGGAAGCCCAGAAGGCTAGGGGACAGTCTAGCTCCAGTTATATGGAACTACTGTGTCTCCAGCTGTAAAAGTTCCCTTGGGTAGTAAGAGTTCTAAATCAACAGACTCCCTGAAACAAGAATTTGGAGAGTGGGTAATGAGATGCAATGGAAGGAAGTACACCTCTGTTTTCAATTCTTTGTTCTTGGACTTTTGTCTTCCAACTACGGACAGTAGGTTTGGGGCATATATCACATTTGGCAAAACAGCTTTCCAAAGTCAGATGGTGGTTTCTCTCATCGAAGACCATGGCTTAGTTTTCCTTAGGCTATACCTAGGATGTTTTTTAGGGATTATACAGGTGTGTGGGATCTAAATCATGGGAAGAGAATTCCTTGGTTAACAGCAAGGTATTGAGGTTCCATTAATGTCTCCGATTCTTCACTCCTCTCTGTCATGTGGCTTTAACTCCTTTCCTAAAGGTGGAGTATATTCCCCACCCCAAGTGACTTGCTTTGGTCAACAGAATGAGGTGAAAGTGACAGTATACTAGTTCCAAGTCTAGGCTTCAAGAAGCCTTGGGTATTTTCACTTGTTCTCTTGCATTTTGCCACCACCATAAGGAGGTGGTCCACTAGTCTCAGGAGGATGGGAGTTGTTTGAGTCTCCCGACCCCAGCTATAACTAGGTGACGTCAGCTGACAGCCAGCCAATCAAGCCCAGCCAAGGTAAGCACAGCCATCTCACCGATCCTGAGCTGATCCTAGATGTGTGAGAAATAAACATTTACTGTGTGTCATCGAGGTTTTGTGGTTGCTTGTTATGAGCATCATCCTGATAGATGACTGCTACATATGGTGCCTAAGTGGTGTATGAAACACACAGTAAGCCCAAAGATGTTGAGAAGAGGCTGGTGGGGAGGGAAAGGAAAATCTAAATCCGGAACACATCACTGTTCCATGGAGGATAAAACATTGCCCTCTGCGATGAAAGGGGCTTGGTGTGATCAACCTACCCCCAGATGTCTGGCTGTTTGGAGGGTGGACATAGTAGCAGTCCTGGCTTCATCCTCACTCATGCCTTCCCAGGGGAGGAATGAGTTAAACCGAGTGAAGAGTTAGGAAGGTACAACTAGGAGATGCAGAGCCCAGTTCTCAGGAGCTGGCTTGCCTGCAGACAGCACGTTACATCTTAATTGCTGTTCACCTTGCAATGCTCCCAACCCCAAGGATGAGTGTTTGTTTAGATGCAACATCCACTGGTCCTTGGAAGGTTTGTTTATCAACAAATGGATTATCTCCGTAAGGCACAGGTGTTATGTTTAAGAGTCCTTCCTCAAGGGTCCCTGGACTCTAGGGACATTGTCTATAAACAGACTCAAGGACGTTGTGACTCCAGTATGGTGGCCCTAGTCAGCCTCTTTTGGACCTAGACTTTGGCTTGTTATATAAATCCTTTGCAGGGGCATCACATCCATGAATGTGTGTCAGGACTCCCATCCCCCCCAGGATCTGATTACACCAGCCGTGCTTCCTCTGAGAAGCGGCCCCCTTTTCAATACTCAGGTTCTTCCCATTGCCAAGAACATCAGAGAGCATTTCAATGGCTGCCCCTCCCACGGGCAGCCCCCTCGACTTCCTCTGTGTGGGATGGAAGTGGTGAACGAGGAGTGTTTTCAAGGGTTTGGAGCTTCAGGGTGGTCTCAGTGTTTCCGAGTCTCCTAGACCCACCATTCTGATTGCCAGGATCGTGTTTCCCCAGGGCTGTCCAAGCTCTTCACATTGGGAATAGGACAAGGCTATGGGTTTAACTGACCGAAGTCAGAGCCCTGCAGGTTAAAGGTGTTTGTAGAAACCCAACTGTACCTCTGACCTCGACACTCTTCATAGTCTTTTCTTTCTTTTAATTGGAGTAAAATTGCTTTACAGTACTGTTAGTTTCTGCTGTAGAACAAAGTGAATCAGCTCTATGTATACTTTGCCTTTGTTTCCTTTGCCTTAGGAGACAGATCAAAAAAAAATATTGCCATGATTTATGTCAAAGAGTGTTCTTCTTATGTTTTCTTCTAGGAGTTTTATGGTTTCCAGTTTTACATTTAGGTCTTAAATCCACTTTGAGTTGATTTTTGTATATGGTGTTAGAGAATGCTCTAATTTCATTCTTTTACATGTAGCTGTCCCGTTTTCCCACAGCACTTATTGATGCTCCATTGTATATTCTTGCCTCCTTTGTCATGGTTTAATTGACCATAGTGTGTGGGTTTATTTCTGGATTCTCTGTTCTGTTCCATTGATCTCTGTGTCTGTTTCTGTGCCAGTACCATGCTGTTTTGATTACTGTAGCTTTGTTTACTGAAAATTTTGAATCACTTGCCCCTAAGTATGCTAATTCTTTCTTCTCCTTGATTAAGTCTGCTTTTGAACCCCACTAATTAATTTTTCGTTCAGTTATTGTATTCTTCAGCTACAGTGTTTCTACTTGGTTCTTTTGCTTGTTTGTTTCTCTTTGTTGATATTCTCATTTTGTTCACGTATAATTTCCCTGGTTTCATTTGGTTGTCTACCCACGTTCTCTGGTAACTCACTGAGCTTTTTTTTTTTTTTTTTTTTTTTTTTTTTTTGTGGTATGCGGGCCTCCCCCTGCTGTGGCCTCTCCCGTTGCGGAGCACAGGCTCCGGACGCGCAGGCTCAGCGGCCATGGCTCACGGGCCCAGCCGCTCCGCGGCATGTGGGATCCTCCCAGACCGGGGCGCGAACCCGGTTCCCCTGCATCGGCAGGCGGACGCGCAACCACTGCGCCACCAGGGAAGCGCCCTAACTGAGCTTTTTAAAGATGATTATTTTTAATTCTTTGTAAGACAGTTCACAGATTTCCATTTCTACAATGTTGGTTACTGGAGATTTGTTTTCTTACTTTGATTGTGCTGTGTTTTCTTTATTATTCATGTTCCTTGTAGGTTTGCTTTGTTCTGTACATTTGAACAAGCAGCTACCTCTTCCAGTCTTTATGGGCTGGATTTGACTTAGAGAGATCTTCACCAGCCAGCAATTCTCAACTTGAGGCAAGAGAGAAGCCAACCCTTCAGGGAGCCCTAGTTGAGTCTCCAGATATATGACTATTAACGCTTGAGTGACTGTAGACAAGACAGCAGAAGATCCTAGCTGGGTCCAATCCAGTCTGCAGAACTGTGAGCAAATGTATGATTGTTGGTTGTTATTTTAAGTCACTAAGTTTTGGAGTTGTTACATGGCAAAAGATAATCAAAATAAGCAATAACCGACCATATTTCTACTTGTTAATTAAGGCCAACCTCAGTTATCATCATAATCTTCTTTTTGCCTATTTGTCTAGTGGTCAGAGAGGGAAGCCCAGAAGGCTAGGGGACAGTCTAGCTCCAGTTATATGGAACTACTGTGTCTCCAGCTGTAAAAGTTCCCTTGGGTAGTAAGAGTTCTAAATCAACAGACTCCCTGAAACAAGAATTTGGAGAGTGGGTAATGAGATGCAATGGAAGGAAGTACACCTCTGTTTTCAATTCTTTGTTCTTGGACTTTTGTCTTCCAACTACGGACAGTAGGTTTGGGGCATATATCACATTTGGCAAAACAGCTTTCCAAAGTCAGATGGTGGTTTCTCTCATCGAAGACCATGGCTTAGTTTTCCTTAGGCTATACCTAGGATGTTTTTTAGGGATTATACAGGTGTGTGGGATCTAAATCATGGGAAGAGAATTCCTTGGTTAACAGCAAGGTATTGAGGTTCCATTAATGTCTCCGATTCTTCACTCCTCTCTGTCATGTGGCTTTAACTCCTTTCCTAAAGGTGGAGTATATTCCCCACCCCAAGTGACTTGCTTTGGTCAACAGAATGAGGTGAAAGTGACAGTATACTAGTTCCAAGTCTAGGCTTCAAGAAGCCTTGGGTATTTTCACTTGTTCTCTTGCATTTTGCCACCACCATAAGGAGGTGGTCCACTAGTCTCAGGAGGATGGGAGTTGTTTGAGTCTCCCGACCCCAGCTATAACTAGGTGACGTCAGCTGACAGCCAGCCAATCAAGCCCAGCCAAGGTAAGCACAGCCATCTCACCGATCCTGAGCTGATCCTAGATGTGTGAGAAATAAACATTTACTGTGTGTCATCGAGGTTTTGTGGTTGCTTGTTATGAGCATCATCCTGATAGATGACTGCTACATATGGTGCCTAAGTGGTGTATGAAACACACAGTAAGCCCAAAGATGTTGAGAAGAGGCTGGTGGGGAGGGAAAGGAAAATCTAAATCCGGAACACATCACTGTTCCATGGAGGATAAAACATTGCCCTCTGCGATGAAAGGGGCTTGGTGTGATCAACCTACCCCCAGATGTCTGGCTGTTTGGAGGGTGGACATAGTAGCAGTCCTGGCTTCATCCTCACTCATGCCTTCCCAGGGGAGGAATGAGTTAAACCGAGTGAAGAGTTAGGAAGGTACAACTAGGAGATGCAGAGCCCAGTTCTCAGGAGCTGGCTTGCCTGCAGACAGCACGTTACATCTTAATTGCTGTTCACCTTGCAATGCTCCCAACCCCAAGGATGAGTGTTTGTTTAGATGCAACATCCACTGGTCCTTGGAAGGTTTGTTTATCAACAAATGGATTATCTCCGTAAGGCACAGGTGTTATGTTTAAGAGTCCTTCCTCAAGGGTCCCTGGACTCTAGGGACATTGTCTATAAACAGACTCAAGGACGTTGTGACTCCAGTATGGTGGCCCTAGTCAGCCTCTTTTGGACCTAGACTTTGGCTTGTTATATAAATCCTTTGCAGGGGCATCACATCCATGAATGTGTGTCAGGACTCCCATCCCCCCCAGGATCTGATTACACCAGCCGTGCTTCCTCTGAGAAGCGGCCCCCTTTTCAATACTCAGGTTCTTCCCATTGCCAAGAACATCAGAGAGCATTTCAATGGCTGCCCCTCCCACGGGCAGCCCCCTCGACTTCCTCTGTGTGGGATGGAAGTGGTGAACGAGGAGTGTTTTCAAGGGTTTGGAGCTTCAGGGTGGTCTCAGTGTTTCCGAGTCTCCTAGACCCACCATTCTGATTGCCAGGATCGTGTTTCCCCAGGGCTGTCCAAGCTCTTCACATTGGGAATAGGACAAGGCTATGGGTTTAACTGACCGAAGTCAGAGCCCTGCAGGTTAAAGGTGTTTGTAGAAACCCAACTGTACCTCTGACCTCGACACTCTTCATAGTCTTTTCTTTCTTTTAATTGGAGTAAAATTGCTTTACAGTACTGTTAGTTTCTGCTGTAGAACAAAGTGAATCAGCTCTATGTATACATATATCCCCTCTGTCTTGAGCCTCCCACCCCCCCCCCCCACAATCCCACCTCTCTAGGTCATCACAGAGCACAGAGCTGAGCTCCCTGACGACATCCTTCATAGTCTTTGGATTTGTCTGCGACAGCTGCTATCAAGCCCTTCACCCCAGGAAGCAGATGACTCCAGATGACTGACCACGTGCAGTACTTAAATATTTTACTGCCACATGCCTTGGTCTTTGAGTTTCCCATTCCAAGGCCCAATACTGAATGTTTCCAAGTATCCCAATTTCCCTCAGGGTTTATTATCTCCAACCCATTCTCTGTATCCACTTCTGTATCAGTTAGGACTCTTTTGGGTTATAACTAACTAACTATGGCCAAGTGAAGCAAGTAAGGAATAGCCTGGAAGGATAATGGGTACTCAGAGAATCAAAGGAAGAACTAAACCATCAGGCCTCAGGAAGGACAGTTACCAGAACAGCTCTTGGCTATCTCTGTAGCAGGAACTCACGTATGGTCAGTGCTGCCATTGGGATGACTTATGTGTGCCCTTCTGCTCAGGGAGCCTGATTGGCACAGGGCTCAGCCTTTGGACAGGGAAGGGGCAGGGGGCACTGTGGCATTCCCACAAGACTCGGTGGCTCCCAGAAAGGGGAAAGGATTTGGGGCTGCTGAAAACAGCAAAACACTACACCGATAACAAAGCCAGCTCAAGTGCAAGGAGGATTATTGTAATGAGGCAGGAGTTCTTAGGGAACCCAAAGGTAGGCAGCTCAGCCAGGATCCCCAAGGCACTGGGGGGGGGTGAAGCACCAGGAACCAAGTTTCCCACTGGCACGTGGCCTTGTTCACCAACACACCCAGCCCCAGCCTGTGTGACCCCCCCCCAGGTGGCCCTCAGTCCGAGTCTGACTGGACATGGGGAACCCATGGGCACCAATCAGCTGAGGCCAGGGAAGGGTCAAACCTCAGGGAATAAACATGGCAGGGGCACAGTTACCCCTGCAAGTGAGGTGCGGGTGGAGAAAAGAATTCCCTAAGTGCCCGTCAAGCAACCCTAACGACCCTCACTCCCTTCCCTTCCTAGACTTCCTTTCGTAGTCTTAAAAGAGAATTGACCCTCGCACCCTGACCGACGCTTTGACCACCCTGGAGTCAGTCAGGCACCACCAGGGGTAACCATCTAACCTCACGGCAGAGTGAGGGATGGACACTTTAAAGAGACTCCGTAACAGCAACATGTTTACTATGTTACGGGATCACTCTTGTTTTTGAGAGAATATTGTATTTAAATGAGATTAAAATTTTAAATGCAGACTCAAGTAACTGAAACGTACTTGCTGCGGTTATTATCAAGTCTAAAACACTATTGGAATATACGTTTTAATTTTATTCGTTCAGTTAAAAATGTGGGATCGTGTAGTACTAAAAGATCCCTTAGAAGTAACTCTTGAAATATGCAATAATTAAAACTGGAATAAGATTTGTAAACTAACCCTCAAGGCCTAAGGAGACGCTAAGTTTTTGGATTTTTAACCACCCCAAACACTTAAAATGGACAAAAGAAGAGACTGAGAAGTATCTTATTTTTAACTTTATTTTTATTGTTGACACTATTACAGATAGATAGAACGACCACAACCATATTAACAAACCAAAAACCTGTGCACAGAAACAAGATGAAGAAAATATATGAAGATGTTAACCACAGTCTTTGGATGATGATTAATATGGGTGAGTTTCTCTTCTACACTTCTGTAACTTCCAAGTCTCTGTAATGAACACATACCGTGTTTATAATGGAAATACATGTAATAAAGGTAGGTTCCCAAAACACTGTGAGAAAGCCTGTCTCAGGAATCCGAGACAAAATACTTAACTGTAATCCCACAATGACCACACACCATTTCCTCACTGCTTTCTGTGTCTCTTCCCATCTTTGACCCTCTGCATACTCATCACAAACACCGCAGTCATCAGACTGTGCACAGGTCAAGGTGTCAACAGCAATGGTTGTTGGGTGTCGGGAATATGGGTGAATTTCTTTTCTTTTGCTTTGCTGAATCTCCCCGAAGTCTGCCATGAGTATGTACTATATTTGTAATGGAAAAATACATACGTAAGCTTTAGTACGAAAACACCAAAGATCATTCAAGGAATTTGAGACAAAATGTTTAACCATAATCCCACGACAACTCTCTTCTAATTATTTTCCATATTCTTTTCATTTTAGACTTTATGCACACGTACTCAACACTGTCATAATCACAAGCTTGTGCACTGACACGAGATGGAGAAAACAGATCAAGATGTGAACAGCAGTTGTTGGGTGTTGGGGATATGGGCGACTTTTCTAATTTACTTTGTATTTTCCAATGATTCCTCTGGGTACGTATTATGCTTGTAATGGAAACAAACATAATAAACTTTGTTATCAGGACACTACTATAAGGAACATCTGAAAACATTAAGATGAAAGCGTTTAACCATAATTCCACAAAGTAACAGTTCTTCTGAGTACACATTTTGACACAGTTATAATCATAAACCTGTGCACAGAAACAAGGATAAACAATACAGTGAGGAGTATATCTGTCTTTGGATGGGGGATATATGGATTTTTTTTTTTCCTCCACTTTTCTGTATTTTCCAAGTGCCTGATAATGAGTTCAAATTATGTTCACAATGGAAACGTGATTATAAACTTTTTAGTTAACACTACGATGAAGAACATTCAAGGAATTTAAGAAAATAATGCTCGACTATAAGCCTACACCACCACCACCACGACAGCTTTTGACTATAAGCATACATTTTTAAACAGTTATAACTGTAGTATAAATATAATTCTGTGTCCTGTTTTTTCCACTTAGTATTCCGTAAATATATTTCCATGTTACTACATAACTCTCCATGATTATCATTTTTAAACAGCTGCATTAGGAGTCCAAGGACAAGTTCCCTTAATTGTCCTATTTTTGGCATTAAGTTGTTCCTAATGTTTCACTAACCAAAGGCTGGAACGGACACCCTGACATTTGGCAAGTCGCTTTCTGAAGGTACCAGCTAATCCTGCCAGCAGTGATGAACGCAGGTTCACCCCACTGACGCTGACGCCGGCCCCCACCTCAGGGGTCCTCCTCTGAGGCCGTGCCTCACCGTCCCTCAGCTGTCCCAGGTGTCCAACCTCGGGTCTTCTTATGCAGCTGGCCCTCGCCTACACCATGCCATCAAAACGGCCCCTTCTTCTCAAGAGGCCCCGGATATCCTGCTCATTCATTCTCCCCATCCTGGCCTTCCCATCCCTGCTCCTGAGGTTGCTTCCATCTGCTTCCTCACCCTCCTAGGTCTGGTGACCTTATCAGGACTCCCTTCTTTGGCTTACTCTTTTCTGCTTCCTGCTCTCACCCTACCAACCTCCTTCGACTTTGGCATTCCTTCCAGCTGCGATACGCTCTCCCGGAGCCCTAACCGTGCGGACCTAGGAGAGGGAGTTTTAGACACATTTCCCCAGCAGGTACTTTAACTTTGCTCGCCCAAATAATCTAGCTCTTATCTTCTGCTCCCTTAATCTACCAGATCCTCTTTCAAAAATTTTTTTTTAATTTTTTAATTTTTTTTTCCAGCCAACTCAAAGCCAAAAAGATTTAATAGTCATTATGCGAGGGGCGGGGAAGCAAAGGGAGCACAGGTGGTCCACAGAACAGGACACAGGAAACCTCGAGCTGTGAGGTCGACTTGTGATCACACGGGAAACTGAGGCGACGAGACAGATATGACGCTCTGAAGGATAGGTGACAACTGCTTATTTAGGGGGGGCACTCTTTAAGAGGAAGGGACAGATGGCAACGAAACAAATTAAGGCTGCTGGGGAACCTGAGTCCATGTTAAGCTTGAGTTGACTGTAAAGAAAGCTTTTTTTTTTTTTTTTTTAAATGCAAGTTAGACATGGGGTTGAGGGTCAGACAGGTAAAGACGAGAATTAAGTTTCACGCTAGAAAGCTCTAAGGATACTCGCCCCTGGGCGCCCAGGGTGCAAACACTGAGTTGTAGCGGCACACACGGACGAAGCCCCGTTGCTACTTGTCGCTTAAGGCAGGGAGCGCGCAAAGGGAGTGATGAGGCAGCAGCCCCGTCCTAACTTACATGAGAGCCCCCGTGGTTCTCAACCTCATTAGGCACGCGCGCGATCTAGGGATGGCTGCAACCACTCTTGAAAGGCAAAGGCGCAAGATGCACAGGGAGAAGCTTCAGCTTTTGTGAATTCGCTATCCAACAGACATCAAGTTGGTTTAAAAACAAACAACAAAACTTGTAACTATTTTTTGCATGAGAACCACTGCAAAGTACAAGGTGGCAACTAATCAATTTGGGGTTACAAAAGGCCAATCCGCGTATCATAAAGGCTTACACAGCATTAGGTTCCAAAGTGTTAGTGTAGACGAAATGGCTGAAAAGGAAGCTCCAAGTACTTCCCCTTTCAAACAGCAAAGCGGAAAAGACATTTTATCTTTCATGCCTACACCTGTACAGGAATATTTAAGAGTAAGGAACAACACAGTCAATTACTCAAAAAAATATGGATGGGATTCAAATAACGCACAATAAATCTTTCTAAGGATCTAAGATGCTTACAAATATATTCTAATTTGTTGCTCTCTTCCTCCTCCCAAAAAAAAAAAAAAAAAAAAAAAAAAAAAATCAAAGAGTACCAGGTATAAATCTTTCTAAGGATCTAAGATGCTTACAAATATATTCTAATTTGTTGCTCTCTTCCTCCTCCCAAAAAAAAAAAAAAAAAAAAAAAATCAAAGAGTACCAGGTAAGGAAGGTACCTCTGCAAGTGAACTGTAACTGGATACCATATTAAGTCCAAATATGAGTACTGTCTGCTATGATTTGCTATTTTATATACATCTCAGGAAACATTCATTATATATAGGTTCCAGGAGTGTCATTTACAGATGTGGGTGATTTCTGTAGCCTTGAAAACCCCTCCAGTTTTCCATCAATGCAATTACTCGGGTGGAAGGTAAGATGTGTGCTATGGCTTTCCCACATGCATACACCGATGTTTGATGGGGAAGAGCCAAGTCTGAAGGAGTCTCCACCTTCGGTTTCTTTCCAGGCTGAGTTATCTGATGTTCAAAGTCAGGTGTGTACACGCCAAGGGAAGCCTCCTTCCGACATCATCGAGGGTTGGTTCCAATTCTCTGTAGTTTAGTAAGGGTCCAGTCCTAGTGAAGGTTTTCCAACCTTGACACCCGAGTCCTCAGCCGGTGTGTGTGTTCTGGTGCCTGGCCAGGGACAGGCGGTCGGTGAAGACCTGCCCACAGACGTCACACTTGAAGTACTTGTCATCAGCCCTGCCGCTGTCACTGCTGCTGGTGCTGGCGTGCTCGGTGTAGTGGGAGCTTTCCCCATAGACGCTTCCAGGCTCGAATATTATCACCCTGGCATGGGTTTTCAGGTGCTCACCGTAGGCCGAGTTGGAGGTGAAGGTCTCTCCACACTCCCTGCAGTCATAGTAGGGCTCTTCCACTTGGATCTCCTGGTCGTCACCTTCCTCTTCTGGGTCCTCGATCCCCGCACCGTCCGGCTCATCCGCGTCTCCCTCTGGCTCTTCGGCTCTTTCCTCTGGGTCTTCGATCCCTGCCCCATCCGGTTCATCAGCATCCCCGTTGGGCTGTTCGGCCTCCCCGTTGGGCTGTTCGGCCTCCCCGTTGGGCTCGGCGGCCTCCCCCTCCGGCCCCTCGGCCTCTCCGTTGGGCTCGGCGGCCTCCACGTTGGGCTCGGCGGCCTCCACCTCCGGCTCGGCAGCCTCCACCTCCGGCTCTGCGGCCTCCACATTTGATCCCTGGATCCGCAGAACTTCCCGTGGAACGAGGACGTTGGCTTCAACTTCCTGGGCGGCTGCTGCTGCCTCCTCTTCCTCGAGGTGCAGCTTCTGATGCTTCGTGAGGACTGTGTTGTGGATGAAGGACTTCCCGCAGTCCTTGCACTCATAGAAGGGTGAATCTCTCTTGGGGGGCTCGGTGAGGAAGGAGGTGTGGACGAAGGTGGCCCCATAGTCATAGGGCTCATCCTTCTCGTGAATTCTCATGTGCTCCCGAAGGTCTGCCTGGCTGAGGAAGGATTCTCCACAGGTTTTACACTCGTAGTGCTTGTCGTTGGCCTGGTCTCCCTGAAGGTCTGTGGGGGCCGAGCCTGGGCTAACCGCACCTGTGCTTCCCTGGCCCTGCTCCAGCAGGTTGTCTCCAGCGTGGACTCTCATGTGTTCGTTAAGGACAGAGCCGTGGATGAAGTCTCGTCCGCACACTTGGCATTGCAGGGATGTCCCAGCAGGAGGACTCTTCTGTGGGGCCCGAGGCCGCTGCGGGCTAATGACCAAGGGCTGCATAAAGGGCTCATCATACCTTCTGTGGCCGTAAAACTGGTCTTGCTCATGGATTTTCTGATGCTCGAAAAGGAATGAGCTATGAACGAAAGATTCCCCACATGCTGGGCACTCATAAAGCTGCTCTCCAATGTAATCTTTCTGATACTCACTGACAGAATGGGTGTGCATCACAGAACGCGCGTACTCGCGGCCGTCGATGAGGTACTCTCTGCCGTGAACCTTCTGATGGTCCTTGAGGTCTGTGCGATCCGCGAAGCCCAGCCCGCAGTCCTTACACCCATAGATGGTGTCTTCAGGCTCATCCGGCTCGTCTGGCCCTTCCTGCCGAGGCTCTTCCTGTCGAAGTCCATCAAGGCCCACACCCTGAATCACAGAGTCTCCAAACAGCTCCCCACCATGGAATTTCTCTCGGGCATAGATTTTCTGATGTATGCCAAGGTCTTTGACAGTGGCAAAACACTCCCCACACTCCTTACATTCATTGTGGACTGGCTGCTCAGAGTAACTGGTCTGAGCTGGTGGTTCAGTGTAACTGGTCTGAGCTGCTGGTTCAGTGTAACTGGTCTGAGCTGGTGGTTCAGTGTAACTGGTCTGAGCTGGTGGTTCAGGGTAACTGGTCTGAGCTGGTGGTTCAGGGTAACTGGTCTGAGCTGGTGCTTCAGCGTAACTGGTCTGAGCTGGTGCTTCAGCGTAACTGGTCTGAGCTGGTGGTTCAGGGTAACTGGTCTGAGCTGGTGCTTCAGGGTAACTGGTCTGAGCTGGTGCTTCAGCGTAACTGGTCTGAGCTGGTGGTTCAGGGCAACTGGTCTGAGCTGGTGGTTCAGGGCAACTGGTCTGAGCTGGTGGTTCAGCGTAACTCGTCTGAGCTGGTGGTTCAGGGTAACTGGTCTGAGCTGGTGGTCCAGCGTAACTGGTCTGAGCTGGTGGTCCTGCATAAGCTGTCTGCACTGACTGGTCCGCGTAACTGGTCTGAGCTGGCTCTTCAGCATAACTCATCTGTGCTGACTGGCCCGCATAACTGGTCTGAGGATCAGTGGAGGCTAAGCTGCGAATGACAGATCGTATGTAGTTTTCACTGCCAGAGGGCTTCTTTCTATCATGAATCTTCTGATGCTCAGCGAGGTCGGAGCTATGCACAAAGGACTCTCCACACTCCGGACATTCGTAAAACTTCTCTCTCGGGCGACACGTCTGAGGTTCACCGAAACAGAGGGAGTGGATTACGGAGGTCTCGTAAATTCTACGCTCGATGTTCTTCTTCTTAGCACGAGCCTTCTGATGCTCGCGCACACCTGACCTGGGAACAGATGGTCCACCATCCTTCTTCCATCCACTGGGGCCCTCCCCAGCGAGACTGTCCTGAACTACGGTGTGGGACGCGCCGTGGACAACAGAGCCCTTGAAGACGTTGCTCTTAGCCCCTGCCCAGGGGCTCTCTCGGGCGGGGGTCTTCTGAGGCTGGCCACAAGGACCTGCGAGGAAAGCGGAGCACTCCCGCTGCTCATCACAGCCAAGGAGCTCACTTCCACCGCGACCGTGGGGAGGCTTGAAAGCGGCTAGGCTGTGGATGACGGACCTCTCATACCCCTTTCTTTCAGAGGTACTCTCCCCAGCGTGGACTTTCCGATGTTCGGTGGCACCCGAGCTCTGAACGGTCACCTCTGCTATCACTCTCGGTTTGCTGTGACTTTTCTGAGCCCCAGGGAAGGCTGAGCTGTGAATGAAAGACCTCTCATAGGGGTTCCTCTCGTAGGACGGGGCTTCCCGGCTGTCATCAGGATTGGAGCTGACAGTGAATGCTTTCTCGTCGTCCTCGTCCTCGGGTGGCCTTGTTATAGTGTGACTCTTCTGAGATTCGGGGAAGGACACACTGTGAATGACAGACTTCTCGTAACCCCGGCCTTCAAAGAGGTTCTTCCGAGAATGAACTTTCTGATGCTCGAGGAGGTCCGAGTTCTGCCTAAAGGCATCCCCACCATCTTTGAAGTCGTAGGTCTTCTCTGTTGGGTAGGTTTTCTGGCGTCTTTTAAGGGACTGACCAGGAATGAAGGTTTCCTCACACACTTTGCCCTTGTTTTCAAATGGGTTTCCTCGGGTGTGGATCCTGTGGTGCTCTTTCAGGGATGCGCTGTGATGAAAGGTCTCCCCACACACCTTGCACTCGTACATCTTCTCTTTCCCATACATCTTCGGAAGCTCGTTAAGCATTGGGCTGGGTTTGAAGGCTTCCCCACGCTCATTACCTTTGTCGTCTCGGCCATGGGTTTTCTGGTGTTCGATCAGGGCAGAACTATGAAGGAAGGTTTCCTTGCACACCCTGCATTCATAGAACTTATCTTTCCCGTATATCTTCTGGAGCTCACTGAAGGTTGGGCTAGGCATGAAGGGCTCCTCGTACTCCTCGGCCTTACACCCCGCAAGGCAATCTCTAGCGTGAATTTTCCGATGCTCGGCCAGGGCGGCGCTCTTATTGAAGGTTTCCCCACACTCCTTACATTCAAAGCGTTTCCCTCCGGCCTGCCTTTTCTGAACCTCACTGACGGCCACGCTATGAAGAAAGGACTCGCCGTACTCGTACAGATTCTCCCTGGTGTGCGTGATCTGATGCTCCACGAACCCCGAAATCACGCTGAAGGACCTCCCGCACTCATCACACACATAGGGCGTCGCCCCAAAGTCGAAGGGCTGCGACTGGGGGACGGGCGGCGCGCTAAGGCTGCTCCCGCTCGCGGCCTTCCTCACCTCGCTGCGCTCGAAGGGCCGCTTCCTTGCACCACCTCTCCGACCGTGCACGGAGCCCTTCCCGTCTGTGTCAAAATGATAGCGCCTTTTTCTCTCAAGAACTCTCTTTCTGGAAACAAGGTTTGAGTTCAAATTAAAGCCTCCTCCCCCAAAGGCATTCCCTTCCTGGCCCCTCTCCTGAATCACCGACTCCCTCTTGTTGAATGGAACTTCCTTCCAGTCACTGTCTGGCCTCCTGGGGAACCCCTGCAGCCGATCGCTAGGTTCCCTTGCCCTTCCTGATTTGGAGTTGCGCGAAACGTCCTTGATGAACTTTTCCATTATCACCCCGTGGGAAGATTCATCTTCACAGATCCCCCGCCGATGGGCTGACTTTTTGGTTTCAGGCATAGTTTTCAGACCTGAAAAGAAATCCCAAACGTAAGTGCTCCCTTGTCCCTGTACTTGTGCAAAGTAACACGGGGACCTCCGTGATGGTGGTGTGAAGATAAACTGTAAAATGCTTGTATTTTTGTGCATCAATTGTGTATCATCATGTATCAGTGTGTACGGACGGCTCCCATCTCACGGGTGCAAGCGCCACTCCGCAGGGCCTCGCGCGCTCACCTCGACTGGTGCTCGGGTAGGCACTTCTCTTTGACCTTGACGAGTGGCCCTGGGTCATGTGCGAGTGGCCATCGTCCTCGGCAAGCTGAACCCCTGTCCACAGGAAGAACACAACATCTCACACTCGAGTTGGGGACCAAGACTCATCACCATAAATGATGTCTGTCTTTCTCTCAGCCACGAAGTGTGAAGGGGCCCATATCCAAGCCCTACCATGTCTTCTATTTGCAGTCTCATTTCCTTATTATTCATTCCTTAGCCTCTGCTGGTCTGAAGTTTAGTTAATTCTCCTGACTCCACTTAGAAGTTTGTACAAAGACCTCTGAGTGCCTTCTAAATTCAGTGCATTCTTTTCAGTCTTCCCCTTCTCGTAACCACCTCCTCAGTCCTGACATCCTTTCACTGGGCTTCCTGGCTCTCCTCCTACTCGTGCCTGTTTTCCCCACCTGTTCCCCAAACACAGGAGCTCCTCAAGGCTCCACTGCCCACACAACACTCCTGCAGAACCAACCGCCTACTAGGACCTGAGCCAGATGTCGTCCAGGGGAATCCAAACTGGAACTTGGGACCCCAACCGAAATGAGTATTTAAGTTTCCAGGGTCAGCACTCTTGGGGGCAAGAGTCATCTCCTGGGCTCCCTGACCCCACACTATACACTCTTCCCCCAAAGCCAGAGGATTCTTCAAACACAGCCTCGTCGTTGGTGCCTCTGCTGGGAGCCGCTCGAGGGCCTCTGAGCCCTCGAGTCCACACCCAACGCGGACCCTGACTCCCCGCGGCAGCGGCAGCCCGAGGGGCCAGGCCGGGAGCGCAGCGCTCACCCAGCGAGAGCAGCTTCCGGTAGTTCTCCATGTTGTCCTGAACTGGGTTCTGGGGCTTCCGGTCCTCGGTGAGGGCCACCACATCCTGGTACGACACCGCATCCTGCAAGAGCAAATGCACACCTCTCCTCAGTGGAGGCCACCCCCGTGGGCGAGGTGGCATGGGAGCCACACACACACACGCACACGGTGTGCAGCAAGTGCTCACACGACTTGGGGTTCCGAACGATCCAAGTCAGGTTCTACCAGGGACCTACTTGGCACCAACCTTGGTGCTACACGCTGAGGAAGCTCCCAAAGACGGAGGACACAGATTCCTTGCCCTCATGCAGCTTTGATCATTTGTTTGGAGAGAAACAATCAGAGAACAGTAAACAATAAAGCGGGGTGCAGAGAGTCAGCGCTAAGCGGCTTTAGCTGGGGGACAGCTAAGGGTGGGCTGGGACGGTGAGCAAAGACTGCAGAGGCCGTGCGTGGGGTGGTAAGTGGTGGTGGGACTCCGGCCCGGACAGGGGTCGGGGTGTGGGAAGCTTCAAGAGGCTCAGTGTCAACTGCACACAGCGTTTCCAGGCACCTGGTCAGCAGAGTGACCAGCCTCCATCCCCAGGTCCGCTGTGTCCTGTGTCCGCCTCCGCTGTACACTGTGGCTACTCCGTGGGCCCTTCTAGATATGGACAAGTTCCGAAGAACCCGGGGGTGACCTTAAGCACGGAGCACCTTCCTCTCCCAGCTGCCTTTTCTGCTTTGACGCACATTCCCCTGCAAAGCGTCTTAGGAGTCCCCACATCACGCGGGAGAACCTCCTGCACAGGACCTCACAGGACCTCTTCTCACTGCCGCACTAGAACGTCACTAGTTTCGACGAGTCGTGGTCCCAGGGAGCCTGGAGACAGACTCGAGGAGCGAGGTGGGGCCGTGGGAAGCCTGCAGGCCGTGGGGCCAGAGAAGACTCCAGGGTCAAAGGAGCTTATACACCGTTTATGACCGAGCAACCCTGGGAGCAGACGTCTTTCCAAACCTCAGGTCCTTCATCTGTGAAAGGGAGAGAAGGGCATCGGCCTGCCCTGTAGCACTGTGGGAGTGGATGTCTGTGATGTGATTTGTTGTTTAAGAATGGAGAAAAATCGTGTAAAGGAAAAGTAAATTGTCACTACTGAACTATTATGTAAAGATATTTTGATATTAAATGTGCTACGGTTCTGGGAAGTGGCACAGATATTACAGCCATGCGCAAATGTAGCAAAAAAAAAAAGACACAATCGGGTGCATCACCTACTGAAAAGAATAAACAGGCACAGGCACTGGGGTTTAAGAGGAAAGCCTCATTTGTAATACAACTGCCAATGTGCAGTGATTAAAAAGCAAAAAACCACCACCAAAACTAAGCAGAACTTCAAAAATGAAAACTCTTACTAGGCCAGGGCTGAGGATTTTTAGGACAGCACGCTACAAAAGATCAGGAAGCACTCACTGCAAAATCGGCTGGTACCACCACCGGCCAGAAAGCTAGACTGCACCCTTTCTGGTGGGAGCCCATCTCCTCCTGTCAGAGGGCGGCTCCCCAGAGCGGACACCCCACTGTGCTCGGGGGCGATAGTGCCTCCATCCTAAGGCCTCAGCCCTGGATTATTGCAACGCAGGAGAAGCCCACTGGGAGCACAGATGTATTTGTGGTGGGAGAGGGAGGGAACCAGAACTCCTAACTTGGGGGCTGCCAGAGAGCGGATGAGGTCAAGAACCTGGGGGGCTGAGGGTGCCAGAAGGGCACCATCCCTGGTGCTAACAGACCCCAAAGGGCAATGGCAAAAGGGAAGGGGCATTTTTCATATCTTTCTCTCTGTCTGCCTAATCTGAGTAACATAAATGTAACGTATGTTAAATTTTGGACTACGTTGTTGCTAGGAAACAAAAATGCTGCTTTGACTTAAATTAAGTTGACCTATTCAAGTGGGTAGCCTTAAGCAGTTGTTCTCTTTGTATCTGTGATCAACCACGGATCTAAGGTGGCACAAGCTGCCGCCACATTCCCCGTGACAGATGCTGTCGGAGAACAGCACCCACACTGCTGCATCCTCACATGACCTACACACACGAACGATGCGTGCTGAAGGAAGATGAGAACTTTGTTATTTCTACGACACCAAGGTAGGAGGAACCAGTGGCTCCCAGACCTCTGGACCACACACAGGGGACCAACACTTTCCAGCAGCGAGGACGGGCATCTGAAAAGCAGAGTAAGACACAACCCCACTGCCAATCTGCTGTCACCTTCACTTCATAAGAGAACTTTAACACCCCCAAATAAGGACGCCTGCAGTTCCTGTTTTCCCTGAAGATGAGTGAACGCTTGGTCCCAGGCTCACAGAGCAGTTAACTGGAAACCACTGACATTCATCACTTCACGGGGGCAAATGCACACTAAAGATGTTTCTTCTTCAAAGTTTCTACGATTTCATGTTTTTATCCGGATTCCTAAAATTTGGTCAATTTGGTTTCTCCAAACAAGAAACCAAAATTAGTGACAAACTGAGTGTGTTCCACACATAGGGGCCTCTCCCTGGGACAAGGTCCTAACGCACATCTGGAGCACCGGGGTCACCTCCGACCCTGCCCACCCTCCACATCCCCTCCCTCCCTTCCACATCCCCTCCCCCGTTGGTACTGCTGCTGCAGAAGCTCTGCTTTCAGTAACGGGATGCCATCCCCCTTCTTCTCACACACCTGCGCGTTCTGGCTTGCCTCCAGGACACAGGACAAATGACAAGGGTTTTCGGGGTAGAATTCAGAGCCCTCTGTCACCTGACCCCACCTTTCAAACCCCGCCACAGGGAGCACCGTTACCGCATCTCGGGGCACTGGGGAGAGACTGCACCTCTGCCCTTGCATTCCACCCCCTCTGACTTTCATCTGGTGCCGCTTCGGGGCTTGCACTGGGCTCTCCTGAACACCTGGGATCCCCTGCCCCAGGGGGCACCTGGCCAGCTGCTCCTGTCCCTGTGACAGTCCGCTACCCTGGCTCTTCCTTAAGAGCGAGCTGGACAGCCAGCGTCAGGCACAGCATCTCTCTCTACAGAGACTCCCCGCATGCTTGCTGCACACCCTCCCGTTACAAGACAGGAGGCTCCCAGGACGGGCCCCGCCTGGTCACCACCGTGCGCCCAGGGCCGCAGGCCCCGCACCCTCCTCCACGCTGCCATATCACACGTGACCCTCTCTCTCAAGGCCCGTCTTCCCTGCACCCACAGCCAGCGATGCCCACAGAGCCTCCCTCGTGCCAGGCATCGCACTGCGCACTTTGTATCTACGTGTGACTCTCACCCATTCCTCACAACAGCCCGCCCACTTCACAGATGAGGAAACCGAGGCTCGGCTTCGTTAATGGTCTGAGGCTGCACAGCTAGCAGGTGGCAGAGCCAGGCTCCAGACCCAGCTCTTCCCGGCCCCGGGGCCTTCTGCTCCGCCGCCGCCCCCGCCCCCCAAGTCTGCTCTGTGGATGTGCAACTTTCCTGGCTCCCTACTGAGGACCAGAAACACCCGCAGGGTCGATGGGCTTCCCTGGCCCAGGAGGAACAGTCGCTGCGGCCGACCCACCACATGACACAAACGCTGAGCGGAAAAGCGCTCCTCTGACCCCGTGGATGAACCAGGAAACAGGCAGCAGTTTCCCAGCCACCAGTCAGCCCTGGGGACAGGACAGGCTCCTGGGGAGTCGCTGGGGTTCTCCCCAACCCAGGTAGGATTCTAGTGGGCAGATAACTCAGCCTCTCGGGAAAGAAAGGCGTCTCTGCCATGAAATGAAGACAGCCTTCCCAGAATGAGTGGAGACCTAAGCATACCTGCGATCTCGTCTCATAATCCATCACAGAGTCCCGACGTCTGTGCTCTCTTTCCTTTGCAAAGGCCACTTTCTCCGTCAGAGGGAGGGAGAGATCCCGCCGATGACACCCTGGAAGACAACAGGCGTCATGAAGGACAAGGCACGGTCAAGCTGGCACGCGCACTGGGGAGCAGTCGGAGGAGGACCTACTGCTCCTGGGGCTCCGGGCGTACGGCCAGCGGGCCCGGAACTCCAGGTCCCTGCTTCTGCCCCTCCGGTGCTCCCGCTCGCGGGCTCGCTCCCAGTCTCGGTCCCAGTCCTGGTCCCAGTCCCGGTCACCTGAGGAAGCAGACATTTCAGGAGCTGACCACATGCCCTGACACGAGTGTGCTCACTTCACACGCACATACCCCTCTGGAAGGGATGCTAGGAGACGGATCCCAAACCGGGGTCCCAAGTGCAACCCGACACCCGGGCCCCGGACCACTGTTTCTGGGGGCCTCGCCTAGGTGGGCCTGGTCTCAGTCAGGGCCAATGCTGAGCTGAGGAGCTGGCTCCCCCTTCAGGCTTTCCTGGTCTCCCAGCTCCCACGTGGTCAGCTCCACGTTCGGGAGGACGACTTCAGACCCTCCACCGCCTCGCTTACCCCGGTCAGTCTTAATGTGCACGTAACTTTACCCCAAAGAAGTGAAACACCCCCCTGCCCCCAGAGCAACGCTCCTTCAAAGAGTTCACCGAAGAACCTTTAACAAATAAAACAGCTTTGGAGGCAAAGGGGTGATGAACTCTGCCCCTCCTGGGAGGCTGTGGACACAACCTGAAACAGCCTACTGCAAATTCCACATAGCTTTAAACATTTTCTCTCATCAAGAGAAACAGTTGTACCGCACTCCACACACGTGTCTGCTTTGACGTAAGAACGACTCCTTCCAGCCTCACTTGATTTCCCTCCCCCTCAGACCTCTGAGCAGCAGCCCTGCCCCAGGGAAGTCCCGCGCGGCCTGGACGGCGCGGTGACCGGGCTACTCACTGCAGCAGGCGGAGTGTGGCGGCGGGGACTCTGCTGCCTTCCGGCTCATGCTGCCTTCGCCGTGGGCGTCACTGCTGTTGTCGTCTGAGAGGGCACCACACATGACTTAAGGTCTCATCCGTGCTCGCCGGTCCCCTCTAAGTAGCCCCCCCGGGGGGCCCCCGCCCCTTGCTGCAGTGGTCAGACCCTCTCGCCCCTCTCTTCCGCCCCTGCTGGGCAGGAACGAGGCTGTGACCCTCCCGATGGCAGCGCCAAGTACAACCTACTGGGTGCCCCCTGCCCCCGCCCCAGTTCCACAGAGGGGAGCCTGGGCCGGGGCGCAGTGTGTGCAGGCTCCCTTCCTATCATTGGACCACGGTCTCCTTCCCTCTCGCAACCTAACCAGGAGGGATTCTGCTCCCCGGGGACACGGGGCACCGGCTCTCATTAGGCTGTCACAGGCTGGGGAGGGAGGTGCAACTGGCACGTTGCGGGCAGAAAGGCTGGGAGGCCACCTACGTCCTATGGCAGGGCAGTCCCCCACCCCCCGCGAAGAGGACAATCGGCCTAGAACACCAGGGACGCCGCGCGGGGCACCCCAGGGAGCTCCGCCTTCCTCTCCCACTCACCTTCCGGTTCGTACATCTCCTTGTAATTTTCCAGCAGAGTAACGAGCTTCTCGCAGTTCTCCGGCTTTTTTGCACGCACCCAAGGCTTGATCTTTTCTGGAAGGATGGTCAGGTACTGCTCGAGGACCAAGAGCTCGATAATCTCCTCCTTGGTGCGAGTCTCCGGCTGCAACCAATCGAGGCAGAGGTTTCGGAGTTTGAGCAGGGTCTTCCGAGGCCCGACAAATTCCACGTAGAGGAAGTTCCGAAACCTCTGATGAAAGAATTCAGAGTCAGTGGCGGCTTCTCCTACGGCGGCATCCGGCTCCTGAGACAAGTCACTGTCTAGCTCACACAGATTTGGGGCCCAAGACCTCTTGGGTTTGGTGGCAGACAAGTACTTTGGAGGCAGCATCTCTCTAAGGAAAATTTTCACTGGAGGAACCCAACATGAGTCAACAGGAAAGACGCGGCAGCCTGGGACAGTCAGTACTCAGGGACCTGCGGATCGTAAGGAGACATACACATGTCCCAGAAGTCGAGGACCAGGCAGCAGTGTGGGGCTGCCCGACAAGGGCACCAACAATGCTTTGTGAACAGGCCAAGGGCAGAAGAGAGGCATCAAACCCCAACACACAGACACATGCACAGGCAAGCGTTAAAGCACCACACACACCCGTGTGAGGAGTGAGCTCTGCTACTAACTGGTTCTGTGACCCTGGGCCACACAGTCCATGTCCTGCAGTCTGTCCCCTTACCTTCAAAATGGGAACAACAGACCTACACCCCTTCTAGAACTGTGAGGCTTAAATAAGCCAATACACCTAAAAGGCCTAACCACCCAGCACATAGCACATGGGGACGCCCAAGGTGCTGGCCATTACTAAAATGGGATGTCGATATTCTTTCTTAGCAAAAACGGAAAGGGGGTCGTGAGGGGCTCAATCCTGCCATTTCTGAGCATTTCTTCCCCTAACATGGTTGTTAAAACAGCATACAACACATAAAAGGTAGAAGACCACATAAAAATGTTAAAAGTGCTCAGCTCCGGGTAATGCGATTGCCAAGTGCTCTTAATAATTTCTCTGAACCCGCGCTGCTGTTAAGTTAAAATTCAATGAAATTAAAAGTTTAGCTCCTCTGTCACACCAGCTACATTCCAAGTGCCAGTGGCTACCCTACTGCACGACACGGAACGTCTCCCTCGTGGGGGAAAGTTCTATTGGTCAGAGTGGCTGGACAGCGTCTGAGTTTGCAGGAAAGCTCAGGACCCCTGCGTCAGCAGTGCCCACCCTTCTGAGGAGCGTCTGCCCCACAGCCCAGCCTTGGGCTCGTGCTAACACCACTTCCTCTGGGAGCCTTCCCGCGACTCACTTCCTCTACTAGTGTTCCAAGCACTTGCTGCATTTAGTCTTAAATATTTGAGCTCACTTGCCTATGCCCCCACTGTAAACTCTGGTGAAGGGATGAGAGACGAACTTTTCCATCACTGGAAAAGTCAGGTATCAACACTGATAGAGCATGTTGAAGATAATGTAGGCAAGCCCATTTTAAAATTGGTTTTAGACACAGGCATGCATTCTTACTACGGGCCTGCAGAAGCACAGTGCAGTTTCTGGGTTAAGCTCTGCAACACTGTTTCCAAAAGAACACCCTGGCGTTTCACTTACCCTCGCCTGACCACTTTTCTACCAGCCCCTTCCCAGTATTCCCGACAAACAGGCATGGGAAGCACTGGGAGGTATATGTGGAGCTCTCTTACAGCGCTGCCTAGCACAGAGGGGGAAGGTTAAATGAAGTATCAGTGAATCCACAGAAACCCTACACAGGTGATTAACACCTATTATTCACATCAACGGTGAGAATGTGATCAAGCGACCATCAGGCTTCTTCACACCCCTGCACATCCTCCTGCTTTAATCAATCTTGTCAAATATCTAGCTTGCCTCCACAGAACGAGCTTTCTCCTTTGATAATCCTCTGTATCATTTATTTCCTTACTCGTCTTTATTTTAGTATCTGCCCCCTCCCTTCTTAAGAAAACTTTTTAGACCAAGCATAAAAGCTGATTTTCCATCTTCCTTTTGTTCTAACGTAACCAAATAAGGCTACACGTTTCCCTTCACCTAAACCATTTTAGTTGCAAGTGGTTTCTATTATGTAGTCTTGTTATTAGTGGTCAGCCACAACTGGAGCAAGAAAGTAGACAATACAGGAAAGAAATCTAGGTTTGGGTGAATTAACTTACCTGACAGTTTTGTACTTCTGGCTTTACTTCCAGAGAAGAACAAAACCACATGCAGCAAAAATTCTTTTTTGTTTTAAAAGGAAAAACCAGTAAGTTAAAAAGAATTTTTGTTTAATGTCTAAAGAGAAAACAAAAGGTGTTTCAATTATTCAGTCTCTAAGTAGCCGTCATCATTTGGGCATGAATGCAGGGGACTCTCTCCAGACACTGGCGGGCTCCGCTCCGTCCCGTGTAAACTGCCCTCCCACTCTGTCTGCATCGTCCTCTGGAGCTTCTGCACCAACCACACAGATGCACCTCCATTTGGAGACCCTGGAGACCCTGCCACTGCCGCCCTGCCTGCCCTGCCCTCCTCGATGACAGACAGGACACTAGGTAACACCCTGCTGGGCAGGGGAAAGAAAGGGCAAGCGTCCAGGCTCTGGAGAGCTGGTGAGACAGGTGGGACAAGAGAACACAGTCGAGTTTACCCAGCAACTGGCTAAGAGGGACTGCCCTGACAAGAGCAGGGCCCTCAAAAGCCAGCAGGCCTGTGCGGGACAGAGGGGCGGGCAGGGAGCCCAAGCCTGCTCTGTGGCATCCAATTCCAGAGAGAACTCCGGTCCCCTAGATGACAGCAGCCCCACCTCTCAGAGGCCACAGGACACCCTTGGGTATGTAAATCACCTGTTTGGGAATAGGATCCTTTCTGGAACTTCAGAACAAGTGTTCTTATCCACAGGAACAGAGTCAAAATGCCAGGGACCTGCAGACATTTTAAAGAAATACATGGAAAAATAAACATGGAAGAAATGTAAAGACTGTCAGAGAATTCACTCTCCAAATGGCTGTGGACTGAGACAGCACTGGGGGTGAGGCCTTATATACCATATTCAAGAAAAGGCCCATTCCCACGTCATATAAACCAACCAGAGACAAGAAGCAGAAAGCTTTCAAATTTTCTTTATGAAACCAGAATAATTAAAACATCTAAGACAAAGAGAGCACTAGCAAACTGCAGACCAAACTCACTTAGAAAAGCAGACGTAACAGTCTTAACACTATGACTAATGAACATCATTCTACAGAGTTTCAGCCAATTACAAGAAAATCTGAGGCATGAACAAAGAAAGATATAAAATTATCACTCCCTTATGTAAGACCATCCACTCAGATATTGCAAATCAGTGGAAACAGACCTTATAATAGTAATAATAATTTAGTAAGAAACCCATTTATAACAGACTCCCTAAATATGTATCAACAATAACCAATTTGAAAAAATGGGAAGAACTCCATCGTAAAAATACAAAAGATTTAATAGAAGAAGACAGCACCCATAGGAACAAACTTATACATTATATTGCAATAGAGAAGGCAATAACCAGAGAGACACAGGATAATCATGGGAGATATATGGATCTAGCATATGAAAGCTCTAAATACTCCTCCAAATTAACCTATACTACCTAGTGGAATTTCAAAGAATATAAATGTTGGGGAACTTGACAATGGTTCTAAAGTTGACCTGGAAGAATTTCACTTGGATCAATATTTTGAAAGTTCATACATCAAAAGGCCAACAAACCACACACAAAAAAGAAGTATCTTAATATAACCTCAGGGTTAAGAAAGTTCTTTTCTAGTATGATGCCTAAAAGCAGAAAGACGACATAAAAGTAACAAACGATGTTCGTCTATACCATCAAAGCCACACCAATAAATCAACCACCTAAAAAAACACCAAAAAAGACAAAAAGACGGATTCACTTAAGAATTGTAATATAATTTTACTGTATGTACACAATTGAGTATGTAGAACTCTATGAAAGTGGCATTAAAAAATAATAAGGAATGTATATAGATTACTTCAATAAATAATAACGGTAATAGGAGATCTAGCCAATCATTCACTTGGGGAAAAAGGTCATAACATATATGAAATTGCTAGAACTAAAATCAAAATAAAATAAAATATTAATTTTTATAATTCTGGAGCAGGGACGGGATCTTCTAACCTGACAATAAAATTGGGAAACAGGGACAACTTTGACTTTGTATACATACTTCTCTAATCACAATTTTTTTTCCCACTAGGCATGTGTTTGAAGCATAAAGCACCAGTAGGTAAAAACTACACTTAAGAACTGTAGGCTTAAAAAGTTTGATAAGGAAGCAACAATTTTGCTAAGAAAATATAAATATTTGGCAAACCTGACTCAGGAAGCAGAGGAAAATCCAGGGAAGAAATTTAAAGATGAAATGATCGAAGGAGCAACTTCTCATGAAACTTCCATGAGCAAAGTATTTACCATGTTATAAAAACCCTTCCAGAGCACAGAAAAGAGATGGAGGACTTCCTGCTCATTGATAATATGACCATGTGAACACCCATAAATATCCTGTCACAAGGTAGATGCCAACTTCTATGCCGAAAATTCACCTATTCCTTTTCTCAAGAAATTCAGGACTAGAGTCAACAAATGTGATCTTTGTTAAATATGCTCAAGATTTTCTGACCAGGCCAACGAAACAGCCCTTGGTCAGCAAGGGCATTGAAAAAGAAAAGATTTTTAATAGAAAAACCTGAAAAACAGCTGGACCTTACCTACTCCTTCCCACAATGGCAGAGGAAATTCATCTGAGAGTAAGAAAGGGCCTTGGGAACAGAATAATCATAAAGATAGATAACACATATGTCGTGTGAAGAAAAAACTGGCATACACATACCCTGCAAATTTTATAAAGGGCAAATTGGTTACTTATCCAAATTTAAAAATGTAATATCCTGTCCTATTAATTCTACTTCTATGAATTTATCCCAGAGACATGTAATGACATATGTGCAAGAATATATTCATTGAAGTACTGTTACGACAATGGGCAAAATATGGTATGTTTATATTATGATTATGAAACCTTTTAAAATAATGAGGCAACTGTAAATAAATGGACATGAGACGAAGTTAAGTGCAAAATGGGACACACCAATGTGCATAGCATTCTAAGGAACTATAAAAACAGATGTCATTTACTTGGACGATTTCTGGAAGGACAGAGAAGAGACTATTAATAGTGATTAACAGTGATTGGCCCTGGGGAAGGGAACTGGGGGCCAGGGAAGGAAGGGCGACTTAACTTTTTCAATGTATATTCCCCTTTTGTTTTTTGTTTTTATTTATTTTTATCATGACACGTATTACCTAGTCAAAAAAATAAACTCACAGTTAAAACAATAAACAAAAGCACTAGTGGAGGCCTTTCGAGACTGTGCTGCCCACTGAGTGGGTGCTGGCAGCACTGAGGGGTCTCCTCCCCTCCCTGCCCCCCCCCCCCCCCCCACCCCCCTCTGAGTCCAAGGTCACACCCCCAAGCACCCGCGCCCACCACCCCACCCCCACCCTGGTCTGAGTCCAAGGTCACACCCTAAACTGGCCGTTTGCAGACGATATGATAGGCAATTTAGAAAACCCCAAAAAATCAACTTTGAAACTCCTCAGACCCAAGAAGTACTTAGGGAAACTGCAGCTCCAAGCTGAAATAGCCCCCACAACTCTAGCAACTATTAGTACATAAATGCAATGCCATTCCCTATCCTGGCGATTCCACTTCTGAACTCGAACTGACAGACCTATGTGCCCATGAGCAGAGAGACACAGTTCACAAGGGTGTTCACAGAAGCACTGTTTACAACAGTAAAGAACAGGGGACAGGCAGGAGAATGCTCGAGCAGATTCAATGGCAGAGACCACTGACTGCTACGCAGCAGATGTGAAAATAAAAACTGTACACATTTTCCACACTCTAAAAACCAATCAAAATAAAAGCAAACCAGAAAAGGAGAGGGAAAAATATTTTGCAACACAGATGACAGTTAATAGGTCTTAGAAAGCAGTGAGAAAAAAGTAAGTGGCTCAACATGAAAATAAAGAACATTAATACACAGTTCATAAAATTAGGGATAAGAGCCAATATCTAGATCAGAAATCAAAGAAATGTAAAATATTATAATGAACAATTTTTACGCTTACCAAATGGGCAACTATTTCAAAATAAAAATCAGTGTTGGTGGGAAGCCGGCTGGTACAAGTGTGAATCCTATTTCTGGATATCATTTTGGCATATATCTAAAAAACATTAAAAATTCCTATTCCTTTTGAAACAGCAAGTCTCCACTTAAGAACAAAGACAGTCAAGTAGATAAAAATATTCGTTAAAAAAAAAAAAAAAGCTACAAAGTCAGCTGCCCACCACCACTAAGTCCTTGTACGTACATCTACTCTCATATATGTTGCAGGAGTGATGGCAGGTGACATCATGTCACCCAAGGAGCACATCTGGGAACGTGCTATTATGCAATGGCGGTCCTAACACAGGGCAGATCCCTGCACAGCAACCAGAGGCAAAGCAGGGAAAGCAAACACTGGTCAACGTTCTCCTACGGGGTTACCTGACTGCGGGTGGCCCCTCGGGAGGAGCCGAGTGACCCAGCCCTCAGCCCCGACTCACCCTGTCCTCCACTGGCAGCCCAAAGGGCACCCAGGAGTGAGGCCAGGTGCTGAGTTAGCACCTGCCAGGGCCCCATACTCACCTCACCCTTGGGAAGACCCAGGTGAACTCCTCCTGTGACAGCGACTCTGGCCAATCGAAAGCATAACTGCTCTGCCCACTTCGCCCCCACTTCCCCAGTCCAGCTTCTGCCTCCATGGCAACAGCCATGCCTACCACTGAAGAGGACAGAAGATATGTGTCGGGGGTGGCTGAGAGGAAGAAAGCATCAGGGAAGAGTCATCCACGGGCTTGCCCGGCATGATCAAAGGCGGTGTTGAGGTCGAGGGGGACGCCTGTCCAAGGACGGCCCAGAAGGACCATCACAGAATCAAGATGTGCTGGGGGACGCACAGCCCAACAGAGAATGGGAGCACCTGTACTTACGCCAGGCTGCAAAGTCCCTGAGGCAAGGACTACGTCGCCTTTCTCATCACTGTATTGTTACCTTCACAGGACTGGCACATAGAGGGTGTGCAATAAACTGTGTGTTTGGGCTTTTTTCTACTTAGATGCAAAAACATTTAAATCCAATCTAGAAAAGTCTAAATAGTAGCCCTTGACCATGAAAGGCTATTCCAGGAATACAAGGATGATATCCCATTAGGGTAGGCTGTTATATAAGGGATTAGAGGGGGAAGGGGATTCCATGAGTACTGTTGCACGTTATAAAGCATCTGCAAACTTCAACCTTTCCTTGTATGTCCCTAGCAAAGAGCAAGACTAGGAGACCATCTAAACACAATAAAGACTTATCTCAAGTGCAAGCAAGCATTAAACACTAAAGGTAGGGAAGCCCTCCACCATACCCACCATTCAGCACTATTTTGGAAGTCCTAGCTAATGCAACTGATAAAAAAGAAGTGAAAGGTATAGATGTGGAAAAAGCATTATTTTGAATTCAAAAACCTTGTCAGTTAATACAGCAAAAAAAAAATTCCAAGAATAGCAAAATAAATAAACCAATTCTCATTAATAAATTCAGTGAAGTATTTGCAACTCCAAATAAATTTTTTTTAATGTACAGAAGGACACAGAGCAGGTCCTAAATAAATGAAGATACATGTTTTTGCACAGGACCATGAAAATTGTTGTCAATCCTTCCTTGAATGTAAGTTAAAATCCAACAAAATGTGGGAGTTTTGACAAACTGAGAATCCAGTTTCTCCAGAAGTCTAAATGTACAGAAATATCAAGACAATTCTGAACAAGAAGGTATGTGTGCAGGAAGGGTGGGGGATTGTCTGTAAAGTGACCCAAACATATAAGAACATAAAGTATTCTTTCCAACACAAGGATGGGGGTGCAATGACAAATACACTGATGGAACATAATACACTCCAGAATCTGACTCATGTGAAAGTATATACACATGTGGGAATTTAGTTTATAGTAAAGAAAGAATTTTAAATCAAGAAAAGCATTAACTGTTTAAATACTAACTAGGAACTTCCTTAGGAGTAAATGATAAAGGGTCATTTTAAGGAAAGTGGCAAGAAAAGTCAGCCAACACTTCCATTTCTGACCAGCTATTCGAGTATGGATTTCTAAGAAGGTTGGAGCAGGCCTCTGCCTGACATTAGGAAAGACCAATAACATCAGTGCCGGTGTCTGGCGTCTCCTCCAAGAAATTCGGTATTTCATCTCTAGAAGGCAAAGGCCACTAAGGCCAATGACAAACATACTTGGTTCTCAGAAAAATAAATCAATGCCCTCAAAAGACAGCATTCCTCCAAAATTTCATCATGCAAGAAGAAATGAAAACAGATAAAATCTTTAAGAAAATGTCATGTAATATTAAGTCATGTTGCCAAGAAACTTTGTAGCTTTATTTTCTGATTACAAACACAGAAGACAGTACAACATTCAAACGTTACAGATTATCCAACGTAGAAACTGCAAGCCACATCTAGTGATCACATTTGTTCCTATACTAAACCTTTTAAAGTCTGTACATATAACAACTTGTTTTTACCAAAATGAGATCATACCAGGAGTTCTGTGTGTATTTTTAAACCCAGTAATTTTTGATAGACATCTTTCCAACCAGTACATATAGATTTATATCATTCTTTATAAAGGCCACATAGTCTTCCATTCTATGGATATACCAGTTTATTTACACTTGATGGAAATGACCAATGTAAAAAAAGTTTAAAGCATTAAATGAAAATACAAGGGCATAAAATTATACAGCATATGTGGCATTCTTACTGAAAATATACTCATTTATATGTACACAGAAAACAATGAGGATGTCCACACAATGGAATAAAATGAAGTTTTAGAAAGCAAAGCTGCAGATGGAGATGTATTTATACAGAAGTTATTGTAGATGTTGTTAAATAGCTGCACAATATTACGTTCACAGAGAAACACGCATATAATTGAGACTGTAAACGTGATGGGCACGTGATGTGAGCTCGCCAACTGGCACACCACGCACTCCCCCACAACCAAATATTACTGCCTAACACCCCACATACTTCAATCTGGTAGTCTGAGTTTGAAGTGTTAGTAAATTGGGCATGATCTCATTTACGTTAAAAAAAAAACCAAAAAACCAAAAAACTACTTAGGTACTTAAATGTATGGATGTACATACAAAACCAAACTGGAAGAAAACTTGCATGAAAACTTGTATGGGGCTTCCCTGGTGGCGCAGTGGTTGAGAGTCCGCCTGCCGATTCAGGGGAACCGGGTTCGTGCCCCGGTCCGGGAGGATCCCACGTGCCGCGGAGCGGCTGGGCCCGTGAGCCGTGGCCGCTGAGCCTGCGCGTCCGGAGCCTGTGCTCCGCAATGGGAGTGGCCACAGCAGTGAGAGGCCCGCGTACCGCAAAAAAAAACCAAAAAACAATCAAACAAAATTTGTATGAAGACCATGTGTAAAGCGGGGAAAATCGATAAAATAAATGATTAATAAAAGATACTTCATTTTGCATTTCAACTTAGAATGTTATTTTAAGTTCATGATCAGAAAAAAAAAAAAAACCTGAATATAAATTTGGAAGTTCAGCTGCTGTCTGTCTGTCCTCTCCACTGCACCAGTCCCAGCGCATCAGCACCCCCTCCCCTGAGTGGCTCCCCCTCTCTCTGACCACCCACAGTGCTCCCGTGGAGTCCCCCACTCCCCACACACCCTTTGGGCCAGAGCGCCACTGCTGGGGCGCCACGCCTAGACCCCGACCTCACTGCCAGCTGTCCTCTCAGTCTCACTGTTCACACTCAATTCCGGCCACGTGGCAAACCCATCAGCTTTGTTTCTGGGCCTGGAGGTGGGCTCTCACACACCCTAGTTATTGAAGCTCCCACATCTCCCTCCACACTCTCTGTGCAGCAGGAGTCCCAGCGTGAGTCAAGTAGTACCCAAGGGCAGGATTTTAAAAGCCAAAGGTCTGACCACATTCAGAGGATGGGGGCGAAGACGGGGACACACAGGGACCCAGCCTGACTCTGGTCGTAGGGGCCAAGGGAGGCCACCAACTCCAAGGAGAGGGAAAGAGAGGAGACAAACGAGGACAGCTGGTCAGAAAAAGGTCTGACCCTCCACACCAGGCAGAGGGGCTTACGGGGTTCCAGCTGTTCTTCAACCTCCAAACACCTGTTCTTAAATACACGGCACATCTAAGCATGAAACGTGTACGTCATAAGCACCGTATGCACTATGCAGTTAGTTTCGGGCAAAAGCTGGACTCCAACCACAGGGCAGTGGTCCTGCCTGCTGGACAAGTGTTGCCACTGTGCTCCATGTGGAACTGTTTATGCCATTCTCTGAGTACTTTATAGCCCTTTACTTCTATTTCATAAAAATGCACAGAAAACAAAAGCACGGTGTCACAACTAATTCACCTGAAACAAAGATGGAAGTCATCAGGCACCCCTGCCACGCGGGGGGGGGGGGGTCTTTGGCCTCCATCAAAGGATCAGTGGGTCAGGTGTTCAACTGAACTGGGAGGAACTCAACTAGTGGTGGCTGGAAATGTGGCCGGATGTGTGAGGAGAGGTAAAGAAATTCTGTGGCCCCCTGTGTGACCTCAGGTTCCCCACATCCCACCAGGAGCGAGAGAAGCTCATCGTCTCTTCTCCAAGCCCGTTTCTACTTACTTAATTTGGTGCCTCATCATGGTGCACCTAGATTCAGCCCCTCTCTCATTCTACCTACCTCATTAAAGGGGGCTGGAATTGAGAACTTTAAAGTCACGAACCGAGGAAGTTACTTTCTTCGCTTCTCAGGGACAGCAGGGTGTGCGGTCTCTTCTCTGCTCCTTTCTCCTGCCTCTTTCTGCAAACCGACATTCTCTCCTTCAGCACCACGTGGAGGAAAGTGCTGTCCCAGCCTGGGCCCGCCTCAGCTCCCGGCTCAGGTACCCAACACTGGCAGCTGGGCCAGCCCGTGCCTCTGCTCACCCCCACTCCGACATTACGAGTGCGCACTACAGCTCGATGCCTTCTAGGGTGTGGTTCTCAAGCCTGGGGTGCCTGGGAGAAATGCACCAGCCTTTCTGGGGTGGGTATTTAGGAGGTCTGTGGCTCCCCAGGAACTAGCCATCCAGGAAGCACACCAGGAGCCATACTTTGAGAACCACTGCTCTAGGCTGATGCGTCCAGTCTGGTCCAGTCAACCATGAACAGGTACATGTGGACAATAGAGGCTGTTTGGGTAACAATTTCACAGGGGAATGTGAGCATGGAGTAAACAACCACTACCCCTACCATACCAGCCACGTCTCCACCCTCTGGACTCTCAGGTGGTTCCTCGCAGATAATTGCCACGTCGCCCTGGGCTTACCTCCATCATATAAACTGAGCACTTACCACTCCGCAGCAAAAGTTCCTTATCGTTGTCCATTCTGGAGAAATTTCCCCAAAAATTTCAAAAAAGAGGAAACAGTAACTAAGAGTTTAGTTTTACGGTCAGTCCCCAAATGATTCAAGAAAGAGAATGACTTTAAAGAGATAAAACCTCTTCTGTGCCAGTAGGACATATCTGACCAATTTTTACATCAGTAACTGGCTGATCAGATTTTTTTTTTAAGGGGTGAGGGCATGAAAAAGCAGACCACAAAGCATGGTTCATTTAACCATCTATAGGAGAGCGCACGCTACTCTGGTCAGACCTAATGTGAATGGAGACTGGGGAGGGTGGGGGCTGCAGACAAGGGGCTTCTGGTGTCCTGGTGACCCTAGCAAGAGCTTCACTGCAACCAGATGGTATCCCCAGGTGACCTTACAGGCCAGTGCTACCAAAGCTTTTCCACATCTTCTCATTCTGATTCCATACTCACCAAGTGAGCTCTCACTATGGCTTCCTTTCCCATGTAGGTCTGCCTACAGGGGGAGAATGTGCTGATCATGCATACTTTTGAATATCTGGGTCCCTGTGGTAGTGCTCTCCCACCATGAATCAATTACCAAAATTGAGAGAACAGGAACGTCGTATTTGGTCACACTATTTTCCAACATAAACCAATAATTCATCATGGCTTAGCTTCGTTAACGTGGATCTACTGATGTGAGATGAGTCCTCAGGTGAAGTAGGGCCTCTGAGTCTCCAAAGGCTTGAGCGCCAGACACTGGACCGCTGTCTGCAGCATTCACCAAGGCCAGAAAAAACCAACCCACCCCCGGGGGCTCATTGGGACAGCATGTTAGTCTTTCCCTGGGTGGTAATATGCCATCAGCATGGCCACCAATCTTGGTAAGCATGTTTACTTACTCTCCACTTAATTGGAGTTCTCATTCAATAGACACTGAGACCAGGGATTATGTCACTCACTTCTGGAGAGCCGAAGTCCAGCATGATCATGTCCCAGATCAGGCACAGTATCGATGCTTGCTGACAGAATGAGCAATAGTTGGCTATTTTGCTCACTTCCCCCCATGATATGATTCACTGAGTATGGTCTGAATCAGTCAGCAAACCATGAACAAAAGAGTACAAGCCCTACTGAGTCCCCTTCTTCAGTACCTCTCTCAAATCCATCCAATTCACTTATCACTCTTCTGTGACCCTAACCCAAGCCACCATCTCTCACCCAGATCAGAGGTGGTCTTCCTGGACCCACTGTTTCTACCCTCCCATTCTGAACCCTGCAACCAGATGATATTTTTAAAGCACAAATCTGATTATCAAGGTGCTGCCATGGTTAGGTGCCTCCACGGCTTCCCATGGTGCTCCAGATCAAGTCCAATTACCTACCATGGATTGCAAAGCCTTTCACAGTCCAGCCCCACTTTACCTGTTTCTCACCTCAAACATCACTCTTTTCTTTCCTTTGTTCTAGGCTTCTAGCCTAGACTAGATCCTGGACTCCCAGCTCCCTTAAGACTGCTCTTCTCACAACATACTACCATCCACCACGCTTCAGGGCTCAGCCTTAATGTCCCTCACTTTCTCAGGGAGACCCTACATGGCCTCTCCCAGATTAAGTTAACTGCCTGAAGTTAACCTTCTCTTTCAAAGGCATGAATCCCACAATTATTTTTTCAATGTCTTTCATTACCCAAAAGACTATGAGCTCCAGGAAGACACTTCCTTTTCCACTTGGGGCCATGTTTGATAGATGAATCAATGAATTTCTCATGTTTCTTTATTCACCCAATAAGAAAGAAAGGGCAGGCCTGAAGGAGTAGCTGAATGTTGCGAAGACCAAGGAGAATTTGGTGAACACGTGATCCACCAGAAGAGCCTGTGCATTCTCAGAGGGCGCACAGGGTGCTTGTGTGGCCATACGGAACACGTGTACGGTAGGAAAGTGTCAGGTTGCGGAAGGATGTGCTCACTCCAGGGATGGGTGTGGCACTGTGAGGAGGGAATTCAGCTCACCTGCACACCGCCACCTAGCGTTTGGACCTAGTCCCTCTTCCTCTTGCAAGTCGTCTCGGAGAAGGGTAGAGCTGGGGAAGGAAAAGAAAATGTGAGACACCGAACTTACTTCCCATTTACTGAATTTCCAGGCTGGAAATGACCCCACACAGCTGCATCTTTACCAGTGAGATTATGTCAATCGTGTGCAAGCCAATCTCTGACTATCTTAGAAACTTCTCTAATAAGCAGAGCAAAACAGTAAAGAGCTGGGATTGAGAAATCCTATTTAATACCCCAATCTCCCACTTATTAGCCATGCTGCACTGGCCATCCCTCTAAAGGCAAGGGACACACACTGCAGATACAAATTGGAGGGAAAAAATTGCTAAGAAAGTAGTATTACTTACTGCTAATTACGTGCCTCATACAGTGCTTATTAGCACCTTACTTTTAGCATCTCTGTTAATTCCCACCACAACATTATTTTCTAGTTATTTCACACACAAAAAAGCAGGGGCTCAGAGAACTCAACCTCAAAACTCAGGGCAATTACAGATCAACTAACGTCATTTTGGAAAACAGTACATCTACAGACATTTTTCATGGAAACCTTGTGGAATAATGATATAGGTACCCTCTTACAAAGGTGAGTAAAACTCCAGTTCTGCCATGCGATAGCCAGTGATGCAATGCCAGAAATTTTACTGTGCTGTACACCTAAGTAGCATGAAAGACTAGCTTATATTACAATCTTAATGCTATTATCATCAACATTATCAGTAGATAATGGTATCATTACTTAACCTTACACAACAGTTGAGGTTGTCAACATGATCCCCGTGGACGACACTACATCTTTCAAGTCCCACTGTGCCTCAGAGCATGCGTTCAATCAATCAGAGGCCCCTAGGGGACGCACCTTCAGGACTATGGCTCTGGTTTATGTTAACGCTATCAGTCATGGGCGGATATATAACTAGGTCCCTCCCACAAACAAGGAGAGGGCTGCTCTCTCTCGCCCCGCCCCTCCCCGTTGGGGCCGCCCCTCCCAGCCCCGCCCCACCTGCCAGCCCCTCCTCCGTCCCATCATTTCTCACGCCACGCCTCCCTCATAACCACCCGCGCTCCGCATTCTCCAGGCTGTCTACGGGCTTGAGGCCTTTTCCTTCACGTCACCTCCCACCGCCCTCAGAGCCTGCCACCCTCTCCTCCGCCTTCTCACTTAGATTCCCCCCCTTCCCCAAAGTATTAAAATTCCCACTTTCCTATGTGACCCTCGGCCATGCGCAGTTGAAACCCGTCCCAGTCCCAGGGAAAAGGCTCTGCACGCCCTCCAGGGAACACGGCGCCGTCACGCGGCCGCCAAGATGTGCCGCAGCGGCAAGCAGCGGTCCACCTGGAGCCTTTCTCAGGGAGAAAGGCTCCAGGCGGAGTGAGCTCCATCTCCCAGGACGCCATACGCAGCCCGCCCCGTAGTCCTACTGGCACTCAATATGGCGCATGCGCAGAAAGCAAGGGCCGCAGGGCTCCGCAGCCCCGTCCTCGGGCCCGCCCCCTGTAGTCGGCCCAGTGTCAGTCAAGATGGCGCCTGCGCAGTAGGCCTCAGCCGCCACCTGTCGCCTGGCAGAGCACTAGGTGGGCAAGGGTCTGCAGCCCCTCCCTCAGGCTGCCCCTGCAGTACCACCGTCATTCAAGATGGCGCCTGCACAGTAAGCTTCAGCTACCACCCCTAGGCCAAAGTACACAGCGCTAGATGGGAAATGGTCTGCAGTCCCCCCGTTAGTCATACAAAGCATAAAAGCCCCTCCCTTGGGCCCACCCCAGCAGACAGCACCGCTGTCATTCAAGACGGCGCCTCCACAGTAAGCCTTGCTCGCCACCTGTCAGTCAACAAACAGCACTAGAGTGGACAGGGCTCTACAGCCCTCCCTCGGCCCGTGCCCTGCAGCCCCACAGTCGTTCAAGATAGCACCTGCGCAGTAAGCCTTGGCGCCACCTGACGGCCAACAAACAGCGCTACAGTGGGCAGGGCTCTGCAGCCCCTCCCCCGGCCCGCCCCCTGCAGCTCCGCCCTCATTCATAACAGCGCCTGCGCAATAAGCCTCGGCGCCACCTGTCGGCCAACAAGCACAGGATCAGAGTGGGCAGGGCTCCGCAGCGCTGTCAGTCCCCAAAGACAGCCCGCGGCCCCACCCCCTCAGCCCAGTTGACAGGGCACCTGGGAAACACGGCTGGGTGGCACCCCCCGCCCCAGCGACCCCCAGCCCAAAGATGCAGCCAGAAACATCCCAAGGTGAAAGCAGTCCAGGAAGGCAACGACAGGGGAAGGGGTGATGCTCTGCAACCCCCAGACCAACCAAGGAGAAACAGCGGGCACAATGATAGCCCGTAGCCCTGTCCCTCAGGACAGACAGCTCTCCAGCAACAACAGTGCCGTCAAACTCTGGGCCACATGGACCCTGACGATAAAACAGCCCCCCAGTCACCAGCCGTCACCCAACCCCAAGTCAGACCTCAAAACCTACGCTAGTCAGGGTGGCACGTCGCGGCAAGCGACCGCGGCAAGCGTCCGCGGCAAGCGTCGGCGGCCAGGCCCGTGACCAGCAAAGAAGGTGTGAGGTGGCAGGACCCCTGCAGTCTTCAATCATGGCAAAGAACACAGGGCACCGCTGCCCTCAGCCCCACACCTGCGAGCAGCCAACCGAGACCATGCCGCGCATGCGCAGTGAGCCTCAGCCGCCCCCATCAAAGATGGCGCCGAGGTAGGCAGGGCTAGACCAGTCGATCTCTTCTGTGACCCTCAGTCAAGACAGCCCTTAGCCCCACCCCAGCCCGCACCAACCAATCAGGACAGCGCCTGCGCAGCCACTCTTATCCGACACATCAAAAGGGACGCCAGGGTGGGACACATCAAAAGTGACGCCAGGGTGGGCGGGCCCGCAGCCTGTCACCGCCCCGAGAAAAACATCCCGCAGGCACGACTGCCTTCGGCCCCGCCCCTTAGCTCCTCCCGCCGCCACTGCGGCAAGCAAGCCCCGCCCCCAAAGGCCGGCAAGGATGCAGGGGCGGCCGGAGGGGACCTGGCCAATCTGGGACCCCGTGGGATGGGGTGTCCCCTGCAGCCCCCCGACCAAGCCGAGGAAACGGGAGGGTGGGGCGCAGGGGGGGGCGGGCTGAGCCTTCCCGCGCTCGTTAGGGATGGCCTGCCACTTCTCTGGCACCCACCCCAGTGGACCGCGGTGACAGGAGCCCGCGGCCTTCCTGCCCCCTGCCCAGGACGGCCAGCCATCCCTGTCCCCCACTATGTCCAGGAAAGGTGGCACGGGAGACCCCACCGCAGACTCCGGCCAGCAGCGCAAGATGGCGCCGCTGCGGCAAGCGCAGCAGCCCCCGCCCGCTGACCAGGGTCCCGAACCTGCGGCGTCCCATCCCCGCGCACCGTCCAGACGCGCAGGTACCGGCCGAGGCGGCCGGACTCACCTCGCCACACCGCACCTCAAGGCGCTGCCCCGCCCCAGGCCGACAGGTCAGCCACGGCGCAGCCCACGCACAGTCTACTGCCCCCACACGGCCCCGGGCACCCAGCGGCGCCACCAGCCCATGGTGGACATGTCCACTCTTCCACTCCGACCTCGTCCTCCCGCGGCTCCCGGCGTCTGCACCGAGCCCCGGCCCGCGACTCCTTGTCAGGCTCTCCGCAGAGGCGGGGCCCCGGCACGGGCAAATCAGAGGCAGCGCTACGCGCCCTGGGCCCCCTCGCCACGCCCCCAAGCCCTGCCAATCAGGCCGCGGTTGCCGTGGCGACGGCTTGGCGCGAAGGTAGGAGGCTGACGTCAACGGAGCCAACGCTAGGGGCCCTGAGGAAGGGTCTGGAAAAGGGGGAGGGGGAGTGGGTGTGCGACCCCCAAACAAAGAAGGGGGGTGACGCGGAGAAAGGCCCGCTAACGACTCCCAAACGCAAAACCTCTGAAGAAAAAGAAAAAAAAAAAAACCCATACATTTGTCTAAGAAAATGAAAATCCGGCGGACAAAAATATGTATGTTGAAGTTAAAGACAAACGAGAAAGTGGGAGACGAGACTTTTCCGCCTGGAACACATGAAAGACACGGGGCTTACTTCCCTAATAAACGAAGACCTCTTGGAAACCGATACGGTAAAGACCAAACCAAGCCAGAAAAATGGGCAAAAACGGAGGAAACTGGCAATTCACAGGAAAATACAAATGGCTGACAGACCTACGGGATAAAACTCACGACCTGACTCCCAAAGAAACGTAAAACCGAGAGCCCGGACCAGCACGGTTTAGCGGACGCTCTCCTGAGGCGGCCTCGCGCGTCGCCGCCTGGGACAGGCTGGGTCAGTCCCACCCGTGGTCCACCCAGACTGTCGGCCGTGCAGGGCACACAGACGAATGAGGAAACCCATGTGCGGCGGGAAACGACGAGGCGCTGCTCGGGACGAACGACAGCCGAGGACTCAACAGAGTTAGTAAAACACTCAAGTGGCTGAAGTTTGTAGACACGACCCGGTAAGTGTTTTCATTTGCTTGTTAAGGATGAACACACACGCAGGTAAAACCTCTGGGAAAGTGTACAAGAAACTGTTAGCCGGTTACCTCTAGGAAAAAGGGATGAGGGGAAGGAAGATGGAGGAGGGACCTTTCCCGTCTCCAGTCCATACTGTTTGAATCTCCTGGTCAGAAATATGCATTTCTTTCCCAGTAGTACAATCAATGAATTACAAAAAGCTCACTGATGCACCCTTTGATCCAACTATTCCACTCTCCAGGAGCTAAGGGAAACGAACTAAGCTAAGAGGTACGAAAGATTGTACGCAGGCATGTTCACGTAGCATCATTTTTTATTATAAAAATGTACTCTGCGGAAGAAATAAATTGTATTCTGGCAAAGCCATACACTGCAATTTTATGTGGCCAATTAAAATGTAATTTTTTAATTTTAAAGGAAAAGACTCATAAGATACAGTTAATTACAAAAAGCAGGTTACCTAAGCACAAAGAACATGATACCCAAATTTAAATTTTATACTTAATAAGTATAAATATTTATAAATCAGTGGTTGTGGGTACATTAAGAACTACTGGCTTTTGGGGAGGGGGATGTTTGAAACTCCCCAAGTCTTCAGCAGTCTCTTCTCACCCAGCAGTGCCGCATAAACATAAAATCTGAGTGAAAACATTGTGTTTGCTCTGTACCTTTGAAAATTATTCCCCGGGAGCTTCTATAGAAATTCTAGAGGCACCACTAGAAGTGAATGTGGTACTACCCTAAGGTCAGAGGTTTTCAAATCTGGCCACACACTAGGATCCCCTGGGGGAGCTGTCAAACATTGCAGGTGCCCAGGGTCCCAGAGAGGTGTTTGTTTTGGAGCTCCTCAGGGGATCCTAAAGTCTGGTTATGGTTTAGGAGGTGATTTTAATGCAATCTAGGGACCCCATCCCCTCTCTCCTTCTCAAAGACCTCTATCTGCAACACAGATTTTTCTCTGGATCCCAGGTCGTTCATTCCCATCAAATATCACATGCTCTCAAGAGCTTCTCCAGCTACTACCCCTTTTCTCAGCACTCTCTCCCTGCACCCACCAAAAAAGCCCTCTCGATAGAGTGGTCTTCTGTCACCGACTCAACAGCCTTATCGCACATTCTCCCCCGCTGGCATGCCACACGGGCTTCCATCCTTTCCACACCCCTGAAACTGCTTGGCAATTTCAGCAGTTCTCCATGTGGCTAGGAAACTTGTTCTTAATCTCACTTGATCTTTCAGTAACATTCAACATCCTCATTAAAACAAACAATGATAACAAAAACTATCTTATTTTCAGACACTATACTGCCCTGGTTTCCCCCCCATGTCCTCTTAGCTGGCTTCTGCTTTGTTCAACCTCCCAAGGCTCCGAACTCAGTCACTAGCCTTCTCCATCAACGTCTACTCCCTAGGTAGCAGTCTCACCTAGCTGTACGGTTTATAGCACCTGCATGCCAACAGCTCCCTCTGTCCCGGAACTCTCCACAGAAGCCCAGTCTCATATATCCAACTATCTGCTTAACAGCTGACTGTTCTACCAGGATGCCTAATAGGCAACTCAAAACATTGAAAACAAATAGTAATTTCTGTTTTCCCCGTTTCTATAAACAGCACCAGTTGCAGTAGCCAAAAATCTCGCAATTGTTCTTGATTCCCCTTTCCCTTACCATCAACATCCAGTTCGTCAGCAAGTCCTGCTGACTCTACATCCAAGATACATCCCCAATTTGTCCTATGTTTTTCCTCTGCATGATAGTCCTAATTACCATGATTTCCCCTAGATATTAGCCCACTCATTTGACTACCTGCTTCCATTCCAAACCCTTCCCTCCAATATTCTCTAGACAGCATCCAGGGTGATCTTCTTTAACTGAGAATAAGACATCGTGTTGCAGCTTGAATTACCTCCTATTGCCTACCCCAATCACACTTCAATATAAGTCTAAAATCCATATAAGGTTAAAAGGCATCAATATCTTTTGTCATGGAAGAATGTTAAATATTTGTGCTGTAAAATTTAATAATCTTTTCCTTCAGACTTCTGCTTTTTATACCTTAAGAAATCCCTCTCCACATTGAAGTCATAAAGATATTATAATAGCCTTAAGTTTTAGTTTTTTAGGTTTAGTTTTATATATGCTCTGTGGTATGGATCTAATTTTTCTCCTGACATATGTCATGTTTCTGTACAAGTGGACCTGTTCCTAAACTCTCTAGTCTGTCCCACTGGCCCATCAGTTTATCTGTATGCATTTACACATCATATTAATTATTGGAGCTTTACAGTATCTTGATATCTGGAAGGACAATTGCCCTAAGCTTGTTTTTCAAAAGTGTCTTTGGCTATTCTTAGCCCTCGACTGACATTTTACTAAATCCATAGAGAAATTTAAAGAGAACCGAAAACGTTTTATCAAGACCTCCCATCTTTGCCTATGGTCTGTGCTACCCGTTTATTCATGTCATCTACAGCCATCAACAGTACATTGTAATTTTCTTCCCTTTAAGATCTTATTTGACTTTAGGAGGGTCTTTCTTCCTGTTACTTACCTAACTGGTTATTTTGGGGTTACAACGGTAGTATAGCTTTTTAAAAATAACTTATTTACAGAAAAGGTGCAAAGAGAGTGTAAACATTCCTTACCCAGTTTCCCCTGATGTTAACATCCTACCTAACTTTGGTACGTTGTCAAAATGAAGAAATTTCCATTAGTACAAAGCTAGTAATTAAACTACAAACTTTCCATAAATGTCTTCCTTCTGTCCCAGGATCCCATCTAGAACGCCACATTACATTTAGTTGTTATGCCTCCTTAGACAACTCCAGGGTGTGACCGCTCCTCAGTATTTCCTTGTTTTTTATAACTTTAGCAGTTTTGAGGAGTACTAGTCAGGTTTTTGTAGGAAATCTCTCAATTTGAGGTAGTCTAATATTTTCTCATGATTTGTCTTGGGTTATGAGTTTTTGAGAAGAATTATCTGCTCTTGCCTTTTATATGTTGATTTTTTTAATCCAGTGAATTTGCTGACCTCTCCTTGTTAGTTCTAATAGTTTCTCTCAGATTTTCCTGGATTTCTTAAAATGTTAAACTGTTTATTAATGACAATTTTTAATTTTTATTGACAATTATATCTCATTTCTATCATAATGCGTTTTGGGGTGATATGGAATAAGTCTTGTTCTAGGGGGATACTTTTCTTTCAGTATCAAGTAAAAATGTTCACAATAAGCTTTTTTGTAGAGCCACTTTGTTGGGGGTTAAGGAAATTCCCTTTAGTTCTAGTTTTCTAAAAATTTTATCATGAATAAGTTTAATTTTTATATAATGACTTTATTATCTATTGGGAAAATTATACTTTATTTTATATAATCTGTTAATGTGGAGAATTAAGGCAAATTTTCTGATGTTGAAACGTTGCGTTCCTAATCCCTACTTAATCATGATTATGAGGGTCTGATTTATATACACATACAGGAGGATACTACTGGGTTATATTTTACTTTTGTTTTTGCACCTAAGTTCTTACTTTATTATACTAATTTCGTTTCAGTATCAAGGTTACACTAGCCTTATAAAATTATTTGGATTATTACCTTGCTGCTTATATTCTCTACAACAGTTCATAAAAAATAGAGATTCTCTGATTTTTAAAGGTTTAATATAACTCACTATAAAACTGTCTAAATCTGATGTCTTTTTGCATGGAATATTTTTGACTTAGTTTCCTTAGCTTTGTACTTACATTTCTGCTTTGTCTTGAGTCAATTGTAGTCATTTATATTTTCCAAGAAAATTGTCCACCTCACTTAAATTTATTAGCACATAATTATTCACAGTATTCTTTTGATTTTTAATCTAGTTCTCATTGATAATTAATAATTTGTCCCCTTTTCTGTTACTAATATCATTTAACCTATTCTTGTTTTTATCATCAGTTTCACTAAAGATTTGACAATTTTATGTCTTTTAAAGTGCTTTTGGTCTTTTGACCATATTTTTTCTTCTTTTCCATTTAATTAATTTCTGTTCTTTATTTTATTATTTCCTTCCTTCTACTTATTTGAGTTTCTTTTCCTAGCAACTTAAGTTGCATATTTAACTCATTTACCTTTAACCTTTCTTAATTTTTAACAGGTACATTTAAGGCTATAACATTCCCTTCAAGTACCACTTGAACTGCATTCCATGTATTTCATTGTTGTTTGGTACTATATTCCACTGTTTCAATTAGATTTCCTCTTAGGCACATTAAGGAATGTGTTTAGGTTTTCAAGTTCTTTAAAAATCTTTTGATTATAGATTTCTAATTTAACTGCATTATAGCCAAATGATATGGCCTATATGTTATTACTGGATATTTGTTAAAATTTCCTTTGTGATCTTAGGATGTAATCAGTTTTTAATTGTTCAATGTATTAGGAAAGAATAAGCATTCTCTATCAGGTACCAACTTCTATTTATGTTCATAGGAGCAAGCTTTCTTTGTGTTTACATTTTCAGTATTCTTATTAATTTTCGGTCTGCTTGATATATCAGTTCTAAATAATTATAATAAAATCTCCCATTATGCCTACAGTCTCATCCATTGCTCCTGGTAATTCTTTTAGCTTTTGCTTTATATATTTCAAGGCTATGTTTTTAGGTAGGAACAAGTCCATGATTTCCTCTAAATCATATATCAAAGAAATTAATCTAGAAGTCTGCCTTTAATAGGGGAGTTAATCGATCACATTTTAAATTTCTGATATATTTGCTTGTTAAATGTGCCTTTTCCTTTGCTTATTTTCTCCTTTCCTGCCTTCTACTGAGTTGATCAAGTTTTCTTTACTTCTCCTTTTCCCTTTGCTAATTTGAAAGCTCTGAATTATATTTCAGTTATTTTATTGTCTATCTTTAAATTCCTAATTTATATACAAGTACATATTTTTTAAGGGTATAAAATAAAGGATCCTGGCAAATCTTAGCAATTCATTGAATTTCCTATTCCCACTTTCCTGGTTATTGTCTAGAATTTTAGCTATACATTTTTAAAACCACTAAAAGCACAATTTTTACAGTCAATGATTAATTATATTTATTGATATTTTGATAATTTATTCTTGTTTCTTGAATTTTACTCCTTCCCTCTAGGTTCTTTTTTTTCTCATTGTAATAAATCCTTAAATAAGCCTTTCAGGCAGTCTATTTGTATTTATAACAATGGCTTTAAAAGATATTTTTTGAATGACGGTTTACCTAGGTATGGAATTCTAAAGTGACCCTTATCTTCTCTCCTTATTTTGAAGATACTATTCTGTTGTCTTCAACATTTAACATTGCTGATGAGGTGTGCTATAATCTAAATGTTCCTAACACTGGTTTTTCCCTCTGTAGCTTTTCAAAAGGTGTTACATATGGATTTATTTTTGTTTATCCTGCTCAGGAGTTGTGTGACCAATGAAGGTCTTTCTTCCATTCTGGAGAATTCTTGGCCAATACATTCTGTCATTCCAACTCTATTCTATTCTTCTCAAACTATTAGAGTATATTGGCCCTTCTTAATCTAACCTCCATTTATCTTCTCTATTTTTCATATTCTTTTCTGGGTTGTTTTCTGAGTAACTCCTCTTTCTAACTGCATCCAATGTACTGTTTCCCTTGATGTGTTTTACAATGGCTATTTTTTTTTCATGTCTAACATTTTTAATCAGTACTTTTTTATATCCACCTTTCTCAAATGGATGAACATTTTATTAATACTGTTCTTTATCTTTCAAGAATCTTAAAGTCAAACTAAAACTGTTAGAATGGCATTCTGTCAGGAATGAATTCATATCCTGACTGACTTTGTTGTCTTATTTATTGTAAGTTTTCCTATGTTTAACTGAGTGCTTTGCAATTTTAATTTCTAAGTGTTTCTCCTATGGGATATCTCCCCCCACCCCACCCATCTCTTCCCTCCATATCTAGCCTTTTTTTTTTTTTTTTTTGGTAGTGTCTGCTTTGCCCCTGAGAAACTTAGTCTTGAGACAAGTCTTATATCATCAACTGGGGGCTCTGTGCCATGTGATAAAGGGGTAATATTAGTCACTGAGCAAAATTTAAGCTTAGACTGTCCACCCTGCATGGCCATGTTTTTATCTCCTGCCACTGCTCATAATATAAGCTGGAGCCCTGAGTAACTATTACTGGCTTTTTGCAGTCTCATTTCATGTCAGGAGAATATCACCCCAGCCCCTGTTTGACACAATGAGCCTGGGACCTCAGTATGCACAGGGTGCTTCTGGACCTCATTAATCCACAGCAGTCAAATTGTTAACTACCTCTGCCTATTTAAAGATCAGAAGTCCAGCAGGTTCATGTCTTTAACCCCACAAATCCTTGTTTTTCTGTTCAGTTTTTGATCCATACAGATGTCATATATATCTAGATCATTACAAGTTTATATTTAAAAGAGGCTGGTTTGAAGTGTGAATGCAGAACTCACAGCACCATCTCAATCAAAAATATTATCTTCTAAATTGTATACAGCAGTAGTTCTCACTTCTTTCCCAAGTGTACAATGGAGTTTTCCTGGGGCTATATGACATGTGGTATCATGACAGAGTGAATGCTGAAGCAGTTGAGAATCTAGCTGTTTTCATTTAAACCAGATGTTAAAGAGATTTGCAAAGATGTAAAACTATGCCACTCTTCTCAGTAATCTTTTGTTTTGGGAATTATGTCTTTTTTTAATCAAGAAAATGTTGCTTCTATCAACATGTAATGGACTACCTATTTTTAAATTAATTAATATACATTTTAATTTGTTTTAATTTCTAAAACTATGTATATCGATAGGTATAATCCACATAAACAAAAGTTCTTTGGGGGCTTCCCTGGTGGCGCAGTGGTTGAGAGTCCGCCTGCCAATGCAGGGGACACGAGTTCGTGCCCCGGTCTGGGAGGATCCCACATGCCGCGGAGTGGCTGGGCCCGTGAGCCATGGCCGCTGAGCCTGTGCTCCACAACGGGAGAGGCCACAACAGTGAGAGGCCCACGTACCGCAAAAAAAAAAAAAAAAAAAAAAAAAGTTCTTTGGAGTCCTCAATCATTTTCAAGAGTGTAAATGGGTCTTGAGACAAAAAAGTTTGAGAATCTCTGGTCTACAATAAATCTATAATAGATTGGGCTACTATCTGGGTTGTATGATCCCATGGATTAGCACAGAGCTTAATACATGTAAGTCTCTCAATTAATGCTTATTCAGCCATTCTTTCAACAAATATTTGACTACCTACTACATATAAGGACCAGTGCTAGGCCAGGTTCTTGGCTCATTGCAAATAAAATTGAAATGGCCCTTGCCCTAATTCATTTATTTGATATATATGTCTTTGAGCTTCAGTCTAGCTGGGAAGATACATACATTAAGTTGACAAAATAAACCTTTAAAAATTGCGGTGTGGATTTTGAAGAAAAAACCAGGATGCTGATATGAGGTGGGGAGGGGGAGGGTTTTATATGGTGGTTAGATAGAGCAGTCAGGGAAGGCTTCTCTGAGGACAAGAAGCTAAAACTAAATAGTGAGAAAGAGCCAGCCCTGGGAAGAGCAAGGGGAAGAACATTCTAGACAGATAAAATAGCAATATACAAAGACCATAAAGGAAAAAAATGGAAAAGACACCAGAATGGCTGGAGGATAGCAAGAAAGGGGTAGAAGGGCATAAAATGAGGTTTTACAGGTATGCAAAAACCAGTTCTTTAGGAACTGTAGGTCAAGATCCTAAATGTGATAAGGAGCCATTAAAGACTTTTAAATAAGGTCTGACATAATCCACTGAGAGGTGATTCACGTTGCTGTGTGGAAAACTAGAGGACTAGAGATAGGAAAGAGAGGAAGCAGGAGGACCAGTTAGGAGGCAGCTGTCCAGGCAGGATGACAGTGCTCTGAACTAGCATGGTGGCAGTGGAGACAAGGAGAGGTGAACAAATACAAGACACAAAAGAGACAAAAACTGCTGATAATTTGTGTATGTGTGGCAAAGGAAAAAAGTATCGCAAATGATTCCTACATTTCTGGTTTGAGTGACTGGGTAGGTGGAAGTGTTATTTAGTGAGTCTTTGAGTCTCAGGTTTGGGCAGGGGAAGAGCAGAAAACCCAGAGCTCTCTTTTGGATATGTTATATTTGAAATGCTTATGCTCAAGCAAGTGAAGATGTTGAGTGGGTATTCGGGAAAGGTCTGCTAGAGCTCTAACTCTGGAAGTTGTCCGCACAGAGCTGGTTTGTTGCATGAATGGTCAGGTTAAGATAAACACTACTTTACAAAATAAATTTAAAATCAGTTCTTCAGTATTTAGTACTCTCGCGTACACATTCAGTGCTGGATAGGTAATTATCTTAGTATACAAATTTGTATAGTTCCTCAGTAATGCAAATCTAACCAATTTTTTAAAGAGTAAACTTACTTTTATTTGTTAACCCTCTCAAAGAATTTCAAGCTAACAGAAAACCAAACATTCACATTAAAGGCAACCAACTATTTCACAAAAACTGCTTCTGAATTCAAATATTAAACAAACAGTTAATTACACATAAGATTAAAGATAAGCAAAGGAGAACCCTGTCACAAGTCTGATGTTAGAAAAGAAAAATGCTATGTCAAGTCTGGCAGATGGGGTTAAGGTTCAGAACTACAAGAGTTCCTGTATGCCAGGAAGGCTCATCTACACAAAGTTCTGCTCACATGTCCCTGTCCAAGAGGACACTAGGCACCTTCTCTCACAGGAAGCAAAATCACTCAGAAGTCAAGTTATCACATGCTAATCAAAATACTTACTTAAAAAATACAGGGTTATTCACATACTTTTTTCTCACATTGGTTTGCCAACCAGAAAGCTCTAATCCTGACCTGGCAAAATGGTAGACACTCATTTATTCAACCATTCAATAAACAGGTATTATCAAATACATCCAGACACTAGGGATAAAATGATAAAGGAGATGCAGTTGCTGCTTTCATGGGGTATATGGTTCATGGATGATACCAAACAATTATAAATAGCCACACAAATAAGATGAGTGACATGCAGTAAATGTGATGAAGATAGACTGTGCTATAAGCATGTATAATGAGAGAATCTGATCTGGACCAGGTGCTGAAGGAGGACATTCCATGCCTAATTAACAGTACATACAAAGGTTAGGAAGCAGAGAGGAGTATGGAAAACCATGCAGCTAGAATACAGACTGGCTTAAGACAAAGGATGGAGCAAGAAGTCAGACCTTGCAAAGCCCTGTAGGCCATTTAAGGACTGGAGATCCCTGACAACCACAACCTCTGGCATGCCACAGGAATTCCCCGCAGGGGCGACCAGCCAGCACTCAAATCTCACACAAGTCTCCTGAAAAGTGGCATCATTTCCCCACATACTCACATGTCAACACCTCAGAACGTGATTAGAACGTTATGGAGAGGTGATCTGGCTTCCACAATGCAGATCGTCAGGCCAGGAGAGAACATGCACTCTTATCTGGTTCGTTTTGCCAAAGGCCCATCAAATATAAATCTAAAGAGAACAGGAAAAAGACGATCATTGAGATTAAAGTAAAACATGAATCAGAAAGCAGAAAAAGAGCTGGAGATAAGAGATACATATTTTATAAATTATACATATATATACATATACATAGAATACATATATATTCAGTAGCCATAAAAAAGAATGAGAAATATCTTATGGAATGATTTCCAAGTTACATTGTTAAGTGAAAGCCAAGGTGCTGAACCTTGAACACAGTAAGCTTCATTTGTTAAACAAAAAGGCAAGCACAATATTTACATATTTGCTTCAATATGCGTGAAACACCTTTGGAAAGATAATTCACAAAATTAGTGATGCTGGTTATCTGCAGGGAGGGAAACTGGTGGCTGAGAGAAGGGATATGGAAGCAAATTTTCAGTGTATACCCTTTTCTCCTTTTTGAATTTTGAGCCACACAAATAAATCACCTATTAAAAGTTAAAGCAAACACATTAATATTAACTTGATTAATATTAGTCAAGGTTCTAGACTAATGCATATGAAGATTTTAATGAAAATGAATACTGTCAAGGAAAATAAAAATTACCAAAACCGACTAGCAAAGGAATAGGAAAAAAAAAGTAGGAAAAACCTTACAAAGAATTCCTATGTACTAAGACTCTCTAGAACATTTTAATAACCTAGCACAGGGATTTTCAACCCCACAGGCTCTATGAGATTAAAAACTAATATTTACTGAGCACTTCCTGTATGCAAGATACAGCACAAAGCATTATATGTATTTGCAGCTCCTCGTAAAACATCTCTGAGCTGTGTGACCTCATGACCTGTTTTACATGTAAGGAAACTGAAGGTCATGGAGTCTCACTCAAACCTGCATACCTGGCAAATGACCCCAGAGTCAGACTCTTCAACCACTATGCTAACATAATTTTATGCCAACAAATTGGAAAAACCTTAACCGTATCACTTTCTAGGGAAGCAGAAATTACTTGAAATCTCAGTTTGACTGGAAATGTCCTTCAGATGCCCAAGGAGCAAATTATTCTTAGTCTGTACAAATTGTTCCAGAGCATTTAAAAAGACAGAAGGCTTGCCAGTTTATTCAACTAAATTAGGAGTGGCCTTCAAGAACAAATTTCTTACAATGAAATAGCTATCTTGTTTGAGGTATCTGCTCTGTGTCAGGCTTTGGGTTAAGTTCTTTAAAAATGATCCGGGTAGGACTTCCCTGGTGGCACAGTGGTTAAGAATCCGCCTGCCAATGGAGGGGACATGGTTTGAGCCCTGGTCCAGGAAGATCCTACATGCCACAGAGCAACTAAGCCTGTGCGCCACAACTACTGAAGCCCATACGCCTGGAGCCCGTGCTCCGCAACAAGAGAAGCCACCGCAATGAGAAGCCTGCTCACCACAACTAGAGAAAAAGCTCGCGCGCAGCAATGAAAACCCAATGCAGCCAAAAATAATAAATAAAAAAAAAAAGAACCGGGTGCTGCTTGGAAAACAGTCTGGCGGTTCCTTAAAAGGTTAAACAGTTACCATAAGACCCAGAAATTCCTTTTCTGGGTGAAGTGAAAACATATGTCCACATAACAACTTGTACATGAATGTTCACAGCAGCATTATGATAAGAGCCAAAAAGTGGAAACAACTCAAATGCCCATCATTTGATGGACCCATTGTTTGATAAATGGATAAATAAAATGTAGTATATCCATACAACAGAGAATTTGGCAATAAAAAAGAATGAAGTACTGATACCTGCTACAGCACTGATGAACTTTGAAAACATTAGCTAAGTGAAAGGAGCCAGTAATAAAAGCCCAGAATATTGTGTAATTCCATTTATATGAATTGTCCAGAATAGGCAATGACAAAGTAGATTAATGGTTGCCTAGGGCTGGGGCAGAAGGGAATGGAGAGTGAGGATTTCTTTTTAGGGTAATGACAATGTTTAAAAATTGATTGTGGTTATGGTTGCACAACTCTGTGAATACATTAAACACCACTGAATTATACACTTCAGGTGGGTGAATTGTATGGTATGTGAATTAATTACACCTAGATAAAACTGTTATTTTAAAATATGCATCTGGGGCTTCCCTGGTGGTGCAGTGGTTGAGAGTCCGCCTGCCAATGCAGGGGACACGGGTTCGTGTCCCGGTCCGGGAAGATCCCACCTGCCGTGGAGCCGCTGGGCCCGTGAGCCATGGCCGCTGAGCCTGCGCGTCCGGAGCCTGCGCTCTGCAACAGGAGAGGCCACAACAGTGAGAGGCCCGCGTACTGCAAAAAAAAAAAAAAAAAAAAAATGCATCTGGGTAAATTCTCCCAAAAATCTTAATGAAACTAGAACTAATATACTTGTTTTATGGATGAGAAATCTGCATCTCGGAGAGGATGTCATTTACTCAAGGTCATCATCTAACTGGCTGAGAAAGACAAGATTCACACCTAGGTCCTTTTGTCTACAATGCCTACTACTTCCCAACACAATCCTAATGCAAATACAGTGAAAATCTTCAAAAAATGGCCCCCTTTTTTGTGAAGACATAAACTGATGGCTAACAGGTTCACAAGGGCAATCTCCTAAGAACAAAAAAAAAATCCTGTTTTATTAAGCATTCTAAACCTACAGTAAGAGAGAAGGCTGCCCATTTAAAAACCTGGCAAATGGTTTTCCATCTCAAATGGGTTTTACTTTAAGAGTGCCCTGGAGGACAGTAAAAGTAATAGCTATCATTTATTGAACTTTTACAATGGGCAAGGCCTGGCACCAGGCACTTTATGTGCATTAGTATGTTTTATCTTTATAACAACTCTATGAGGTAGATACTATTATTATCCAAGTCTCATAGATCAGAAGTGAGCATTGGGAGGTTAGTATCTTGCCCCAGGTTACACGGTAGTAGTTGGTAGAGTCAGGAATCAAACCCAAATCTGTTAGACGCCTGAGCTCTCACTACCACTGGATACATTTCTAGGCTGTTAAGTTTGAAAGCCATAATGAAATGGATCATTCTTGAGAGGAAGGCAGATAATAAAAACTTGGCAAATGTCAAGGGAGTGCTTTCCTTAAAAAGTGCTCTAAGCCCTTGCCATTTACCGGCAACTTTCTTTTCATTTCCAAGAAACAAATCCTATGCTTTATAAATTGTACCACTCCAGGGAAGAGAGACAAAAGTCTTTCATTTTAACAACAAAGCACAGGAGTTTTAACCCCAAATATGTCTTATTGTGAAATAGTGACAGCTAATATTAATTGAAAATTTATATGTGCCAGAAATTTTTCTAAGCAGTTTATGAAGTGTTAGCTTACTTAATCTTCAAGACAATTGTCTGAAGTAGGTACTATTATAATCCCTATTTTAGGGATGAGTTAAGGGAGGCATAGAGGTTGGGTGACCAGCCCAAAGTCACATGGCTAATAAATGGCCAGGATTTAAACCCAAGTCATCTAGCTCCACCCTCTAGCACTTACTCTATTTGACTGATTCTCAAAAAAGAATGTGACATAGCTAATATGTGATTCACTAGACACCCAACATTATGCAAGGCCTTTCACATGTATTGTATCAACTTAACAACCTGAGGAGGTAGGTATGTTAGCATAATACCTGTTTGCAAGATGAGGAGCACGAGGCTTAGAATGCTGGTTAACTTGCCCAAATACAACCAATTAATACATATCAGAACCAAGTCTTTCTGACTCCATATCATACCACTTGTCAGTGTGTCATGAAGTTCTGTGGGGCCAGCAGACTACAGCCTTCAGGCCAAATCTGGCCCGCTGTTTCTGTACAGTCCACACACAAAATAGTCGAATTAAAAAGTGGTTAAGTGATGGGAAAAAAATCAAAATAATACTTTGTGACACATGAAAATTATATGAAATCCAAATTTCAACGTCCATAAATACAGTTTTATTGGACACAGCCGCATCCATGTTTACATATTATCTATGGCTGCTTTCACACTACAGTGGCTCAGCTAAGTAATTCTGAAAGATACCACATATCCCACAAAGCCTAAATATTTACTATTTGGCCCTTTACAGAGAAGGTTTACGGACACCCATTCTTTAGTATTAAATTTAAAAATCTTAGTGAAATGGAGGGGGAGTGTATAAAAAGTACTCCCCAAAAGGAAGAAAAAGCATGGCTTTAAAGGGTGACTGGAGTAGGAATGGAAACTTCCAACTTTCAAGGAACAAATTTCTCTGTTCCATAACGTGTTCCAAGGCCTAAAAAACAGTGGAGGGCTTCCCAGTTCCTTTGAATTAACTGGTTCACAGAGGTTTACAATCCCTAAGCTGTTTTAATTGTAAAGAACTTTGCATAATGAAAATAACAACAGCTGATAGTTATCGAACTATCCCTACGATTCCAGGTGCTGTACTAAATAGAAGATTTACATTTAATCCTCCGACAACCAGGGAAGGTAGGGTGCCATTGTTATCCAATTCTGTGGATGAACTGGAGCCTCAGGAGGTTAAGCACATTGCCCAAGGAACTAAAGCTGATAAGAGCTCAGGCCTCTAACCCTGGCTTCTGCCTTCAGAGACTACACTCTTAACAAGACACCACTTAATTTTAACCTAATAAACCTGCAAATATTGAGGAAATGCACAATTTCCTGAGAAAATATAAAGTACCAAAACTATCAAAATACCGTTGGGGGGTTATATATAAACTTCCTACCAACTCCCAGGGAGCAAATAACTATGTGCCACAAATTGATCTGAGGGTGTGGAGAGAAGGGAGCCCTCCTACACTGTTGGTGGGAATGTAAATTGGTACAGACACTGTGGAGAATGGTATGGAGGTTTCTTAAACAACTGAAAACAGAGCTACCGTATGATCCTACAACCCCACTTCTGGGCATATATCAGGAGAAAAACATGGCCCGAAAGTATACATGCACCCCAATGTTCAGAGCAGCACTATTTACAATAGCCAGGACATGGAAGCAACCTAAATGTCCATCAGCAGAGGAATGGATAAAGAAAATGTGGTACATATACACAATGGAAAATTAGCCATTAAAAAATAAAATGCCATTTGCAGCAACATGGATGGACCTAGAGATTGTCATACTGAGTGAAGTAAGTCAGAGAAAGACAAATATGTATAATGGAATCTTTAAAAAAATATACAAACTTATCTACAAAACAGAAAGACTCACCGACTTAGAGAACGAACTTATGGTGGGGAGGGAAGAATTGTTACGGAGTTTGGGATTAACATATACACACTACTGTATGTGAAATGGATAACCAACAAGGACCTACTGTATACCACAGGGAACTATGTTCAATATTATGTAACAACCGATTCTTATCGAAGGCCATTTCCTAGACTCAGTGCTACGCGTCTCACAAGCTTCCTCTTATTCAAGTCAATGGTAATCACTGGAAATCCCAAATTCAGAGAAAATACTGCGGTGGAACAGACTTAGGCAGGCGGGCCCCGGACTTCAGCAGCTGTTCGTGGACAGTTTCTCGCTGTTTAAAAGACCCGGGGGCGAGGCTGGAGGTCTTCGTTGGGCCCAGCCGAGAAGCAGCCCCGCAGAACGGAGAGGGATGTGCGGTCACCGGGGAGCGCATTTCAGACCGCCTGAGTCCAGCACGAGGCCTGACGGGGACGCCAGGAAAATTGCCACAAAAGAGGGGAAGCCCACGTCCCGTCCCGAGAGGCCCCACGACGCGAGCTCACCGACTTCGCAGGCCCGAACGCCCAGAACGGTGCTGTATCACTTCCCACGGCGGTTCGAAATGGTGCCGGGGGCCCGAGGCCCTCTGAGCATGCGCCCTGGGCCGGCCTCTCTGTTGGGCCCACGCCAGAGCGTCGGAGTTTCCGGGGTTCTCCTATGGCTGTGGACTAGTTGCCCAGTCCCTCGGTAGAGAACAGTCAGTAGAACTATTACCTCCAGCCACTACTGTCTTAGAGTCACAGGTCTCTAAGTCGAGCCCTGCTCACTGATAGGACCCAGGAACGGCCCTTTTCTTGGTCAATGAGTACGAACTTTGTGCGCAGACGCGCCGTACGGGCCCCCTACGCAAGGGCGCCTGGGAAACCGTCAGTAAAATGAGACGAGTCTTGCCCTCAAGGAGCTCACGGAGGAACCGGAAGCAGATAAAAAGCAACGGGCGAATGTAGGGTATCCGTTAGCTATACCCAAGCGTCTGTTATAGAGCTTGGTGAGATGTGTTTTCAGACACATTACTTTCATATCTTGATCTAGGCAGTGGATTAATCTTTTAAAAATAAATTTCAATTTTAGAATTCCATGAGATCATATTTTGAATAATTTCATTATGTTCTGGGGAAAAGAGAAATTGCATGATGGAATGAAAACTGAGAGGGCAGGCACTTGTCAGTACGAGTATCCACTGCACCTAAACGGTGCCCGGGACAGAATGAATGCTCAGTGAATAGTTCTCAGATCACAGAAGTCTTTAAAAGGGCGTGCTGCACCAAAAGTTAGAGTTCCGGGGAAGTGAATCATCCGCTAGATTGGCTGATAAAACCAAGTTTTCATTCGACACAAAGTAGTCTAGTGTGAGAAGTAGGGTTGCCTGATTTATCAAATAAAAGTACAGGATAACCCAGTTAAATTTGAATTTCAGATAAACAACATATAATTTTTTAGCCTTAGTATGTCCCATACTGGATCTCCTATATTTTATCTGGCACCCTAGCGAGAAGGCAACGTGTTAAGGTGGGGAGAGAAGATGATTTCATTCCTCTTAGAGAACTGGAGAAGGGGGGAAAAAGCGCATCTGGAATTTATAAATAAATGCCTCCAATTATGAAGCACGACCGAAGACCGTGCTTGAGAAACTTTGATATAAAAGTGCCTAGCCCTGTGCTAAAGATTGTATTTACATTATCTTAATTGAAATGTCCCATGCAGTAGGATAATTATTTTTATTTTACAAATGAAGAAGGAGGTTGCTTGTCCAAGTTCCCACATTTTCATTCAGTCACCCCAAAAATAGTTATTGAGAATATTTTTGTGTGCTGGTCTGGTATTTTTATTCCACACACAGTCTGCCTCTGAGTTTGAAGATTTCAGTCTCTGCTCACTCCTTAGGCTCCCCCGCTTCCCCACACCAGCTGCAGTTTCCATGGTAACAGACTGAACCTGCCTCTATAGCTAACTAGAGATGAGAGCTCTTGAAGGGGATCAAGCCGGAACCATTGACGTCAACCTAACCTGGCTGGGGGATGCGGAGGACTTCCTGAAGCCCTAAAGCCGGCTCCTTCAGTGGTTTATGAAATATGTATGTATGTGTTAAAATCTGTCCTTAGATGGGGTCTCTGCAGAAAAACAAAAAGTTGGCTATGTGAACCTCTGCAGACTCCACAGAGTCATAGGTTTTCAGTTCAGAAGCTGCTGCAAGCAACAGGGAGATTAACATTTTTCATGTTTAATACTTATTAATTCATTTAGTCTATTGGTTGATCATTCAGTCTGATCAACCAATAGTGATCAGAAGGGACTTGGTTTTCTGTGTGTCAAACAGTGCTAGATCCTGAAGATACAATTGCTATCAAAACACTTACGGTCTCTACCTTCCTGTTGCTTAGAGTCCAGCAGGAGAGACTTTTATTTATTTGTTTGTTTTTTATGATCTTTTTTTAAATTGAAGTATAGGCTTTCCTGGTGGCGCGGTGGTTAAGAATCTGCCTGCCAATGCAGGGGATACAGGTTCGAGCCCTGGTCCAGGAAGATCCCACATGCCACAGAGCAACTAAGCCTGTGTGCCACAGCTACTGAAACCCACGTGTCTAGAGCCTGAGCTCCACAACAAGAGAAGCCACCGCAATGAGAAGCCCTCACACTGCAACTAGAGAAAGCCCGTGCGCAGCAACAGAGACACAATGCAGCCAAAAATAATAAAATTAAAAAAAAAAAAGAATAAGGCCACACAGTAATTTTGGCCCTTGTGATCAAAAAACTGAAGTATAGTTGATGTACAATATTATATGTTACAAGTGTACAATATAGTTATTCACAATTTTAAAAGGTTATACTCCATTTATAATTATTATAAAGCATTGGCTATATTCCCTATGTTGTACAGTATATCCTTGTAGCTTAGTTTATGTGTAATAGTCTGTACCTCTTAATCCTCTACCCCTATATTTGCCCCTTCCCCCTTCCCTCTCCCCTCTGGTAACGACTAGTTTGTTGTCTATGAGTCTGCTTCTCATTTGCTATATTCACTAGTTTGTTATATTTTTTAGATTCCACATATAAGTGATATTATACAGTATTTGTCTTTCTCTGTCTGATTGATTTCACTTAGCATAATACCCTCCAAGTCCATCCATGTTGTTGCAAATGGCAAAATTTCATTCTTCTTTATGGCTGAGAGTATCCTATTGTATGTATGTACCACATCTTCTTTATCCATTCATTTGTTGATGGACACTTAGGTTGTTTCCATATCTTGGTTATTCTAAATAGTGCTGCTGTGGACATTGGGGTACATGTATCTTTTCAAATTAGTGTTTTCATTTTTTTCAGATATGTACACCTGAGGAGTGGAATTCCTGGGTCAAATGGTAGTTCTATTTTTAGTTTTTTGAGAAACCTCTGTACTGTTTTCCACAGTAGCTGTACCAATTTACATTTCCACCAACAGTATACAGGGTTCCCCTTTTCCCATATCCTCGCCAACCTTTGTTATTTGTGTTCTTTTGTTATTTATTCGTTTCTTTTGTTATTTTATTATTTGTTCATTCATCACTATATTCTGAGAGCCCATTATGTGTGAGACATTAGAGTCTGGGGGATACGGAGTGAATTCAAAAAGCAGAACAAGATGCTGTGCTGCATGGAAACAAACCTGGCAGGATTAAGGTCAGGTATTAAACAGATAATCACAAACATGGCAAATATTTACTAAGTACCTACTATGGTGCCAGGCACTGTTTTAGGCAAAGGGACTATAGCAATGAACAAAATAGACTTGCTATCTGTTCTCATGGAGTTTACATTATGGTAGGAAGAGGGAAATATATGTAAATGAATCAATTAGTGTTCTTTTTCTTTCAGTTACAACATACAGGATATTCAACTCAAATTGACTTAAATAAAAAGGAGAATTTATTGGCCTAATTAAATGAAAATGCCAGAGATATAGGTGGTGTCATCTATTTAGAAACATAATTTGTATCATTGCAGATTCTATGCTTTTTTTGCCCAATACTCCCTCCCCCAGCTTCTTGCCACAGAAGCCCTCTGTTTCTACGGATAACTGGTTATTGTTTGACCCAGGCCTGGTCACTCTATTCTGTTGCTGTGACCACTGTGATTGGCTCAGGGATGAGCACATGACTCCAGGTGAGCCATTCAGAGACTCACCTGGAACTTTTCCCTGAGGGCTATAATGAATGACGTTCTCTTTGCTGGGGTGCTAAACTGGTCTTGTCTGCCTATTAGGGAAAAAAGCAAGAGAGTTAGGGTGCCCCCCCACTCTCTCTTCTGATGCTTAGAGGAGATAATGTCTGTAATGGACTTAGTGCAAAGTAAGCTCTCAATAAATGTCAGCCAGTGTTGTGAGTGAGTTACAAAGGGAGCATGAGAAGAAATTCTTTGTAGGGACTGGAAGATTGTGGGTTTGTTGACCACTTCAAAATAAAGTAAATCAGGAGGTTTCTTGGAGAGCACAGAATGAAACAAATGTAGATGTACTGTACAGAGGAATACTTCCTCCAGGCCATGATGAGGTTTTATGAGCTGTCCAGGATTCACTGCAGATCACAGTTGCCTGGAGGCAAAATGCTTGGACCAACCCATTCAAACTTTGACTGACACTGTCTTAGTCCATCAAGGCTGCTATAACAAAAATACCATAAACTGGATGGCTTATAAACAACAAACACTTATTTCTCACAGTTCTGGAGGCTGGGAAGTCTAAGATCATGGTGCAAGCAGATTTGCTGTCTACTGAGGGCCCATCTTTTAGCTGTTTCCTCACACGGCCAAAGGGTTAAGGGATCTCTGTGAGGCCTCTTTTATAAGGGCACTCATCCCATTTATGAGAGCTCTGACTCTCATGACCTATCACCTCCAAAAGGTCCCTTCTAATACCATCACCTTGGGGGTTAGGATTTCAACATATGCATTTTGTGGGAGACAAACATTTAATCCATAGCAGATATCTTCCCTGGATAAAATTCTACAGAAGAAAAGATACATAAGACTTGATCCCAGCCATTAAAGATTTTTCAATGAATAGGGTAGCAGAGAAGGCAAGAGCCAGTAACAATGCAGGTCCTCTGAGCTTCTACAACAGCCTCCATTTATAAGGCTGGAGGAAGGTGGGGCAAGCCCCATCTGCACATTTATTTACGTAAGAAATATTTTTTACCATATGTAATATGCCGGGCATTGTGCTAGGTGCTGGAGATTTTGTTTTGAACTCTCTTGATGTCTTTTTCTTATTGGAACCTATAATCTAGTGGTCAGCAAACTTTCAGCGAAAAAAAAGCAAAAACAAAAAACCCAGGTAAATATTTTAGACTTTGTGAGCCATACAGTCTCTGTTTTAACTAAACAACTCTGACATTTTGTGCAAAATCTACCACAGACAATGTGTATGTAAATGAACGTGACTGTGTTCCATTTTATTAGGAACACTGAAATTTGAATTCCCCATGATTTTCCCATGTCACAAAATATGCTTCTTTTGATTTGTTCTCAACCATTTAAAAATATTAAAACCGTTCGTCACTCATGGGCCATACAAAAACAGGCAGCGGGCTGGATTTGACCCATAGGCCATTAGTTTGCTACCTGCTGGCCTCATGGGAAACACAGTTAACAGACAAATAAATCATCAATTAATTACATTGTTGCAAATTTCTCTTGCCTTACTGGGTTCACCATTCCCTTCATGAAGTATCTGTTATTTCCTAGATGGAGGGTTGAATGGACAGATGGACAGACATTGTGTATGAAACTGAGTATTATAAATACTCAGTTTTGAGCACACACAGTCTTATGTCTTACTGGGTTGGTTTCTGCCTTCTGGATGTGCCCCCTTGCTGGATGTCTGCATCACCAGCCTGAGAAATTCATGACCTTAAGAATGTACTATTAGGTAATTCTCTGGTGGTCCAGTGGTTATGACTCTGTGCTTCCACTGCAGGGGGCACGGGTTAGATCCCTGGTTGGGGAACTAAGATCCCGCATGCCACGTGGTGCGGAATAAAAAAAAATAAAAGGTATTATTACTGGGCAAGAGTGAAGGAGAAAACAATGAAATAATGAATGATTCAAGACAGGACCTTTGTCTCAGGATGTTAGATAACTTCTGTGGTTTCTATAATGTCTTGTTCATTGAGATTCGTCCTCCCAACTAGATGGTAAAAACCTTAATGTTGAGCTCATCACAGCTCCATCCTGGACCGGCTCTTCTCCATCCACACTAGTTCCCTGGGAAATCTTACACACCCATACGGCTTCAAGGGCCACCTGCCTTTCACATCTCTATCCTCAAGGACAAACTCTCTTCTGGGCTCCTAAACTGTATATCCACTTATGACCTGGGCATTCTTCCCAGGTGGATCTGATATCTCAGACTCAAGAAAAATTCAAAATTGATCTCATCAAGCCCATCCCCCTATCCCATCCCTCCCCAAATCCACTTTTTCCAATGTTCTCAAACTCACAAAATGGTGCCATCAGCTGTAAAGACCAGGAATCTGGATGGTATCCTTGACTCTCCTCTCTTCCTCAACACCAGCGTCAAATCCATCAGTCCTGTCTCCAACATGCATCTCCAGCTTCCCCTCTTCCTTCCTAAATCACCCTTGACTCCTTCCACTTCTGTTTCATCCAGTCCCACCTCCCTGGTCGATTCCTAATTTCTCTTGCATAGGCAAGTGTATTAGTTCTCCAGGCTGCCATGAAAAAATGTATCCTAAACTGAGTGGCTTAAACAATAGAAATTTATTCTCTCTCTGTTCTGAAGGCCAGGAGTCTGAGACCAGGATGTTGGCATTTGTTTTCCTCTGAGGACTGTGAAGGAGACTGTTCGTGCCAGTCTCCTAACTTCTGGTTCTTTGCTGGAAATTCTTGGCATCCCCCGTAGAACACCAATGCATGCTTGTAGGTGCGTCACCCAGATCTCTGTCTTCATGTTCACAAGGCATTCTCTCTGTGTGCGTGTGTCTCTGTGTCCAAATGTCTCCTTTTTATAAGGACATCAGTCATATTGGATTAGGGGCCCGCTCTCCTCCAGTGTGACTCATCTTAACTAATTACATCTGCAACAACCCTATTTTCAATAAGGTCCTATTCTGAGGTGCTGGGGGTTAGGACTTCAACATAGGAATTGGCAGTGGGGGGGTGGGGGGGACATAATTCAACCCATAACAGCCAATGTACCAGCCCCTCTGCTGGTCTCCCTTCCTTCCATTCATTCCCCAACCTGGGCAAGAATGAACTTTATAAAATGCAGCAACTTTATAAAAAGGAGCCTGCTGGAGTCTTATTCTTATGTGTCTCCTTTCTCCCCCCCTCGCTCTTCCTTCTCAGGGACCCAGTTCTCCTTTGAGAGGGGGGCGCAGGGGAAGGGGGGAGGATATGGCCCCCACATACCCCCAACACTTTCTCTCTCAGGCATGGCCAGTGTAGAGGGTCCAATGGTTACCCCCCAAAGATACATCCTCGACCAAATCCCTGGAACTTGTGAATGTTAACCTTCTTTGGAAAAAGGGTCATTGCTGATGTAATTAAGTTAAAGATGTTGACATGAGGTCATCCTGGATTGCCTGAGTGGACCCTGAATCCAAAGGCAAAGGTCCTTATGAGAGTGAGACAGAGAGAGAGGAGATAGAAGGGGAGACGATAGGGAAGAGGAGGAAGGCTGCCCTCAGTGGGCAATCGGATGGGGGCAAGACTCTTACCCTCCCCTGATTCAGACCTTTGGAAATGGTCCATCCATCCAGTTATGGATGAGAAGGGGAAATACTTGGTTGGCTTCCCTGCCCTGACCAGGGCGCGATGCTTCGCTCTGGCTCAGATGGGAAGAGGAACGTAGCAGCTGGTGGGCTCTGCACACATATCTGAATCACGGAGAGGGCTCCCAACTGCCTGGGAGGGTCTGCACTCACCCCACAACTATCCCTGTACCCAAGGCGGGCAGGGCATCAATTAGCAAAGGGAAAATAGCAGGACGGGTCATGAGCGAGATCATGAAAGGAAGGAAGGAAACAACATTATATTTTAATACCCTCAATGCACATTTTTTCATGCTTTTCGGACAATTTTCATTTTACACTGGGTCCCACGAACTGTGTAGCCAGCCCTGCTTTCAGGAGGTAACCTCTTTCCTCCCAGAGTGTGGACACAATTGGCTCTGCCTCCTTCTAGAATTCCTCTGCCCAGAAAGGCACATTTAGACACGATCTTGGTCTTACAGGGGACCCGCCCTCCACAGACACTGTACGGCAGTTCTTCTCAGGGGCCAAGGCAGGAATGTGGGTGATGTCCTTGTCAGTCTCCCCTCCACACCTGGCATATACCATCACCCGCCAGCCCCACCAGTTCTGCCTCCTGAAATAGCTCTTTCCTCAGACCTGATCTCATTGTTTCCAATACAGTGAAGGCCACCACTACATTAGCTTGGGTCCCTGAAATCACATCCTATCTCCCTGGCATTTTACCCCCGAGAATCCATTCTCCATAGCCTTTTTAAACAAATCGAAGTATAGTTGATTTATAATATTGTGTTAGTTTCAGGTATACAGCAAAGTGATTCAGTATATTTTTTTCAGATCCTTTTCCATTATAGGTTATTACAAGATATTGAATATAGTTCCCTGTGCTATATAGTAGGCCCTTGTTGCTTATCTATTTTATACTAATATATAGTAGTGTGTGTCTGTTAATCCCATACTCCTCATTTACCCCTCCCCTTGCCCCTTTGGTAACCATATGTTTGTTTTCTATGTCTGTGAGGCTGTTTCTGTTTTGTAAATAAATTCATTTGTATTGCTGTTTAGATTCCACATATAAGTTATATAATATTTTTCTTTTCTGACTTACTTCACTCAGTATAGTAATCTCTAGGTTCATCCATGTTGCTGCAAATGGCATTATTTTGTTCTTTTTTATGGTTGAGTAGTATTTCATTGTATATATGTACCACATCTTCTTTATCCACTCCTCTGTCAATGGGCATTTAGGTTGCTTCCATGTCTTGGCTATTGTAAACAGTGCTGCAGTGAACATTGGGGTGCGTGTATCTTTTTGAATTAGAGTTTTGTCCGGATATATGCCCAGAAGTGGGATTGCAGGATCATATGGTAACTCTATTTTTAGTTTTTTAAGGAACCTCCATACTGTTCTCCATAGTGGCTACACCAATTTACATTCCCACCATCAGTGTAGGAGAGGGCCCTTTTCTCCACATCCTCACCAGCATTTATTATTTGTAGACTTTTTGATGATGGCCATTCTGACTGGTGTGAGGTGATACCTCATTGTAGTTTTGATTTGCATCTCTCTAATAATTAGTGATGTTGAACATCTTTTCATGTGCCTTTTGTATGTCTTCTTTGGAGAAACCTGTATGTCTTCTTCGGAGAAATGTCTATTTAAGTCTTCTACCCATTTTTCGATTGGGTTTTTTGTTTTTTGATATTGTATATTTTGGAAAGTAAGCCCTTGTCAGTGGCATCATTTGCAAATATTTTCTCCCAGTTTGTAGGTTATTTTTTGTTTTGGTTATCGTTTCCTTTGTTTTTGTTTTTTTGCAGTACGCGGGCCTCTCACTGTTGTGGCCTCTCCCGTTGCGGAGCACAGGCTCCGGACGCGCAGGCTCAGCGGCCACGGCTCACGGGCCCAGCCGCTCCGCGGCACCTGAGATCTTCCCGGACCGGGGCACGAACCCATATCCCCTGCATCGGCAGGTGGACTCTCAACCACTGCGCCACCAGTATGGTTTCCTTTGCTGTGCAAAAGCTTATAAGTTTGATTAGGTCCCATTTGCTTATTTTTGCTTTTATTTCTTTTGCCTTGGGAGACTGATCTAAGCAAATATTGCTACAATTTATGTCAGAGAATGTTTTGCCTCGGTTCTTCATAGCCTTTTTAAAATGAAAATCTGACTGTGTTTTCTTCTACCTAAAATCCTCCAAAAGATTCCTATAGTTCTTGAATTGAAAACTCAACTCCTCACCAAGGTTTGCATGGAGCAGAGACTCCAACTTCTGTTTGGAAGATCCATGGGGTGGCAACTGGCTTAAAAATAGGTGAACACAGGGTGTGCCTGAATGCTACTGGAAGCTACACTTGCATCCCCTTATGAATGACTACATCTTTTTTTTTTTTAATTTAATTTTTTTTTTTTTTTGTGGTACGTGGGCGTCTCACTGTTGTGGCCTCTCCTGCTGCGGAGCACAGGCTCCGGACGCGCAGGCTCAGCGGCCATGGCTCACGGGCCCAGCCGCTCCGCGGCACGTGGGATCCTCCCGGACCGGGGCACGAACCCGCGTCCCCTGCATCGGCAGGCGGACTCTCAACCACTGCGCCACCAGGGAAGCCCCTATCTATTTTATACATAGTAGTGTGTACCCGTTAATCCCAAGCTCCTAATTTATCCCTCCCCCCGCCCTTTCCACTTTGGTAACCATAAGTTTGTTTTCTATTTCTGTGAGTCTGTTTCTGACAAACTATCTTTTTTTTAAAAATTATTTTTTATTGGGGTATAGTTGCTTTACAATCTTGTGTTAGTTTCTGCTGTACAGCGAAGTGAATCACCTATATGTATACATGCATCCCCTCTTTTTTGGATTTCCTTCCCATTAGGTCACCACAGAGCACTGAGTAGAGTTCCCTGTGCTCTACAGTAGGTTCTCATTAATGACAAGTCATCTTCTGATCCGTTGGCCTTCACATACCTCAGATTTTCTATTAATACACCATATCTTAGGACACACTCTCTCAACAGTTCCTTCTAAACAGGCTTCCACCCACCCCCACGCCCCTGCAACTGCTCTGCTCAAAATCCACCATTGTAGTCAGATCCAGCTGTCACTGTCTGTCCTCGGTTATGTGGCTTCATCACAGCCGTCAACACTGTCGACCTCTTCCTCCTCCTTAAAAACACTTTTTTCCCTTGCCTTCTTTTTTTTTTTTGGTGGTACGCGGGCCTTCCTCTGCTGTGGCCTCTCCCGTTGCGGAGCACAGGCTCCGGACGCGCAGGCTCAGCGGCCATGGCTCACGGGCGCAGCCGCTCCGCGGCATGTGGGATCCTCCCAGACCGGGGCGCGAACCCGGTTCCCCTGCATCGGCAGGCGGACGCGCAACCACTGCGCCACCAGGGAAGCCCCTCCCTTGCCTTCTTTGAACCTCTGTTCTCCTGGCTTCCTGGCCCTGCCTCCTCTTCAAGCTCCTCCTCTTCTGCTTTTAGGTATAGAAACTGAGGATGTGCACTTTTTTTTTTGGCCACACCTCTCGGCTTATGGGATCTTCGTTCCCCGACGGGGGATTGAACCACTGGGCCGCCAGGGGATTCCCAAGATGCGCACGTCTTCACCAGGCCGCTCTCACTCAAGTAGCCTAGATGCACACAGGAAGGCACACTGACCAGGGAATGATCATAATCTCCAACATGTACTGAGTGCCTACTCTTTGCCAGTCACATTCCAGGCACCAGCATGCGTTTAGATGAGCAATTCAGATCACGTTCCTGTTTTCAGGGAGCTGACAGCCTTGTGGGCCGCCGTCATCCAGCAAGCAGCATGTAAGAAAGTTCCCACAAGCTTCAAAAAAAGACAGACTGGTTCCCCAGCCAGGGAAGAGCAAGCCGCCATCAGAATCCATTTTAAACCCATTCGACTGATCCATGGCAACTTGCCTCAGCGAACGTGCTTTTGCGAGCCAAACAATACGTGTCACCACTGTGCTCTGGAAAGTCAGCCAGGGAAAGAGCCTATCAAGGACGGACTCACTCTGATAAACACGCCTCTGGGTGCCAACCAATCAACATGGGTCTCACTTGAGAGACCACAGTCCTGCAGACAACGTGAAGCTGTTTATGCCTCCAAAGGCCCGCCAACCTCCAAAAGCCAAACCCTGCATGAAATCAGTCCATTCTGGGCAGAGACTGCCTGACTATCACAGCTCTCCCTTACTATGGTGAAAAATAAACTCGGCACTGTCCTTTCATTTCAGATGTTAAGTTGTATTAGTCTGCTAGGGCTGCTGTAACAAAGCAGCACAGACTGGGGGGCTTAAACAACAGAAGTGTATTGTCTCATGATTCTGGAGGCTGGAAGTCCGAGAGCAAGGTGTCAGCAGCGTTGGTCTCTCCTGAGGCCTCTCTCCTTGGCGTTTAGACAGCCACCTTCTCCCTGTGTCCTCACACGGTCTCCCCCTGTGCGTCCCTATTCCCTCTTCTTATAAGGACACTGATCAATGGATTAGGGCCCACCCTAGTGACCTCATTTTACCTTAACTATCTCTGTAAAGGCCCTAAATCCAAATTCAGTTACATTCTGAGGTGATGGGGGTTAGAAATTCAGTGCATGAATTTGGGGGGATTAGAATTCAGCCCATAACAGAGTAGTAGTCTCATTGTATTTTGACAGAGTAAACGCACAACTACATACATGGTAACAGGTGATTTCTGCATTTCTCAGCTCTCTGTGCTTTCCGGGGACATGTTTCTTTCCTCCAGTGGGAGATACGAAGTCCTTATTATCCCTGGTTTTTGGACACATGCCATGAGTTCTCCGTAGGAGCCAAATGCGTTTCCCGTAAATTCTCTCTCTCCTGGAATGCGCACTGGTTGCCTGCCTGCCCCTCCCACCTGGGTCAGCTTCAGCTTGGGGAATCTAATGCTCCTTGAGCAAAAGTAGAGTGGAGAATAGTGAACGTATGGATCCATCACACTCTAGCCTCTGCCTCTAGGTGTTAATTAGCCCCAGAGAGTTGGGGTCACTTGTCCCTATGTGTCCTGCCCTCCCAGTTGAAAAGTAAAGACCCATGTGGCGAATTCCACAGGGCTGGAACCAGCACCCCGCACTTCGCACCAATTAAGGGCCCAGGTTGGGGTCAGGAGAGTCTCCCAAAGTTTAAGGAGGCGCCAAAAAAAACCTCAGTAATCAACATGTATAATATTTTAAATTCCACATATAAGCAATATTATAGACTCACAGATGTAGAGAACAAAATTATGGATACCAAGTATCCAAGGGGAGGGGTGGATGGGACGAACTGGGAAAAGCACAGGGAACTCTTCTCAGTACTCTGTAATAACCTCAGTGTGAAAAGAACTTGAAAAAGAATAGATACATGTCTGTGTATAATTGAACCACTTTGCTGTACACCTGAGACTAACACAATATTGTTTATCAACTGTGCTCCAATATAAAATAAAAATTTTTAAAAATTTCTTGAGATCTGTTTCACAATGTGAATATACTTAACACTATGGAATTGTACACTTAAAAATGTTTAAGATCGGGCTTCCCTGGTGGCGCGGTTGTTGAGAGTCCGCCTGCCGATGCAGGGGACACGGGTTCGTGCCCCGGTCCGGGAAGATCCCACATGCCGCGGAGCGCGCGTCCGGAGCCTGTGCTCCGCAACGGGAGAGGCCACAACAGTGAGAGGCCCGCGTACCGCAAAAAAAAAAAAAAAAAAAGGTTAAGATCAACACAACATTGTAAATCAACTATACTTCAGTTTTTTTTAATGTTACAAAATGGTGAAGATGGTTAAGTTTTATGTTGTGTGTTGTTTTTTTTTCACCACAATAACACAAAATGAATGGAGATCATAGAACAGGGTAACCGTCTGGTTCCTTGGGGATTTCTGCATAGGACAGGCTTCTGATGGGTGGGGAAGAGGGATCTTGAAGCAGGTTTGTGGATCATTTTATAAATAACCTAGAGAAGACATCAGTTATCCCATCAAAGAATGGGTGTTAATCGTGGTGGTGGGGCCACCTATGGGGTAACAGACAACTTTGGAGGGTGTGAGGGGCTCTTCTAGCTGGAATTCTCAGAAAAGGCCCTTCTAAAGAGGTGACATTGAAGCTCAAGCCTCAGTGAGAAGTCAGGTGAAGACCTGTGGGAATAATGTACCCAGAAGAGGAAGTGCAAGTGTGACGACCCCGGAGAGAACAATGTTGAAGGGATAGAAAGGCTGAAAAATACCCCACTTGCTGTACAGCAGAAACTAACACAACATTGTAAAGCAACTATATACTCCAATAAAAATTTTAAAAAAATGTTTTAAAGATATACAATATTTTAATACAATGTTTTTTTTAGAAAATCACATCTAATGCAAAACAATCCATGATGATCGATTCACGCTGGGATTCCCAGGCATTTCAGGCCCGGGTAGGGCGGCAGCAGGAACCCTGGCCTCTCTGTGACCCAGCAAACAGGGCGGCAGCCCAGCCCACACTTACAGGAGAGATTTGCTCTTGCCCATTTCCGATCTTCTGCCCAAATCTGCCTCCTGGGGCCCCAGTCCTTTTTCAAGAGGGGAGCTTAGGAGAATGAGAGAAGCAGAAATGCCCCCCGTGCTGCTCCCAGACTTGTCCTGGACAAGCTGGCATTCTTTCCCTGAAAGGAATTGATCTCTCGTTCTCACGGAACAAGGCCTTTGGCTGGTCGTTAACCTCCAAAGTCTCTGGGAATCCAAGCCCCACCGACACATCTCTTGGGAAGGGAAATACCTATCACAGGCAGAAGCATGCATGTCAACACAAGCCTCTCCCGGCCACAGTCTCCATATACAGTAAGTCCCCTGCATACGAACCTTCAAGTTGCGAACCTTCAAAGATGCGTACGTGCGTTCGCATTTCCAATCTCGTAAGTTGGTTCACGTGTCTGGCGTACGTTGTCATATGCATGCATCCTCTACAAGTGGTTGTGGTCTTGAGTACTTTACGGTACAGTACTGTATAGAGTACAGTAGTACAGTATCTTTGTTTCAAGCCCAGGTTGTTCAAAGCAAGCAGCTGTGATGTAGCTGGTACTGCTACGAAGAGATTCACAACGCAGGAAATGGCAAGGGGGTTTTCTTTATTTGAGGAGGCAATGTTAATTTTTGAGGCACAGGACCCAAATGTAGAACAGTGCACGAAGGTTGCAGCGGCTGTTCAGAACGCAATCCAGTGCTTCCATGTCATCTATGACAAGAAAAAAAGAACTACTACCCAGACATCACTGGATCGTTTTTTCAAGAGGGTAGATAGAACTGAACCCAGCAAGGAACCAGAACCTGTGCCGTCAACGTCAGGCGTGAGTGACATGGCAGCTCTCCCTCCGTCTCCTATGGCTGACGATCCTTCAGCTCTGCCGTCTCCCACCTCCTCTTCCTCCTCCAGTCAGTAACTCTTCTTGCCTGTTCACTTGATGCCAGCCCCTGGATGCCAGCTGTTGTACTGTACTACTGTAGTTTTCAAGGCACTGTACGTTAAAAATGTTTATTTTTTGCATTTTTAGAAAATTTATTTGTTTATTTTTAGCTGCATTGGGTCTTTGTTGCCGCGCGTGGGCTTTCTCTAGTTGCAGCGAGCTGGGGCTACTCTTCGTGCGGTGTGCGGGCTTCTCATTGCAGTGGCTTCTCTTGTGGAGTACAGGCTCTAGGTGCGTGGGCTTCAGGAGGTGTGGCATGTGGGCTCAGTAGTTGTGGCTCATGGGCTCTAGAGCGCAGGCTCGGTAGTTGTGGCGCACGGGCTTAGTTGCTCCGCGGCCTGTGGGATCTTCCCGGACCAGGGCTCGAACCTGTGTCCCCTGCATTGGCAGGTGGATTCTTAACCACTGTGCCACCAGGGAAGTCCTGTGTTTGTTTTTTATGTATTATTTGCGTGAAAAGTATTATAAACCTATTACAGTACAGTACTATAGAGCCGATTGTGTTAGTGGGGTACCTAGGCTAACTTCGTAGCTTGGACTCTAGGTGGGCCTTCAGCTCACGAATCAGGGGAAATTCCATGGAAAGCTGTTGGCCTGCAATTCTCACCTGGGCACTGGGCCTCGTGTGAGTGTTGTAGTGAGATTTCCAGGCATAAATTTCCCTCCTCACTGCCGTCTTTTTTCTATCCCCACCATCAAAATCAATCTCAAATCTCTCCACTTCTCTCTATCCCCATCATACTGCTCTGGAGCCGGCTGCCATCTGTCCCTCGACGGGGGCGGTACATTTCTATCATGGCATCCTCTCTCACCCCTGCACAACCGTCTCTGAACAGCCATCAGAGAAACATGAAAACACAGGTCGTGTCTCTCCTAGCTTAAAACCCTTCCTCGGCAAACTACTGCCCCAAGCATCTCACACCATCGGGATGGCTACCCTCCGAAAAAGAAAAAGAAAAAGAAAAGGCAATAACAAATGTGGACAAGGATGTGGGGAAATTGGAACCCTTGTAGAGGGTACAGATACTGCATGATTCCACTTATATTAGGTCCTTAGAGTCGTCCAATTCTTGGAGACAAAGTAGAATGGTGGTTGCCAGGGGCTGGGGGAGAGGAGGATGGGGAGTTAGTGTTTAATGGGGACAGAGTTTCAGTTTTGCAAGATGAAAACAGCTCTGGAGATGGATGGTGGTGATGGTTGCACAACGTTATGAGTGTATTCAATACTGCTGAACTGTATGCTTAAAAATGATTAACATGGTTAGTTTTACGTTATGTGTATTTTACTACAATTTTCTTCTTTTTTGGCTGCGCTGCGCGGCTTGCGGGATTTTAGTTCCCCGACTAGGGATTGAACCCGCACCTTCAGCAGTGAAAGTGCAGAATCCTAACCACTGGACCGCCAGGGAAATCCCAATTTTTTAAAGAAAGAAAAAAGATGTCAGGCAAGGCTTCAGTCATCTGAAGGCTAGACTAGTGGAGAGCCACTTCCAGGGTGGAGGCTGGCTTACCACGACCAGTAACAGTGAAGGAAGAGTGTAGAAGTGGATTCTTCTCCAGAGCCTCCAGAGGAGACCTCAGCCTGGCCCACAGCTTTATTTCAGCCTCTTGAGACCCTAAACAGAGACCCAGTTGAGCCTGCTTGGACTTGTGACCTACAGAATGGTTAGGTGATAAATGGGCACCTTCTCCAGCCACCAGGTTTGCGGTAGTTTGTTACAGAGCAATAAAACACTAACAGTTATTGTCAGAATGGACCGTGGAATTTAAATTAGACCAGGAGGGGCTGAAGTCGGCTGTAGTGAACTGAATGTGCCAGTAAGTCACAGAATTGTGTGGGGGGTGGGAGGAGGGAAGACCTAAAGGGACCGGGGCCACCGATGAGAGCAAAGATGAGTTAATATCGAGATTTCAGAAATGCAGTTTCCGATGATGGCAAAGTCTACCTAGGTAGGTAGATAAATAGGCAGATCCATAGGCAGATAGACAGACACATAGATAGGTATGCATAGAAAAAATAATGGAATAAATATCCCCAAACCTTAAGAGTCATTATTACCTCTGTGTTGCCTGATCATGGAGAATTTTTTTAACTTCTGTCAAGAATCTTCAACTATTTTCCCATTGACCAAATATTATAATTCTACCTGGGGATTCTCTGTAAGAAAGGAAGTGGCAGGGCGCAAAACAATGCATGTACAAGGATTTTCATTCCTTTTTTTTTTTTTACATTTATGAAAAAATGGAAATGAGCTGGAAAGTCCAATTATTTCTGAATGGTAAATGCATTTTAGTATATCCATAGGATGAAGATGTAAGCTGTCATTACAAGTCATGTCTCTAAAAACTGTTTCCTGAGGGGAGGGGCAGGGTTTGTGAGATAATCTTAGATGAAAACAAGCAGCACGTAAACGCCACAGAGGCAGGGAATTTCGTCTGTTTTGTTCGCTTTTGTATCTCTGGCACCTACAACGATGCTTTGCACGTAATAGGCACTCAGCTAAAAACTGTTGGATGAGTGAATGAATGGTACCTCACAATTTCATTAAAAGTGGTTTTCACGAGTATATCTGCATTGAAAAAAATGGGTGAAAATACTCTAAAATGTTTCCAGGGACTTCCCTCGCGGTCCAGTGGTTAAGACTTTGCCTTCCAATGCAGGGGGTGCGGGTTCGATCCCTGGTCGGGGAGCTAAGATCCCACATGCCTCGCGGCCGAAAAACCAAAACATAAAACAGAAGCAATATTGTAACATAGTCAAAAAAGACTTTAAAAAAATGGTCCACATCCAAAAAAAAAAATCTTTGAAAACAATAAAGTGTTTCTGGGGTTCATCTCTTGTCGGTCTGCTTGTAGTTGATTTTCATTTTTTTCCCTTTAATATATTTTTTCTGTAATATCTTTTCTTTGCATTTTTATTTTATTAGTCTTTTCTCTCTCTCTCTCTCTTTTTTAACTGAAGTAGAGTTCCTTTACAATGTTGTGTTAGTTTCAGGTGTACAGCAAAGTGATTCAGTAATACGTATACAAATACATATACATACATATTCTTTTTCAGATTCTTTTCCCTTATAGATTATTGGAAGGTATTGAGTATGTAATTTCTTAAGTAGCCACAATATCCCTTTCGACGCGAGAAGAACAAAACAATTTTCTCTAAAAGAGAGAACCAGGGGACAGGCCAGCCCAGGCGACCGATCCCTTCCACCGCCAGACAGCTGTGTCAATGAAGTCTGGGCTCCGCGGCCCCAGCCCTCCCTGCCCCTTCCTGCCTTCAGCCCTCTCCACCCCCACAGCCGTCATCTGATCCATGGACACACCTGCAGGCCCAGCAAGTGGGGAAACACGTGGCCGGCCCTCCCTGGGGAGGTCCCTGCCCAGCACCTGCTAACCTTTTTGACCTAAGCTGCTCCCATTTTTAGGGAGGGGAGCTACCGGTCAGCCACATAGTGTGCCAGGCGGAAACCTGGGTGCCTTCAACGGCTTCTCCAGCCCCATGCCTTGCACGTTAAGTCGTGTCCAGTGGTCCATCTAGATGCCTTTCGAGCCATCCCTCTTCCTCCTGAGTCCCTGGCCACATCTTTGGCCTGGGTCTCCCTGTGTCTCCCTGGATTTTGCAAAGAGCTCCGAACCCGTCTTCCCTGCTCTGATGGCTTCTGATGCACTCCGGGCTTGCAGTCAGGGGGTCTTTGCCGGAGAAAAACCTAACTACAGCACCCTCCCTGCTAAAAACCAGCTGGCGCCCCTTAGGATGGAGATTGCGCCCCTTAGCGTTTGTTGGAAGTTCCCGTAGACCCAGCCTCTGCCCCACCAACCTTGCTTTTCTTGGAACTCTTCCCAGCCAAGGGGTTTCACCGCTCTGGGCCCCTGTGGAATGGGTGTCATATCAGTTCCTACCTCAAAAGAGATCATATATTGGGAGTTCTTGGCAGATGCTGGGTACACAGGGAGAACCAAGGAAGCAGGACTCTTTCCAAGACCCTTTCTAGGCACAGCTGTTACCTCCGAAGACCTTCCTGAGGGCCAGACACTGTGCTGGGGCAAGAGGAACGTGCAAAACAGACTGAGTGTCTAGCTAGCATTCCCACCTCTGGGTCTGCACCCCAAAGAATGGAAAGCAGGATCTCAAAGAGATGGTTTTTTAAAATATTTATTTATTTTTTAAAATTTTTATTTATTTTCCTTATTTTCTTGGCTGTGTCGGTTCTTAGTTGCGGCACACGGGATCTTTTTGTTGAGGCATGTGACCTCTCTCATTGAGGCACACAAGCTCAACAGTTGTGGCATGCGTGCTTCGTTCCCTGGCAGCATGTGGGATCTTAGTTCCCTGACCAGGGGTCAAACCCGCGTCCCCTGCATTGGAAGGCAGATTCTTTACCACTGCACCACCAGGGAAGAGATATCCCTCAAAGAGATATTTGTGCAGTCACGTTCCTAGAAGCGTTATTCACAATAGCCAGGAGGTAGAAGCAACCCAAATGTCCCCTGATGAATGAATGGATAAACAAAATATGGTCCATCCATACAAAGGAATGATTCAGCCTTTAAAAGGAAGGAAATTCTGACAGCTGCTGCAACACGGATGAACCTTGAGGACATGATGCTAAGTGAAATACGGCAGTCACGAAAAGACAAGGACTGTACGATTCCACTTATATGAGGTGCCTAGAATAGCGACAGAAAGTAAAACAGTGGTTAACAGGAGCTGGGGGAAGGGGGAACGGGAGTTATTGTTTAATTGGTGTAGAATTTCAGATTTTCAAGATGAAATAGTTCTGAAGGGTTGGGGGGAGGGATAGCCTGGGAGGTTGGGATTGACAGGTACACACTGCTATATTTAAAATGGATAACCAGCAAGGACCTACTGTATAGCACAGGGAACTCTTCTCAGTACTCTGTAATAACCTCAGTGTGAAAAGAACTTGAAAAAGAATAGATACATGTCTGTGTATAATTGAACCACTTTGCTGTACACCTGAGACTAACACAATATTGTTTATCAACTGTGCTCCAATATAAAATAAAAATTTTTAAAAATTTCTTGAGATCTGTTTCACAATGTGAATATACTTAACACTATGGAATTGTACACTTAAAAATGTTTAAGATCGGGCTTCCCTGGTGGCGCGGTTGTTGAGAGTCCGCCTGCCGATGCAGGGGACACGGGTTCGTGCCCCGGTCCGGGAAGATCCCACATGCCGCGGAGCGGCTGGGCCCGTGAGCCATGGCCACTGAGCCTGCGCGTCCGGAGCCTGTGCTCCGCAACGGGAGAGGCCACAACAGTGAGAGGCCCGCGTACCGCAAAAAAAAAAAAAAAAAAAGGTTAAGATCAACACAACATTGTAAATCAACTATACTTCAGTTTTTTTTAATGTTACAAAATGGTGAAGATGGTTAAGTTTTATGTTGTGTGTTGTTTTTTTTTCACCACAATAACACAAAATGAATGGAGATCATAGAACAGGGTAACCGTCTGGTTCCTTGGGGATTTCTGCATAGGACAGGCTTCTGATGGGTGGGGAAGAGGGATCTTGAAGCAGGTTTGTGGATCATTTTATAAATAACCTAGAGAAGACATCAGTTATCCCATCAAAGAATGGGTGTTAATCGTGGTGGTGGGGCCACCTATGGGGTAACAGACAACTTTGGAGGGTGTGAGGGGCTCTTCTAGCTGGAATTCTCAGAAAAGGCCCTTCTAAAGAGGTGACATTGAAGCTCAAGCCTCAGTGAGAAGTCAGGTGAAGACCTGTGGGAATAATGTACCCAGAAGAGGAAGTGCAAGTGTGACGACCCCGGAGAGAACAATGTTGAAGGGATAGAAAGGCTGAAAAATACCCCACTAGGGCTTCTCTGGTGGCGCAGTGGTTGGGAGTCCGCCTGCCGATGCAGGGGACACGGGTTCGTGCCCCGGTCCGGGAAGATCCCACATGCCGCGGAGCGGCTGGGCCCGTGAGCCATGGCCGCTGCGCCTGCGCGTCCGGAGCCTGTGCTCCGCAACGGGAGAGGCCACACACACACACACACACACACACACACAAACCAAAAAAAAACCAAAACCCACTGTGTGGATAGACCATATCTGTTTTTGTTGTTTATCCATTCTACATTGATGGACACTTAGGTTGCTTCCACCTCTCGGCTGTTGTGAATAGTGCTGCTATGAACATTGGTGTGCAAATATCTCTTTGAGACCCAGCTTTCAGTTCTTTTGGATAAACCCAGAAGTGGGATTACTGGATCATATGGGAGTTCTATTTTTAATTTTTTGAGGAATCTCCATACTCTTTTCCACAGCAGTGGCACCCTTTTATAATCCCACCAACAGTGTATAAGCATTCCAGTTTCTCCACATCCTTGGCAATATTCATTATTTTCCCTTTCTTTCTTTCTTTCTTTCTCTTTGGTAATAGCCATCCTAATGAGTGTGAAATGGTATCTCACTGTGGTTTTGAGTTGCATTTCTCTGATGATTAATGATGTTGAGCATCTTTTTATGTACTTTTTGGCCATTTTGTTTATCATCTTTGGAGAAATGTCTATGGAAGTCCTTTGCTCCCATTTTTTTGTTCCTCAAAAGCAACGGTTTATTTAGAATAAAACAAAAGCAGCTCAATTGTGAGCGCATGTTTGAGTGACAGCTACTTTTAAGCTGTGTGCGCCATAAAAAGTGTTTTTCTTTTCCTTTGCCCATTTTTAAATCATGCTTATTTGTTTTTTGTTGTCGAGTTTAGGAGTTCTTTATAGGTTTTGAATATTAGCCCCTTATATATCATTTGCAAATATTTTCTCCCATTCCATAGGCTGCCCTTTCGCTTTGTTGATGGTTTCCTGTGATGCACAAAAGTTTTTAAGTTACCTATAGTCCTACTTTGTCTACTTTTTGCCTGTGTTGCCTGTGGTTTCGGTGTCGTGTCCAAGAAATTGTCACCCATCTCCATTCATTTAAAAAATTACCTTGACTTTGTCAGAGCCCCCACTCCCTACTCCACCCCCTCCAGGGGAAAAGGAACATCTTCCTGAGCTCCTGTGACTTCCCAGAATTTAGCACAGTGCCTGGGACTTAGGCATGCAAAATACTTGTTGGATGAGTGAATGCTCCATTGTTGGTGTCTGGTAGAATTTTATTTATAGTTCACATCTGACTGTCGCAGGCAAGGTCTCAGAATTCCTCTGGTTGGCACCACGGAGGGAGAACAGGGGCTTCCAGAGGGTACCCACCTGTCACTATCCTGATATCTGGCATCTAAGGGATGGACCTTAGCTCCTGGGGCCCCAGAGGACTCTGCACCAGGGCTGGAAACTGGGAGCCATCTTGCCCTTCGGTTTGCAGGGTGAATGGGCTGAAACCCTTCTGCCTCCACCCCCAACTCCCCTCCTCTGCTTTGCGGGAAACCGAGGCCTCGTGGGGGCTTAGGGAAGGCTGAGGCTGAGTGGGACTGCAAGGGAGGGAGGATGGCAGAAGCTTCCTTTTTTGCCTGACTCCTTCTAACGGCCTCTGGAGACAAGCTTTATTGGGTCACCTGCCCCAGAAGGGGATGGGAGTAGAGGCAGGGGCTCTGTCTACCATTCCTGGTCATGGAGACATTTACAGGGCCTGTGCTTATCCCCTTCCTGAATATGGAAACATTAATAGGGTCAAGGCATCCTCCACTCCTGGATATGGAAGGAGTAACACTTTCTTTCCCTTCCTTGCCAGATTGTATTCCCTAGACCTCACTGGTGCAGAAATTCTGTCCCTTTTTATGGCTGAGTAATATTCCATTGTATATATGCATGGGCATTGTATATATGCAACCTAGAGACTGTCTTACAGAATGAAGTCAGTCAGAAAGAGAAAAACAAACATCATACATTCACGCATATATGTGGAATCTGGAAAAATGGTGCATGTATTATTTGCGTGAAAAGTATTATAAACCTATTACAGTACAGTACTATAGAGCCGATTGTGTTAGTGGGGTACCTAGGCTAACTTCGTAGCTTGGACTCTAGGTGGGCCTTCAGCTCACGAATCAGGGGAAATTCCATGGAAAGCTGTTGGCCTGCAATTCTCACCTGGGCACTGGGCCTCGTGTGAGTGTTGTAGTGAGATTTCCAGGCATAAATTTCCCTCCTCACTGCCGTCTTTTTTCTATCCCCACCATCAAAATCAATCTCAAATCTCTCCACTTCTCTCTATCCCCATCATACTGCTCTGGAGCCGGCTGCCATCTGTCCCTCGACGGGGGCGGTACATTTCTATCATGGCATCCTCTCTCACCCCTGCACAACCGTCTCTGAACAGCCATCAGAGAAACATGAAAACACAGGTCGTGTCTCTCCTAGCTTAAAACCCTTCCTCGGCAAACTACTGCCCCAAGCATCTCACACCATCGGGATGGCTACCCTCCGAAAAAGAAAAAGAAAAAGAAAAGGCAATAACAAATGTGGACAAGGATGTGGGGAAATTGGAACCCTTGTAGAGGGTACAGATACTGCATGATTCCACTTATATTAGGTCCTTAGAGTCGTCCAATTCTTGGAGACAAAGTAGAATGGTGGTTGCCAGGGGCTGGGGGAGAGGAGGATGGGGAGTTAGTGTTTAATGGGGACAGAGTTTCAGTTTTGCAAGATGAAAACAGCTCTGGAGATGGATGTTGGTGTTGGTTGCACAACGTGTGA
>NC_041230.1:4302834-4331168 GCF_002837175.3 Physeter macrocephalus
ACACACACACACACACACACACACACACACAAACCAAAAAAAAACCAAAACCCACTGTGTGGATAGACCATATCTGTTTTTGTTGTTTATCCATTCTACATTGATGGACACTTAGGTTGCTTCCACCTCTCGGCTGTTGTGAATAGTGCTGCTATGAACATTGGTGTGCAAATATCTCTTTGAGACCCAGCTTTCAGTTCTTTTGGATAAACCCAGAAGTGGGATTACTGGATCATATGGGAGTTCTATTTTTAATTTTTTGAGGAATCTCCATACTCTTTTCCACAGCAGTGGCACCCTTTTATAATCCCACCAACAGTGTATAAGCATTCCAGTTTCTCCACATCCTTGGCAATATTCATTATTTTCCCTTTCTTTCTTTCTTTCTTTCTCTTTGGTAATAGCCATCCTAATGAGTGTGAAATGGTATCTCACTGTGGTTTTGAGTTGCATTTCTCTGATGATTAATGATGTTGAGCATCTTTTTATGTACTTTTTGGCCATTTTGTTTATCATCTTTGGAGAAATGTCTATGGAAGTCCTTTGCTCCCATTTTTTTGTTCCTCAAAAGCAACGGTTTATTTAGAATAAAACAAAAGCAGCTCAATTGTGAGCGCATGTTTGAGTGACAGCTACTTTTAAGCTGTGTGCGCCATAAAAAGTGTTTTTCTTTTCCTTTGCCCATTTTTAAATCATGCTTATTTGTTTTTTGTTGTCGAGTTTAGGAGTTCTTTATAGGTTTTGAATATTAGCCCCTTATATATCATTTGCAAATATTTTCTCCCATTCCATAGGCTGCCCTTTCGCTTTGTTGATGGTTTCCTGTGATGCACAAAAGTTTTTAAGTTACCTATAGTCCTACTTTGTCTACTTTTTGCCTGTGTTGCCTGTGGTTTCGGTGTCGTGTCCAAGAAATTGTCACCCATCTCCATTCATTTAAAAAATTACCTTGACTTTGTCAGAGCCCCCACTCCCTACTCCACCCCCTCCAGGGGAAAAGGAACATCTTCCTGAGCTCCTGTGACTTCCCAGAATTTAGCACAGTGCCTGGGACTTAGGCATGCAAAATACTTGTTGGATGAGTGAATGCTCCATTGTTGGTGTCTGGTAGAATTTTATTTATAGTTCACATCTGACTGTCGCAGGCAAGGTCTCAGAATTCCTCTGGTTGGCACCACGGAGGGAGAACAGGGGCTTCCAGAGGGTACCCACCTGTCACTATCCTGATATCTGGCATCTAAGGGATGGACCTTAGCTCCTGGGGCCCCAGAGGACTCTGCACCAGGGCTGGAAACTGGGAGCCATCTTGCCCTTCGGTTTGCAGGGTGAATGGGCTGAAACCCTTCTGCCTCCACCCCCAACTCCCCTCCTCTGCTTTGCGGGAAACCGAGGCCTCGTGGGGGCTTAGGGAAGGCTGAGGCTGAGTGGGACTGCAAGGGAGGGAGGATGGCAGAAGCTTCCTTTTTTGCCTGACTCCTTCTAACGGCCTCTGGAGACAAGCTTTATTGGGTCACCTGCCCCAGAAGGGGATGGGAGTAGAGGCAGGGGCTCTGTCTACCATTCCTGGTCATGGAGACATTTACAGGGCCTGTGCTTATCCCCTTCCTGAATATGGAAACATTAATAGGGTCAAGGCATCCTCCACTCCTGGATATGGAAGGAGTAACACTTTCTTTCCCTTCCTTGCCAGATTGTATTCCCTAGACCTCACTGGTGCAGAAATTCTGTCCCTTTTTATGGCTGAGTAATATTCCATTGTATATATGCATGGGCATTGTATATATGCAACCTAGAGACTGTCTTACAGAATGAAGTCAGTCAGAAAGAGAAAAACAAACATCATACATTCACGCATATATGTGGAATCTGGAAAAATGGTGCAGATGAACCTATTTGCAAAGCAGAAATAGAGACACAGACGTAGAGAACAAACGTATGGACAGCAAGGGGGGAAGTGGGGTGTGGGATGAATTGGGAGATTGGGATCGACATATACACACTATTCATACTATGTGTAAAATAGATAACTAATGAGAACCTACTGTATAGCAGAGGGAATTCTACTCGATGCTCTGTGGTGACCTAAATGGGAAGGAAATCCAAAAAACGGGATATATGTGTACGTATAACTGATTCACTTTGCTGTACAGTAGAAACTAACACAACATTGTAAAGCAACTATACTCCAATAAAAATTTTTTTTAAAAATTGAAATCTGAGAAAAAGAAAGTCTGTACCTCAGATGTTGGGCTGGGGGCTCAGGCAGCGCCCCTCTGCAGAGGTGGGAGATGGAGGGGAAAAGACAAGACAACAAGCCCTCTGGCCCCTCCAAGGGCCTCCAGACCCAGCCAGAAGGATTAAGTAGAGGAGGCTCCTGGCGCCCCACAGTCTGGTGCAGCTGCCTGGGAGTGTCCCGGGAAAGACGGAGGGGGCCCAGGGCTGGAGGCTCCCAGAGGAATTGGGGACCTTAAGGTCAGTAGAGCCGTGGCCTTCAAATTAGGTCACTTGTAACCCCAGAGGCATGCACGCCCTCCAAGCAGAGAAGAAAGGCTGAGGAGAGGTGGATTGTTGAAGAGAAGCGGTTTCCACAGTGAGTTAGTGTTCCCTGTGCTATACAGTATGTCCCCATCTGTTGTCTATTTTATACAGAGTATCAGTAGTGTAGATAAAGGGACCGGGGCCACCGATGAGAGCAAAGATGAGTTAATATCGAGATTTCAGAAATGCAGTTTCCGATGATGGCAAAGTCTACCTAGGTAGGTAGATAAATAGGCAGATCCATAGGCAGATAGACAGACACATAGATAGGTATGCATAGAAAAAATAATGGAATAAATATCCCCAAACCTTAAGAGTCATTATTACCTCTGTGTTGCCTGATCATGGAGAATTTTTTTAACTTCTGTCAAGAATCTTCAACTATTTTCCCATTGACCAAATATTATAATTCTACCTGGGGATTCTCTGTAAGAAAGGAAGTGGCAGGGCGCAAAACAATGCATGTACAAGGATTTTCATTCCTTTTTTTTTTTTTACATTTATGAAAAAATGGAAATGAGCTGGAAAGTCCAATTATTTCTGAATGGTAAATGCATTTTAGTATATCCATAGGATGAAGATGTAAGCTGTCATTACAAGTCATGTCTCTAAAAACTGTTTCCTGAGGGGAGGGGCAGGGTTTGTGAGATAATCTTAGATGAAAACAAGCAGCACGTAAACGCCACAGAGGCAGGGAATTTCGTCTGTTTTGTTCGCTTTTGTATCTCTGGCACCTACAACGATGCTTTGCACGTAATAGGCACTCAGCTAAAAACTGTTGGATGAGTGAATGAATGGTACCTCACAATTTCATTAAAAGTGGTTTTCACGAGTATATCTGCATTGAAAAAAATGGGTGAAAATACTCTAAAATGTTTCCAGGGACTTCCCTCGCGGTCCAGTGGTTAAGACTTTGCCTTCCAATGCAGGGGGTGCGGGTTCGATCCCTGGTCGGGGAGCTAAGATCCCACATGCCTCGCGGCCGAAAAACCAAAACATAAAACAGAAGCAATATTGTAACATAGTCAAAAAAGACTTTAAAAAAATGGTCCACATCCAAAAAAAAAAATCTTTGAAAACAATAAAGTGTTTCTGGGGTTCATCTCTTGTCGGTCTGCTTGTAGTTGATTTTCATTTTTTTCCCTTTAATATATTTTTTCTGTAATATCTTTTCTTTGCATTTTTATTTTATTAGTCTTTTCTCTCTCTCTCTCTCTTTTTTAACTGAAGTAGAGTTCCTTTACAATGTTGTGTTAGTTTCAGGTGTACAGCAAAGTGATTCAGTAATACGTATACAAATACATATACATACATATTCTTTTTCAGATTCTTTTCCCTTATAGATTATTGGAAGGTATTGAGTATGTAATTTCTTAAGTAGCCACAATATCCCTTTCGACGCGAGAAGAACAAAACAATTTTCTCTAAAAGAGAGAACCAGGGGACAGGCCAGCCCAGGCGACCGATCCCTTCCACCGCCAGACAGCTGTGTCAATGAAGTCTGGGCTCCGCGGCCCCAGCCCTCCCTGCCCCTTCCTGCCTTCAGCCCTCTCCACCCCCACAGCCGTCATCTGATCCATGGACACACCTGCAGGCCCAGCAAGTGGGGAAACACGTGGCCGGCCCTCCCTGGGGAGGTCCCTGCCCAGCACCTGCTAACCTTTTTGACCTAAGCTGCTCCCATTTTTAGGGAGGGGAGCTACCGGTCAGCCACATAGTGTGCCAGGCGGAAACCTGGGTGCCTTCAACGGCTTCTCCAGCCCCATGCCTTGCACGTTAAGTCGTGTCCAGTGGTCCATCTAGATGCCTTTCGAGCCATCCCTCTTCCTCCTGAGTCCCTGGCCACATCTTTGGCCTGGGTCTCCCTGTGTCTCCCTGGATTTTGCAAAGAGCTCCGAACCCGTCTTCCCTGCTCTGATGGCTTCTGATGCACTCCGGGCTTGCAGTCAGGGGGTCTTTGCCGGAGAAAAACCTAACTACAGCACCCTCCCTGCTAAAAACCAGCTGGCGCCCCTTAGGATGGAGATTGCGCCCCTTAGCGTTTGTTGGAAGTTCCCGTAGACCCAGCCTCTGCCCCACCAACCTTGCTTTTCTTGGAACTCTTCCCAGCCAAGGGGTTTCACCGCTCTGGGCCCCTGTGGAATGGGTGTCATATCAGTTCCTACCTCAAAAGAGATCATATATTGGGAGTTCTTGGCAGATGCTGGGTACACAGGGAGAACCAAGGAAGCAGGACTCTTTCCAAGACCCTTTCTAGGCACAGCTGTTACCTCCGAAGACCTTCCTGAGGGCCAGACACTGTGCTGGGGCAAGAGGAACGTGCAAAACAGACTGAGTGTCTAGCTAGCATTCCCACCTCTGGGTCTGCACCCCAAAGAATGGAAAGCAGGATCTCAAAGAGATGGTTTTTTAAAATATTTATTTATTTTTTAAAATTTTTATTTATTTTCCTTATTTTCTTGGCTGTGTCGGTTCTTAGTTGCGGCACACGGGATCTTTTTGTTGAGGCATGTGACCTCTCTCATTGAGGCACACAAGCTCAACAGTTGTGGCATGCGTGCTTCGTTCCCTGGCAGCATGTGGGATCTTAGTTCCCTGACCAGGGGTCAAACCCGCGTCCCCTGCATTGGAAGGCAGATTCTTTACCACTGCACCACCAGGGAAGAGATATCCCTCAAAGAGATATTTGTGCAGTCACGTTCCTAGAAGCGTTATTCACAATAGCCAGGAGGTAGAAGCAACCCAAATGTCCCCTGATGAATGAATGGATAAACAAAATATGGTCCATCCATACAAAGGAATGATTCAGCCTTTAAAAGGAAGGAAATTCTGACAGCTGCTGCAACACGGATGAACCTTGAGGACATGATGCTAAGTGAAATACGGCAGTCACGAAAAGACAAGGACTGTACGATTCCACTTATATGAGGTGCCTAGAATAGCGACAGAAAGTAAAACAGTGGTTAACAGGAGCTGGGGGAAGGGGGAACGGGAGTTATTGTTTAATTGGTGTAGAATTTCAGATTTTCAAGATGAAATAGTTCTGAAGGGTTGGGGGGAGGGATAGCCTGGGAGGTTGGGATTGACAGGTACACACTGCTATATTTAAAATGGATAACCAGCAAGGACCTACTGTATAGCACAGGGAACTCTTCTCAGTACTCTGTAATAACCTCAGTGTGAAAAGAACTTGAAAAAGAATAGATACATGTCTGTGTATAATTGAACCACTTTGCTGTACACCTGAGACTAACACAATATTGTTTATCAACTGTGCTCCAATATAAAATAAAAATTTTTAAAAATTTCTTGAGATCTGTTTCACAATGTGAATATACTTAACACTATGGAATTGTACACTTAAAAATGTTTAAGATCGGGCTTCCCTGGTGGCGCGGTTGTTGAGAGTCCGCCTGCCGATGCAGGGGACACGGGTTCGTGCCCCGGTCCGGGAAGATCCCACATGCCGCGGAGCGGCTGGGCCCGTGAGCCATGGCCACTGAGCCTGCGCGTCCGGAGCCTGTGCTCCGCAATGGGAGAGGCCACAACAGTGAGAGGCCCGCATAACACACACACACACACACACACACACACACAAACCAAAAAAAAACCAAAACCCACTGTGTGGATAGACCATATCTGTTTTTGTTGTTTATCCATTCTACATTGATGGACACTTAGGTTGCTTCCACCTCTCGGCTGTTGTGAATAGTGCTGCTATGAACATTGGTGTGCAAATATCTCTTTGAGACCCAGCTTTCAGTTCTTTTGGATAAACCCAGAAGTGGGATTACTGGATCATATGGGAGTTCTATTTTTAATTTTTTGAGGAATCTCCATACTCTTTTCCACAGCAGTGGCACCCTTTTATAATCCCACCAACAGTGTATAAGCATTCCAGTTTCTCCACATCCTTGGCAATATTCATTATTTTCCCTTTCTTTCTTTCTTTCTTTCTCTTTGGTAATAGCCATCCTAATGAGTGTGAAATGGTATCTCACTGTGGTTTTGAGTTGCATTTCTCTGATGATTAATGATGTTGAGCATCTTTTTATGTACTTTTTGGCCATTTTGTTTATCATCTTTGGAGAAATGTCTATGGAAGTCCTTTGCTCCCATTTTTTTGTTCCTCAAAAGCAACGGTTTATTTAGAATAAAACAAAAGCAGCTCAATTGTGAGCGCATGTTTGAGTGACAGCTACTTTTAAGCTGTGTGCGCCATAAAAAGTGTTTTTCTTTTCCTTTGCCCATTTTTAAATCATGCTTATTTGTTTTTTGTTGTCGAGTTTAGGAGTTCTTTATAGGTTTTGAATATTAGCCCCTTATATATCATTTGCAAATATTTTCTCCCATTCCATAGGCTGCCCTTTCGCTTTGTTGATGGTTTCCTGTGATGCACAAAAGTTTTTAAGTTACCTATAGTCCTACTTTGTCTACTTTTTGCCTGTGTTGCCTGTGGTTTCGGTGTCGTGTCCAAGAAATTGTCACCCATCTCCATTCATTTAAAAAATTACCTTGACTTTGTCAGAGCCCCCACTCCCTACTCCACCCCCTCCAGGGGAAAAGGAACATCTTCCTGAGCTCCTGTGACTTCCCAGAATTTAGCACAGTGCCTGGGACTTAGGCATGCAAAATACTTGTTGGATGAGTGAATGCTCCATTGTTGGTGTCTGGTAGAATTTTATTTATAGTTCACATCTGACTGTCGCAGGCAAGGTCTCAGAATTCCTCTGGTTGGCACCACGGAGGGAGAACAGGGGCTTCCAGAGGGTACCCACCTGTCACTATCCTGATATCTGGCATCTAAGGGATGGACCTTAGCTCCTGGGGCCCCAGAGGACTCTGCACCAGGGCTGGAAACTGGGAGCCATCTTGCCCTTCGGTTTGCAGGGTGAATGGGCTGAAACCCTTCTGCCTCCACCCCCAACTCCCCTCCTCTGCTTTGCGGGAAACCGAGGCCTCGTGGGGGCTTAGGGAAGGCTGAGGCTGAGTGGGACTGCAAGGGAGGGAGGATGGCAGAAGCTTCCTTTTTTGCCTGACTCCTTCTAACGGCCTCTGGAGACAAGCTTTATTGGGTCACCTGCCCCAGAAGGGGATGGGAGTAGAGGCAGGGGCTCTGTCTACCATTCCTGGTCATGGAGACATTTACAGGGCCTGTGCTTATCCCCTTCCTGAATATGGAAACATTAATAGGGTCAAGGCATCCTCCACTCCTGGATATGGAAGGAGTAACACTTTCTTTCCCTTCCTTGCCAGATTGTATTCCCTAGACCTCACTGGTGCAGAAATTCTGTCCCTTTTTATGGCTGAGTAATATTCCATTGTATATATGCATGGGCATTGTATATATGCAACCTAGAGACTGTCTTACAGAATGAAGTCAGTCAGAAAGAGAAAAACAAACATCATACATTCACGCATATATGTGGAATCTGGAAAAATGGTGCAGATGAACCTATTTGCAAAGCAGAAATAGAGACACAGACGTAGAGAACAAACGTATGGACAGCAAGGGGGGAAGTGGGGTGTGGGATGAATTGGGAGATTGGGATCGACATATACACACTATTCATACTATGTGTAAAATAGATAACTAATGAGAACCTACTGTATAGCAGAGGGAATTCTACTCGATGCTCTGTGGTGACCTAAATGGGAAGGAAATCCAAAAAACGGGATATATGTGTACGTATAACTGATTCACTTTGCTGTACAGTAGAAACTAACACAACATTGTAAAGCAACTATACTCCAATAAAAATTTTTTTTAAAAATTGAAATCTGAGAAAAAGAAAGTCTGTACCTCAGATGTTGGGCTGGGGGCTCAGGCAGCGCCCCTCTGCAGAGGTGGGAGATGGAGGGGAAAAGACAAGACAACAAGCCCTCTGGCCCCTCCAAGGGCCTCCAGACCCAGCCAGAAGGATTAAGTAGAGGAGGCTCCTGGCGCCCCACAGTCTGGTGCAGCTGCCTGGGAGTGTCCCGGGAAAGACGGAGGGGGCCCAGGGCTGGAGGCTCCCAGAGGAATTGGGGACCTTAAGGTCAGTAGAGCCGTGGCCTTCAAATTAGGTCACTTGTAACCCCAGAGGCATGCACGCCCTCCAAGCAGAGAAGAAAGGCTGAGGAGAGGTGGATTGTTGAAGAGAAGCGGTTTCCACAGTGAGTTAGTGTTCCCTGTGCTATACAGTATGTCCCCATCTGTTGTCTATTTTATACAGAGTATCAGTAGTGTAGATGTGTCAATCCCAGTCTCCCAATTCCTCCCACCCCACCCCTTTCCCCCTTGGTATCCATACTTTTGTCCTCTACGTCTGCGTCTCTATGTCTGCTTTGCAGGTAAGATCATCTATACCACTTTTCTAGATTCCACATATAAACGATATTATACGATATTTGCTTTTCTCTTTCTGAATGGGAGGGAAGTCCAAAAGGGAGGGGATATCTGTATGGGTATGGCTAATTCATTTTGTTGTGCAGTGTTGTGCTTGTAAAGCAACCATACTCCAATAAAAGATTAATTTAAAAAAAGAGAGAGAGAGAGAAGCGGTTTCCCAGAGAGGCGCCCCAGGGTTCTCCTTTCACCGTGGCTCTTCTGCCACTTTGCAGATAAAAGGCTCCCCATCCTAATCTCCCTGAGGCGCTTTGTCCTGGGGCTTAAGAAAACCCCCGGGATCCCCAGGCCAAGAGACCAGTAGAAATACCGTTTAAGGCAGGAGGGAGTAAAAATGCCAGAATTAAGGTTAATGCATCAAGCCAAAGGCATGTATTGGAAATAATGCAGCGTCTTCCATTTTCCCGGGTGTCTAAGAGACAGGCTTCTGTTAGCTTTTGCTGGAAGATGATTGCATATTGTAGCCCCATCTCCCAGATTCCAAATAAATATCCAAGTCCCTGTTAATCATTTCCCCACCAGTTTATTCCTACCAAGCACTATTCCACAGGGTCAGCTGAAACGAGGGCCTTGTTGTAGATTCTACAACAGGTGATGGGCAGTCTACAATAAGCTCATCATGCATTATTAGTGTTGATTATTACATAATTACATGTTAAGGTCAGTGTATTCATATATAATTATGTATATGATTATTATGTATAACATTGTATTATATATTTAATTCTATGTTATATATAAGATTATTATAATAATAATACCATACAATAGGTGAGGGACATAGTCCTTTTGTAAGCCCTGCACTTTGCCGATACCTCTCTTCCTGAATTTCATTGAATACTGTTTCATTCTAGCAATAAGTAACATTCACCAAAGATAGGTACTAAAGGGGGCTTCCCTCGCTGTCCAGTGGTTAGGATTCCATGCTTCCACTGCAGGGGACACAGGTTCGATCCCTGGTAGGGGAACTAAGGTCCCACATGCCGTGCAGCGTGGCCAAAAAATAAACTAGAAAAAAAGTGTTCTTTAAAATAAAAACAAAAACGATAAGTACTAAAGCAAGCATTCTCACAATGTGTTCTCACAATAATCCTTGGGAGGGATGCCTTCAGAGATCCCTATTTTCCATGTAGGGAAAGTGAGTCCTGAAGGGAGGGGGTAGTTTGTCCACTAGCTTGTACACAGCAGGGCCGGGTGGTCTGGGAGGGAGAGCCCTGGTTCCCGGCCCCTGCACAGTGCTTGCTTCCTTATTCCTGGAAGCCCAGCACTGAAGGTGTGGCAACGGCTCCTCACCCACTGTTTGAGTCAAGAGGGAACTGTACACTCTTCCAACACCGCCTTCGTACCCGCATCTGGGCCCCGGCAGCCCTCCTTCCACTGGTGCTGTGCTCCTCTCCAGGGCCACCCTGTCCCCGTGGACCCCAGCCTCCTCTCTGTTCAAGGGCACCCTTCTTGCACTCTCCCCCTCTGCTGCATCACTGAGACTCCCTCCTCTCCTGGACCATTCCCGTCAGTCCACTGACATGCTGTAACAGTAGACCCCAGCCCACAAAGCCCACCTTGACCCCCACACCCCTGTTCAGCTGCTGTGCCGTTGCCCTTCCCTCCCTTTGAGGTAGCTCCGCAGTCCCTCTCTGCCTCCAAATCCCCCTCTCCGTCTTCACCCCATTCCGATCCTTCATCTCTACCGTCCTACCGAAAGGCCTCCAGCAGTCTCCACGTTCACAGACCCAACCGTTGAGTCTCACCTCCCATAAGCACCTGACAGTTTATCACCCCTTCCTTCTCGACAGAGTCAAGAGGCAGCACTGAACCAGCCCCACCAGACCTCTGCCCAACTCAAACTAGTTTAGGCAAAGGGGGGGAATTTCTTGGCTCCAGTAAGCATATCCTGGGGAGGGAAGGTAGGGGTGCAGCTGTCCTCTGGGTGATGGAAAGCAGCCAGCAGCTGTCTCTCCACCACTTGAGTCTGCGCGCTGGCAGCGTGCTGTCATGCAAGGCTTCCCCATGAGGTCACAACGGTGCTACTCCTTGGTCGTCCATCTGCGAGGACCAGCCTTGCTTCCCTGGTCCCCAGAAGAAAGTTTTTAACCCGCCCAAGGCTTGGGCCACACGCTCACCCTGTGTCCAGGGCACACAGAACACTGCAATAGGCCTCCTTTGGTGGGTAGAGGAAAAGCAGTCCCCAGAATAAGAAACAGGGTTAGAACCCCCAATGAGGCAGGGAGTGCTACATAGGTCAACCCATTCATACCCACTTCGGACACCAAATCTCATTTGTGGGGGTCTCAGGATCACCTCCCTCGAGGGGTAACGTATGTGATGAGGACTCAAAGCTGAGCAGGAACTTGCTGAAAAGTGGGGGAACAGGGGAATGAGCTTGGGGTTGAAGCCGAATCCGGCCTCTGTACCCTGAGACCAAATTGGTTCTCGGAGACAGAGTTTTGGGTGAAGTAGAAAAGACTAGCTTTATTGCTTTGCCAGGCAGAGGGGGCCGCAGCGGGCTCATGCCCTCAGGACTGTGTGTCCTGACCTGGAGGGGGTGGTGAGGAGTCTTATAGTAACATGCCTCGCGGCCGAAAAACCAAAACATAAAACAGAAGCAATATTGTAACATAGTCAAAAAAGACTTTAAAAAAATGGTCCACATCCAAAAAAAAAAATCTTTGAAAACAATAAAGTGTTTCTGGGGTTCATCTCTTGTCGGTCTGCTTGTAGTTGATTTTCATTTTTTTCCCTTTAATATATTTTTTCTGTAATATCTTTTCTTTGCATTTTTATTTTATTAGTCTTTTCTCTCTCTCTCTCTCTTTTTTAACTGAAGTAGAGTTCCTTTACAATGTTGTGTTAGTTTCAGGTGTACAGCAAAGTGATTCAGTAATACGTATACAAATACATATACATACATATTCTTTTTCAGATTCTTTTCCCTTATAGATTATTGGAAGGTATTGAGTATGTAATTTCTTAAGTAGCCACAATATCCCTTTCGACGCGAGAAGAACAAAACAATTTTCTCTAAAAGAGAGAACCAGGGGACAGGCCAGCCCAGGCGACCGATCCCTTCCACCGCCAGACAGCTGTGTCAATGAAGTCTGGGCTCCGCGGCCCCAGCCCTCCCTGCCCCTTCCTGCCTTCAGCCCTCTCCACCCCCACAGCCGTCATCTGATCCATGGACACACCTGCAGGCCCAGCAAGTGGGGAAACACGTGGCCGGCCCTCCCTGGGGAGGTCCCTGCCCAGCACCTGCTAACCTTTTTGACCTAAGCTGCTCCCATTTTTAGGGAGGGGAGCTACCGGTCAGCCACATAGTGTGCCAGGCGGAAACCTGGGTGCCTTCAACGGCTTCTCCAGCCCCATGCCTTGCACGTTAAGTCGTGTCCAGTGGTCCATCTAGATGCCTTTCGAGCCATCCCTCTTCCTCCTGAGTCCCTGGCCACATCTTTGGCCTGGGTCTCCCTGTGTCTCCCTGGATTTTGCAAAGAGCTCCGAACCCGTCTTCCCTGCTCTGATGGCTTCTGATGCACTCCGGGCTTGCAGTCAGGGGGTCTTTGCCGGAGAAAAACCTAACTACAGCACCCTCCCTGCTAAAAACCAGCTGGCGCCCCTTAGGATGGAGATTGCGCCCCTTAGCGTTTGTTGGAAGTTCCCGTAGACCCAGCCTCTGCCCCACCAACCTTGCTTTTCTTGGAACTCTTCCCAGCCAAGGGGTTTCACCGCTCTGGGCCCCTGTGGAATGGGTGTCATATCAGTTCCTACCTCAAAAGAGATCATATATTGGGAGTTCTTGGCAGATGCTGGGTACACAGGGAGAACCAAGGAAGCAGGACTCTTTCCAAGACCCTTTCTAGGCACAGCTGTTACCTCCGAAGACCTTCCTGAGGGCCAGACACTGTGCTGGGGCAAGAGGAACGTGCAAAACAGACTGAGTGTCTAGCTAGCATTCCCACCTCTGGGTCTGCACCCCAAAGAATGGAAAGCAGGATCTCAAAGAGATGGTTTTTTAAAATATTTATTTATTTTTTAAAATTTTTATTTATTTTCCTTATTTTCTTGGCTGTGTCGGTTCTTAGTTGCGGCACACGGGATCTTTTTGTTGAGGCATGTGACCTCTCTCATTGAGGCACACAAGCTCAACAGTTGTGGCATGCGTGCTTCGTTCCCTGGCAGCATGTGGGATCTTAGTTCCCTGACCAGGGGTCAAACCCGCGTCCCCTGCATTGGAAGGCAGATTCTTTACCACTGCACCACCAGGGAAGAGATATCCCTCAAAGAGATATTTGTGCAGTCACGTTCCTAGAAGCGTTATTCACAATAGCCAGGAGGTAGAAGCAACCCAAATGTCCCCTGATGAATGAATGGATAAACAAAATATGGTCCATCCATACAAAGGAATGATTCAGCCTTTAAAAGGAAGGAAATTCTGACAGCTGCTGCAACACGGATGAACCTTGAGGACATGATGCTAAGTGAAATACGGCAGTCACGAAAAGACAAGGACTGTACGATTCCACTTATATGAGGTGCCTAGAATAGCGACAGAAAGTAAAACAGTGGTTAACAGGAGCTGGGGGAAGGGGGAACGGGAGTTATTGTTTAATTGGTGTAGAATTTCAGATTTTCAAGATGAAATAGTTCTGAAGGGTTGGGGGGAGGGATAGCCTGGGAGGTTGGGCGGTTCAAGGAGGGCGTGGCCAGCGCTCCTTCTGATTGGCTGGTGGGGAGCTAAGTAGCAGTCAGCGTCACCAACCTACAGGTTCCAGCTGCTCTGGGGTCTCCGTGCCTGTGGGCAGCATAGCATCATTAATCGTTTAACTTCCCCCACCTGGAGGGGGTTTCAGCATCTGCAAAACAGCTCAAAGATATTGTTGTGTGTATCCCTTGAGGGGGAACCAGGACCCTGCCCCTGAGGCTGCTCCTCCCTTGTCTCACATCCCCTCCCTTCCCTTATTAGCAACTGTTTGAACCTGCCTATTGGAACTCGGGGAAGGTCATGGAGGCTGAATGAAGCCCATTTCCTGTAATCAAGAAATGGGGGCTACAGAAGGGGCTTTTGTGTCCAGGAGCCCCACAGGGTCCTGCTCAGGTATCAGGGTTGAGAGTGCAGAAGTCTAAGGATGAGAGGGAAGTCGCGGGAAGTAGGGCCGTTTGTGCTAACTGGGGTGTGGCAGCGGCAGTGGTGGGCAAGGTGAAGCATGCCTGCAGAGGAGACTGAGGAGAGCCTCATGAGGCCTGAACTGGACCTCAGAGATGCTGGTGTGCTCGGCATGGGTGCAGTGAGTATAAGGTCTTGCTCACCCAGTACTCACTCTTTTACCCATAAAGCCCTCTTCCTTTAGGAAGCCTTCTCTCCAGCCCCTTCAGCGTACGGGGCTTATGTGGGGCTGGCTTCTCTCCTCCACACCTGTGGCCTCTACCTGGTCGACAGAAACCACTGTAATTGGCCCCAGGATGATCACGTGACTCCACCTGGGCAAGGAGACACAGCCCTAGGATTTCTGTGGAAGGGCTGGGGATGATTCCTGCTGGGGAGACCAGAGCCTAGAGATGGGAGGGAGACGGATCTCTGACGAACGTGTTTGAGGACCTGGGTCCACCTAGGCATGAACCCAGCTACCCCTGGGCTCTTTGTAAACAACTCTTATTTTTGTTCCTTTGTCTTTGCGTTAACAGTTAGCATTTCTGTCTCCTGTTACTGAAGAAATGTTTCTAAGTTTTAAGATTTTTTTTTTTTGATGTGGATCTTTTTTTTTTTTTTTTTTAAACAGAGGACAATTTTTCAAATTTTTATTTTAGGCTGCATTGGGTCTTTGTTGCTATGTGTGGGCTTTCTCTAGTTGCAGTGAGCGGGGGGCTACTCTTCGTTGCGGTGCACGGGCTTCTCATTTGCGGTGGCTTCTCTTGTTGTGGAGCACGGGCTCTAGGCATGCGGGCTCAGTAGTGGTGGCACACGGGCTTAGTTGCTCCGTGGTATGTGGAATCTTCCCCGACCAGGGCTTGAACCCATGCCCCCTGCATTGGCAGGCAGATTCTTAACCACTGTGCCACCAGGGATGTCCCTGGACCATTTTTAAAGTCTTTATTGAACTTGTTGCAATATTGCTCCTGTTTTATGATTTGGTTTTTTGTCCATGAGGCATGTGGGATCTTAGCTCCCCATCCAGGGATGGAACCTGCACCCCCTGCATTGGAAGGCAAAGTCTTAGCCACTGGACCACCAGGAAAGTCCTGGGATGTCCTTCTTGAGATGGGGGAGTGGATGGAAGGAGCAAGCAGTGGAGAATTAATGGTGGGGTGGACTAGGGTTCTGTAACTCAGGAGGTGTATCAGTGTGAGAGATGGGAAACGGATGCAGAAGAATGCAAAATGTGAGACAGATGGGAGACACAGTTATGGGGTGGACTCCACGGGACATGGCAACTCTGAATATGGGGGATGGAGAAGAGGGAAGAGTCGGGGTTGACTTTAATGTTTTGAATCTGAGTGGTGACAAGGGCTTGGGATAAGGGTTACCTGTTGCATGGATTTCAGATGTAAGTGAAGGGAAAAATGAACTCAAATTGGCTTAAACGAAATAAGTGGGAATGTATTGGCTAAACATCTGTGAAGCCCAAGGTGCTTTCAGGTACAGTTGTATCCAGCATTTCAAATGATGTCATCAAGATGCAGTCTTTATGTCTTGGTCCATGGGGTCTGCTCTTCCCTGATCCAGCTTCCTTCTGACATAGGCCCTCCCTCCAAGGTGGCAAGGATAGGTGCCAGCAGCTCCAGGCGTGGGCCCTACCAGCTGAACATCCCCAATGAATCAGTGCCTCTGTCCTGTTAGTTCTGCTAAAGTTCCAGGCCCATCCCTGAGTCAATCCCTAAGATGCTGACTGGCCAGACCTGGGACATACATCCGTCCATTCCCGGTTCAGAAAATGATGTCATCTCCACTCAGACTGCAAGGGCGGAGAGCAGGGGTGGTCTGGCTCCCCAGGCAAAGCATTATGATCAGAATGAAGGGGGAGTGGACGTCGGCTGGGGGAACCAACAGGTGCCCACCTTGATGACTATGAGATGGTCTTCTGAGTAACACAGCAGTGGTGATGGCGGTGGTGGTGGTTTTTATTCTGGGATCTACAGAATGTGTGTGGAGGGTTCAGGAAGCCCAGTGGCATGGAGAGTCTGGGGCGGAGGGTTAGGGTTAGGAAGCCTGGATTTAACAGCTATTTTATTTTTAATTTATTTATTTATTGGAGTGTAGTTCCTTAAACTGCTGTGTCAAGTTCTGCTGTACAGCAAAGTGAATCTAGTTATACATACACATATATCTCTTCCTTTTTAGATTCCCTTCCCATTTAGGTCACCACAGAGTATTAAGTAGAGTTCCCTGTGCTATACGGTAGGTACTCATTAGTTATCTATTTTATACATAGTAGTGTGTATATGTCAATCCCAGTCTCCCAATTGATCTCACCCCCCGCAACCCTTCCCCTTTGGTATCTATACATTTGTTCTCTATGTCTGTGTCTCTATTTCTGCTTTGCAAATAAGATCATCTATACCATTTTTCTAGCTTCCACATGTAAGTGATATTATACAATATTTGTTCTTCTCTTTCTGACTTACTTCACTCTTTGTGACAGTCTCTAGGTCCGTCCACGTCTCTGCAAATGACACAGTTTCATTCCTTTTTGTGGCTGAATAGTATTCCATTGTGTATATGTACCACATCTTCTTTATCCGTACCTCTGTTGATGACATTTAGGTTGATTCCATGTCCTGGCTATTGTAAATAGTGCTGCAGTGAACACTGGGGTGCATGTATCTTTTTTTTTTTTTTGTTTTTGTGTGGTATGCGGGCCTCCCTCTGCTGCGGCCTCTCCCGTTGCGGAGCACAGGCTCCGGACGCGCAGGCTCAGCGGCCATGGCCCACGGGCCCAGCCGCTCCGCGGCATGTGGGATCCTCCCGGACCGGGGCGCGAACCCGGTTCCCCTGCATCGGCAGGCGGACGCGCAACCACTGCGCCACCAGGGAAGCCCAACATGTATCTTTTTGAATTACGGTTTTCTCTGGGTATATGTCGAGGAGTGGGATTCCTGGCTCATAGGGTAGCTCTATTTTTAGTTTTTTAAGGAACCTCCATACTGTTCTCCATAGTGGCTGCACCAGTTTACATTCCCACCTTCCCACCAACAGTGTAGGAGGGTTCATTTTCTCCACACCCTCTCCAGCATTTATTGTTTGTAGATTTTTCGAGGATGGTCATTCTGACCTGGTGTGAGGTGATACCTCATTGCAGTTTTGATTTGCATTTCTCTGATAATTAGTGATGTTGAGCAGCTTTTCATGTGTTTGTTGGCCATCTAGCTGCTATTTTAGGTGGAGGAGTTGGGGGAAGCCTCCTCGAGGAAATGCTATTTAACCCGAGCCCCATGAGGTGAGCAGGAGCCAGCCCTGACGGGGGCAGGGGAGGCTTGGAGGTGGGAATTATGTTGGGAAGATCAAGGAACAGAAGGAAAACCAGGGAGGCCAGAGTGTGGTGAGCAGAGGGGACCTGGGAGGCCGGACCCCATGGGTTGGGTGAATTCCTTGTTGAATGCTTTCCGGGGAGCCATGGCCAAGTCATAAGCAGGTTCAGTGGGGCACAGTGTCACCAAGGAGGGCAGACCCATTGTAAGTGTTTTGAAGAGATGTGACGAAGGGAAGAGAAACAGGGAATTTCGACCCTACCTTCCCACACTTTTGAGGCCGTTCTTGTGCAGCTCAACCCAACCCAACCAAGACTGGTGTTAATGCCCTCATTTTGCTGGCAAGACCCCTCTGTTGGAGGAGTAAACCAGCATCCCTAAGCCCTACATCTGAGTAGAAAGACCCTCATCTGGAAACCGGGTCCAGGAAGTGCCCGGTGGGTTACAAATCTCAAGGATTCTATGTAGCTGTCGACCATGTCGGGTCCCGCTGAGCCCATTTATCAACGAAGGAAACCAAAGGTCCTGGAAGTCCCATCACCCGGCCGGGGCTACCTGGGCCCAGGATGCCCCTCCGCTCGAGCTCCCCAAGAAGAAGGGGTTAAACCCTTCAGCCTCGTTGTTGTTGGAACCTCAGCTTGCATCCCACCCTGAAATTCTCCGAGCTACAAAGCCAGGCCAGCTGCCGGGTAGCCAGGCAACGTGGTGCTCCTTCTGGGAGACTCACAATGTGCTCGCTGTTCTGTCGATGTCAAGTTCCAGATGGAAGAGAGACTTCCATCCCCCAGCTTCACGGCTGTTTGACGCATCTCGCTCCTGAGATCCCGTTTTCGCTAGTTTTTACCCCGATGTTCCAGCGCGGCCATTTTGTCCCATTCTGTCTCTGATGTTGAATGTTTAATCCTTTACAAGTTGGTTGGTGTAGAAGGGAAATTGGAGGGAAGACTGAAGGGAAATGGACACAGGTAGGGACAACACCTAAGTGTTAAGATGAAGCCATGGGAAGAAAATTATTAATAGAGAAAAGGCCAGGAAGGTTTGGAGAAGAGGCGCCACTTCTTGGGTGATTAGGGACTGCAAGTCGAAATAATGCAACGCTGGGTTTAACCTGCAGACTCACCAAAACACGAGAATATCGGCAAAGGCCAGGGTTGGGGAGGGCGAGAGTGCGTTTGTACTCTCACACTCGGCGGGCGGGCGAGGGTTTCGAGGGCGTGACCTCTTGGAGGGGGATTTCGTAGGAGGCAAAACTCCTCGATTTGAATAGGCATCACCCAGACACAGAAAACGTACTTCCAGGAACTAACCCTACAGAAGGACTCACAGAAGTGCACATTCTATTGGAAAATATTGTAGATACTCTGTCCATCGATACAGGAAGGGTAAAACCGGTGGTCTTGCGTCCATTCTGTGAAGTCGTAAGCCACTGTCCAGAGGCTGATGCAGTGGTGCGTTTGGGGGTAGAAAGTTGCCTGGGACATGCTGAGGGGTCACAAAGAGGAAAGACCATCAGGTCAGTAACAGTACATAGAGTCTGAATTTGATCCTATTGAAAAATGTGTGTATATTTTTCTATATGTATTTCTATTTTTGTACACACAAAGAAACCTCTGGAAGGAAAAACAAAACATTAATAGTGGTTATGACTGTAGGGTAAAGACTGTCCAGGACAGACTGTTGGTTCAAAAAACCAAGAAGGGCAAGTTGCCGCACAAAGTGTAGAATATGATTCCATTCCCATAGAAACGAAACTGTGTGTATGTGTGTACACGTGTGCACACAGATACATACACAGGCACATATGCATCTTTTGTACCAAAAAATTTCAAGAGGGAAAAAACAAGAAAACGTCAGTAGCTATTGGCCCTGTGGAAGTGGAAGGGATTTTTACAATTTTTCTTTCTACATTTCTGATATAGTTTGAGGTTTCTCAAAGATTGCATATTATATTTTTAATTTAAAAAAAATCTTTAAAAGTACCTTTAAGAAACTATCATAATCTTACCACCCCAACATAAGTATTTTTTAACAATTTTCTACATGCATCTCTTTCCCCCTCTACACACACACATCCACACACACCTATGATATATATAAGAATTTATATATGATAAATACATAATAAATAATAAATTTATAAATTGTTATATATTAAAATTTCTATATTATATGTGTGTATATACATAATATATATATCTCCATATATATATACACGTATAATGTCTGATAGAGATACACATGTGTATAATGTTGGAGAGATGGAGGTAGATATATAAAATATTAATATTGGACCTGTAGGTTGTCATACTGAGTGAAGTGTCTTTCTCAGACAAAGACAAATATCATATGATATCGCTTATATGTGGAATTTTTAAAAATGGTACAAATGAACTTATTTACAAAATGGAAGTAGAGTTACAGATATAGAAAACAAACACATGGTTACTGGGGGGAAAAGGGGGAAGGGATAAATTGGGAGATTGGGATTGACATATACACACTACCATATTTAAATGGATAACTAATAAGGACCTACTGTATAGCACAGGGAATTCTACTCAATACTCTGTCAAAACCTGTATGGGAAAAGAATCTAAAAAAGAGTGGATATATGTATGTGTATAAATGATTTACTTTGCTGTACAGCTGAAACTAACCCAACATTGTAAATCAACTCTACTCCAATAAAAAGGAAAAAAAAAAGAAAGAAAAAAAAGTGAATTTTTTTTTTTTTTTTTTTTTTTTGCGGTACGCGGGCCTCTCACCACTGTGGCCTCTCCCCTTGCGGATCACAGGCTCCGGACGCGCAGGCTCAGCGGCCATGGCTCACGGGCCCAGCCGCTCCGCGGCATGTGGGATCCTCCCGGACCGGGGCACGAACCCGTGTCCTCTGCATCGGCAGGCGGACTCTCAACCACTGCGCCACCAGGGAAGCCTGAAAGGGAATATTTTTGAAGGCTCACTATGTGCCAGGCTCTCTGTGGATGGGCTGCCGTGAGTACCAGACAGGAGAGTGGGATGATGATGGGAAGCAGAGGTTCAGGAAGGCTTTGGGGAGCTATTGGCTGCTCCAGCTACCCAGGAACCAGGGATGTGTGGGTTAGCGTGGACTGCGGGCAGCGAGGGTGGGGAGACGTGGATAGATCCAAGAGAGATGCAGACTTCACGTGAGGACACAGCCCTGAAGAGGACGAGCTGAATGGGGGCGGGGGGAGAGGGACATTTCAAGCCAGAAGCAAAGGGACTGGATGAGGGAGGGGAAGGGGGAGGGGGAGAGAGGGGCCAGGGATGAGCCTGTGATTGAAGCCATGGCGACAGAAACATGGGAGAGGCTGCCCTCTGGGTGGGGACGGAGGGAGGGAGGGCTGATGTTGGTCTGGTGTCTGCCGAGTACAATACTTGGGCAACCAAGCCAGCAGTTGAGAAGGAAACAGTATGGCGGGTCCTCAGAAACTCAGACATAGAATTAACATGTGATCCCAAAAGTTCCACTTTGGGGATACACTGAAAAGAATGGGAAACACAGCTGTATAACAGACAGAACCTTGTTAAGAGGGTATATCTTAAGAGTTCTCATCACAAGGAGAAAAATTCTTTAATTTTTTTCTTTTTTTTCTTTTTATTGTATCTACAGGAGATGATGGATGTTAGCTGAACCTATTGAGATAATCTTTCTACGGTAGTATATGTAATCAAATCATCATGCTGTATGCCTCAAACTTATACAGTGAGGTAGACAATTATTTCTCAATAAAACTGAAAAAAAAAAACCCAAAACAAAACCAAACCAGAACAAACAAACAAACAAACATAAAAAGAAGGGGAAGCAGGAATTCAACGAAAAATCTGTGCACCCCTGCTCAAAGCAGCATTATTTGCGGTAGGCAAAATGTGGAAGCCACCCAAGTGTCCATGGAGGGGTGAATGGATACACGGAATGCGGTGTGTGCATCCAATGGAATATTACTCAGCCTTTATTTTTTAAAATTAATTTTATTGGGGTGTAATTGCTTTACAATGTTGCATTAGTTTCTACCGTACAGCAAAATGAATCAGCTATACATATAACCCCTCTTTTTTGGATTTCCTTCCCATTTAGGTCACCACAGTGCTTAAGTAGAGTTCCCTGTGCTCTACAGTAGGTTCTCATTAGTTATCTATTATTCAGCCTTTAAAAGGAAGGAATTCTGACACAGTACAACACGGGTGACTCTCGAGGACATTCTGCCTAGTAAAAGAAGCCACTCGCAAAAGACTAATGCTGTAGAATTCCATTTCTCATTGTTTTTTTAAAAAAATATTTATTTATTTAGTTGGTTACGTCTATGTTGTGGCAGGCGGGCACCTTAGTTGCGGCACGCATGTGGGATCTAGTTCCCTGACCAGGGATCAAACCCGGACCCCCTGCATTGGGAGCGTGGAGTCTTACCCACTGTGCCACCAGGGAAGCCCCTGTAGGATTCCATTTCTATGAGATGTCTAGAGTAGTCAGATACAGAGGCAGCAAATAGAGTGGTGGGTGCCAGGGGCTGGACGGAGTGGGGGAACGGGAGTTAGTGTTCAGCAAGTTTTGGAGGTTCAGTTTCGCAAGATGAAAAGAGCTCTGGTGATGGCTGCCCAACAGTGTGAATGTTCTGAATGCCTCAGAGCTGTACACTTAAAAGTGGTTAAGATGGTAAATTCTGTTTGGTTTGGGTTTGGGTTTTGGTTTTGTTTTTTTGTTTGTTTTTTTTTTTGAAGATGGTAAATTGTGTTGTGTGTGTATTTTACCACAATTAAAATTAAAGAAGAAAAAAAAGAGGAAGGAAGTCTGGCCATGAGTGGAGGTTGGGGGTTATTTGCTTGTGTCCTGTGATGGGGAACAGCAGAGCGCAAGGAGAAGAACGCTGAGAATACTCCATGTAGGAACTAAAAACTCGAGGGCATTCGAGGCCAGCAGCTGTCTCTGAGGTGATCCCAGGGGCCCGAGGGTTGGAGAAGAGGCAGTGGGGATTTCCACCGGATAGACCACTCCAGGGTGTGTGACCATGAACCCTCCTCATTTTGTAAAGACAGATTTATGTGATAAAATTGACATACAATAGACTGTGCATAGTGAAAGTGTATAATTTAGTACATTGTGGCATATACGTCTCTCTACATATAGGTGTACAAAACCTTCACCAGAGTCAAGACTGAACACACCTGTCACCCTCAAATTATCTTTTTTCCCCTTTGCAGTCTCCCCTTGTGCGTCCCCATCCCTCCTGCCTGAGAAACCACCAAAGTATACTTTGTGCCACTATATTTAGTTTGCCTCTTCAGTTTTACCGACATCAAAGCATATAGCATGTACTTTTTTCTTGTCTGGCCTTTTAAACTCAATGTAATTATTTTGAGGTAATTATACATTGATGCAGGTATCAATAATTCATTTCTTTTTTAGTAATATTTTATTTTTAAATCTTTTTATTGAAGTACAGTTGGTATACAATATTATATAGTTACAGGTGTGCAATATAGAGATTCACAATTTTTAAAGTTGATACTCCACTTATAGTTATTATAAAATGTTGGCTAGGTTCCCTGTGTTGTACAGTGTATCCTTGTAGCTCGTTTTATTTTTTCTTAACCATTTTTAAGAATTGAAGTGTAGTTAATTTGCACTGTTGTGTTAGTTTCAGGTGTACAGCAAAGTGACTCAGTTATATATATGTATATATATATTTCAGATTCTTTACCATCATAGGTTGTTACAAGATATTGAATATAGTTCCCTGTGCTGTACAGTAGGACCTTGTTGTTTATTTTATATATAGTGGTGTGTATGTGCTAATCCCAAACTACTAATTTATCTCTCCCTCTCCCCCGCCATCCCCTTTGGTAACCTTAAGTTTGTTTTCTATGTCTATGTCTATTTCTGTTTTATAAATAAGTCCACTTGTTTCATTTTTTTAGGTTCCGCATGTAAGTGATATCATAAGATATTTGTCTTTCTCTGTCTGACTTACTTCACTTACTGTGATAATCTCTGGGTTCTTGTAGCTTATTTATTTATTTTTTTGGCCGAGCCTCAAGACATGTAGGATCTTAGTTCCCCGACCAGGGATCCAACCCGTACCCCCTGCAGTGGAAGCGCAGAATCTTAACCAATGGACCACCAGGGAAGTCCCTCTTGTAGCTTATTTTATACCTAATAGCTTGTACCTCTCAATCCCCTACCCCCATGTTGCCCCTCCTCCTTCCCTCTCCCCACTGAATAATTCATTTCTCTTCATTGCTGTGTGGCTGCACCACAATTTGTGTAATCCATTTACCTGTTGATGGACGTCTGTGTTGCTGCTGGTGTGTGGCTACTGCAGACAAAGCTACTATGAACATTCATGTACAGGTCTTTGTATGACCATAAGTGCCATTTCCTCTTGACTGAGTATCTGGGAGTGGGGCAGCTGGCTTATGTGGTACGTTTATGTCCTTTTTTATGGTTCCCGGGACCGATTCAGTTCGGGTGGCAATGTAGTGAATCATTTTTTAGGAGAGGTATGTCCCAAATAATGCATGCATTTGTTGTTTCTCTGAAATTCAAATTGAACTGGTATCCTCCGTTTTTACCTTCTCCATCCGGCAATTCCGTCCCTCTCTCACTTCTTGGAGGTCTCTGCTCCAACCCTGGTCGTCTCCGCCAAGCGTTCTTCACTGACTGCTTTCCCACCTTGCACTCAGATGGCAGCCCCTGCACCCTGTAGCATCTTATCCCGCTGGTTTTGTTTCATGCCCTCCTCACAGCCTGGCCCTGTACATCCAACAGCCAAATGAATTGGTTTGCTCGCTGTCTGTCTCCCCAGTGATAGCATCAGCCAGCAGCACGAGGTTAGGGCTTCTGACTGCTTCTCCACTATTTTATCCCCAGTACTCAGAATAGCATCCGGCACGCAGTCCACATGCAAATACCATGCTGAATCCATTTCAACCCATCTTCCTTCTGCTTCACCAAAGCCCACAGCCCCGCCGGTAGTTTTAAACTAAGGACAACCGAAATCTGCCGAAATCATGTGCGCACACGCGTATCCAGGCAGCTGCGTCCAAGGACATGGTTAACTGCTAAGCCCCCCTGGATCTATGCATTTACTCAGTCAGCACATCCTGTTCCCGGGAAAGCAGCTAGAAGCCTGATGATGTTACGTAACCCTCACCACACCCCATGTGAAACAAGTCCTGTAATCATTTCGGTTTAGAGATGCAGGATTTGAAGCTCAGAGCTGTTAAGGGCAGATCAAAGTTGGATGTGAGGCTGGCCCTGTTTTATGGAGTGGATGGTAACCAGGACCCCAGATAGGGATCAAGAGGAGAAGTCTGTTTGTGGGTGGAGGGGTGCAGGCAGTGACCTGAGTGTAAGAGGTCTGAGAGCCTCAGGCGGTGGCATTTGGGAGCTGGGTCTGAGGAGGGAGATCTGGGCTGAAGTTGGAATACACTGCTGGTGGCTGGACTGTGGCCTGAGCCGAGTTATCTGTGGAGAAAGGTTAGTGAGGAAGGTGGATGAAGACCCTTCACGTCCTCTGTGCTTGAGTTCTGTTGGGAGCAATGTCAGTCCAGCCCTATCTCAACTGCACACATGAGAAAAACCTACCACAATGACCTAAATGAGTCAGGGCTTTATTTTTCTTCCTCAACTCAGGATGGACTGTTATGGCTCAATAACGTCACCAAAGACCCAGTTTCCTAGTCTCTTTCTTCTTCACCTTTCACAGTGTAAGGCTGTCTTCCTCAAGGTCACAAGACGGCTGCTGCACATCCAGGCATCACACCCATGTTCCAGGCAGAAGGTCAGAGGGAAGGCCAAATGCCTCCTCCTCACGAAGCTCTGCCTTTTATTAGAGAAGGAATGCCAAGAGGATTTTTGTCCTTGTCTCATTGGCAAGAACTGGCTCATCTGTTCATGCATGTGCAAGGGATTTCTGGGGAGGTGGGTATTTGTAACTGAACACATTGCCATGCTGAGCAAAATCAGAGTTTTTAATTTTTTTAAAGAAGAGCAAAATGGGTGTGGAGTAGGCAACCAGAGTGCCTGGCATAGTCAGTGATTAAGTGGGGAGAGAATTTAGAAAAGAGAGGGGTATGAACAGGGTCACAGAAGCCAGGAGACTATTTAGGAGCAGGGCTGAAGACTTTTTCACCTTAGGAGTCGAGATCTGGAGAAGAGTGGAGAAAGGAATTCATTAAAATACTGCTCTTCTTTATCAAATGCTTATTACGGGTCAGACACTGTACCAAGCCCTTTTCCTAACTGCTCTTCTTAAACCCTCACCAGTAGCCACTGATGTCGACATCCTCACCCCCTTTTTACCGATGGCAGAATGAAGTCTTACCAGAGTTAACCAATTCTTGTCCTTGTTACAATTTATTTTTATAATTTTTTTTTTTTAATGGCCATGTGGCATGTGGGGTCTTAGTTCCCCGACCAGGGATGGAACCCATGCCCCCTGCAGTGGAAGCGCGGAGACAGCCAGGGAATCCCGGTTACAATTTCTTGAAACCTTTCATTTATTTATCTGGTTACGTAGTAAACATACCTGATACAAAGATCCAAAAAGGAGAAAAGACTACCCATTCAAGAGTGGATTTTCCTTCCCATCCCTGAGTCTCACCTACCCGGTCCTGACCGCAGTTAACAATCACAGTCCATCTTTGTTATTCACAGATTCCATTGATTGCAAATTTGCCTGCTCCCTAAAATGTATTATAACCCCAAATCAAGCTCACGGAGGTTTCACGGACTTATGCCAAGTGGCGAAAAAATTTTAAGCAACTCCTCATGAGGTTCTGCCTTCTTGTTTCAGCTTTCATGCTGTCAACAGGTGTCTTTTTAGCAGTCTGTTTAGTGCCACCTATGAGAGCGGCTGACTTCCCCACACTCTGGCCCACACAGCATGTGATCAAGTTATTTTTCTTGGTCTAACTGGTGAGTGGGAGATGGTACGTGAAGGTTTTACTCTGGGTTTCTTTTACCGTGGCTGAGGCTGACCGTCTTTTCACACATAGAAGAGCCATTCGTGATTCTTTTTCTGTGGACGGTTGGCATTTACATTTACTTGAATGAGCCGTTGTTTGCTATCCGTCCCGCCATTTGGATTTAGACTCCAGGAGGACAGGGGCCATGCACGGTGCCGCCTCGCCGTGGCCCCCTGGCATCTAGCACAGACCTGGGTGGTCCCACGGGCAAACCTCACAGCTGGTAAATTGCAGTGCTGGGAGTGGGACCCAGGTTGCTTGACCCTCAGATGGCCGGCTGCCTTTGGTCTCGCGAACCCACTGCCAGGCACAGGGTCCTGGGTCGTTTGTATCAAACCTCCCATTGGTCTCTCAGTGCCTTTGTGTGGGTCATTTCCGCACCTCACCAACGACAAGACCAGGGCTCTGAGAATACCAAGGGGTGTCAGCCTCCGTGTCACATGCCTCCCGAGCAGGGGGAAAGGATGGGTGGATTGGAAAGTTGGTGCAAACCGAGACAGCGCAGTTTGACTTCTAACACATGGCCCAGTTTCCAGAGGCAAGTTCAGCTCATCAAACCTATCATGGGATTTTCCTCCAGGCTGAAAAGCCAGGTTGGATTCCAAGAAATGTATACATTGCCCCGTAATTAAGCAAGGGAACTGCATTCTAGAGCCTCAGCGCCCTGTGGTCAGTGTTAGGAAGACATTCACTTCCTGACAGTAAACAGATTTAAATACACCCTCTGCTTTGCAGTTATTTCCCTGGACCTGTTTTTAGTCAGTTTCTCTAATTTTCAGGTTCTGACAACCTTGTTTTCTTTTTCTTTCTTTTTTTTTTAAAAAATGATGTAAAACAGTATTTGCTTTTATTTTTTTCATGTGCCAGGTTTGATTCTTTTAATTTACATACCTTCATTTGTTCCATAAAAGTAAAAAGCAAGCCTTCTTTCTGGTTGTTTGTTTTCTCATCATTCACAATAAGTAAGAATTTACAGAATCAGTATTTGGTTTGATCCTCTAACTGGGAGACGGTCATTTTAAAAAAATTTTAGCATTATATCAATTTACTATCATTTTATTATATTATTTTTAATTAAAATAACAGACTTTCTTCTTGAAAAGTGAAAATTACCCATTCCCCATAGCATGTTCCACAGACTAAAGGGCAAATATCCAATTAAGGTCATTTTTTTGATAGATAGACATAGGAAATAAAATTGATATGCAGGAGGTGGGTAAATGCGATAATGTGGTCTTAAAAGTCTGTGAACTTTGTACAATTCCATTTACGTCTCTTCTTGGGACAGCAGAAAATCCCTTTGGACAAATTCTTATGGGAGGGCATTTATTACAGTATCTGTTGCTGGAGTTTGTAGTTTATCCCCACGATTTGACACTTTGGGGCAGAAAATAGCGAGGTGTCAGAAGCCTCTTATTCATACTGTGAACTCTCTCGGGTGTGTGCTAACAAATTCCCAATGAAGATGGAATGCATTCGCTCAGTCTTGCGATACCGTTCGAAGCGGCTTTCTAAAACTCAAAATGTTGATGTTTTTAAAAGTTGCTCTTTTATTGTTTTTATTTTTAATTAAGTATGAGGTAAACAACAAGGTTCTGCTGTATAGCACAGGGAACTGTATTCAATTGTATTCAATATCCTGGGATAAACCAAAATGGAGAAAAATACAAAAAAGAATGTATACATATGTATAACTGAATCACTTTGCTGTACAGCCGAAATGAACACAACATTGTAAATCAACTATACTTCCAAAAAAAAAAGTTTTAGGTGTTTTTCATATAAAGAAAATGAATTCCCCTTTAATGTTCCAAGGTAATGTTAAGAGACTTCCTGTATGTTTTTCTACATCTTTCTTTCTACCTCTACATCTGCCTCCTGCCCGGGTGTAGTCTTTCTTTCTTTTTCTTTCTTTCTTTCTTTCTTCCTTCCTTCCTTCCTTTCCTTCCCTTCTTTCTTCTTTCTT
>NC_041230.1:4331178-4344972 GCF_002837175.3 Physeter macrocephalus
CCCTCCCACCCTCCCTATCCCACCCCTCTAGGTGGTCACAAAGTACAGAGCTGATCTCCCTGTGCTATGCGGCTGCTTCCCACTAGCTATCTATTTTACATTTGGTAGTGTATACATGTCCATGCCACTCTCTCACTTTGTCCCAGCTTACCCTTCCCCCTCCCCATGTCCTCAAGTCCACTCTTTAGTAGGTCTGCATCTTTATTCCTGTCCTGCCCCTAGGTTCTTCATGACCTTCTTTTTTTTTTTTTAGATTCCATATATATGTGTTAACATACGATATATGTTTTTCTCTTTCTGACTTATTTCACTCTGTATGACAGACTCTAGGTCCATCCACCTCACTACAAATAACTCAATTTCGTTTCTTTTTATGGCTGAGTAATATTCCATTGTATATATGTGCCACATCTTCTTTATCCATTCATCTGTTGATGGACACTTAGATTGCTTCTGTGTCCTGGCTATTGTAAATAGAGCTGCAATAAACATTGCGGTACATGACTCTTTTTGAATTATGGTTTTCTCAGGCTATATGCCCAGTAGTGGGATTGCTGGGTCATATGGTAGTTCTATTTTTAGTTTTTTAAGGAACCTCCATACTGTTTTCCATTGTGGCTGTATCAATTTACATTCCCACCAACAGTGCAAGAGTGTTCCCTTTCTAATTATTTACTTAAAACTGCTTCAAAGCCTATTTCTAGCTTTGCACACCCCTTGCAGGTCCCTACATGCTGTTATGAGCCTGTGTTGTTTCATAGGGAACCATGGGCGGGTTTCCTTTAAGCTTCTTCATTTACGCTATCAGACAATTCTTTTTTTTTAAAATTTCCATTTAAGTTTTTAAAATTTATTTTACTGAAGAATGAAATGATGCCATTTGCAGCGACATGGACAGACCTATAGAGCATCATACTAAGTGAAGTGAGTCAGACAGTTCTTATTACATGCCTACTATGTTCCAGGCCAGTGCTTCCTAAATTTCCAGACAATTACATCCACTGAGTGTCAATCCTGACCTGCTGAAACCATTCCGTCCTCACTTACCCACTTGGAAATATCTACAGGGTGGACTGGATCACAACGCACATCAGCATCTGAGGTCTATTATAACTCAGTGCCCCAACCAAAACTTTTCATGAAACCCTTCTTTTGGGGAAAGCAATGCCTCCCCGAATTAACTTACAGAATGCCTGTTTGCTGAAAGCCTGTTCTCCAAGCAATCAAAATTTTAAAACATCCTAATTTGGTGTTTTAACCCAGGTTTTTTCTTAGCAAGTCAATCTGAAACATTTCACTTATTGGAATCAATCTCACTTAACAAATATTTGTGGGCATTTACTATCAGGTGCATTTCTAAGTGTTGAGATTAAAATAGTAAGACAGCAGACGTTCCCGTCCTTATGGAGCTCCCAGCGTAGAGGAAACAGGCAAGAAGCGCACGCATAAATATGGAATACATGAGTGGTGTAGGTACTACATTAGGTGGTCATGAAAACATGTAGTGTGAGGTAGTGAGGAAAGGCAGACAATAAATAGTATAAAGTAACAAAACAGATGATGTAGCATAACATAATGATATATGATATAATGTCATATGTAACAATATAGTGTACAATAATCCAGTGCAGGGGACTTCCCTGGCGGTCCAGTGGTTAAGACTCCACACTTCCAATACAGGGGCCGAGGGTTTGATCCCTGGTTGGGGAACTAAGATCCCACATGCCGCGCAGCCAAAAATAAACAAATAAATAAATAATAATAATTCAATGCATAATGTAATATAATGTTAATTCGTAATATAGTATAATATGCTACAATGGAATATGTTTTATGTGATGTTATAATATATACGGATACAATGTATAAAGTAGCAGAATATAAAGTAATGTGATATATGTAATATAATAATGTAATATGATACAATGCAATAACATAGTATATAATAATGTAACAGCGTGATGTAATACTCCAGATAACCAGAGAAGTAAAGCAGGCTGAGGGGTAGAGAGTGAGGTGCAGCACCATTTATGCGCGTGGCCAGGCGGCAACTGAGCTGAGACCTTTTGGGTGTGGTTCAGCCACGAGAAGAGCCAAGGGAAGAGCAGGTACGGAGGCTCTACATGGAGACTTCCAAGAGATGGGAGGGAGTCCAGCGCCGCAGGAGTGGAGTGAACGAGGTGGATGGTCAGGGAGCAGCCCCAGACCCCCTGGGGCCTCGGGGGCACGTGGGAGGGGTCTGGACCGTACCCCGAGCAGGCAGAGTTCGGATCCTGGTCTGAGCGCTGTGAGAACCTTCCTACGGTGTAACTCAGGGTGGGGACGCCTTACTTGCCTTTTGAGAAGGCAGCTCTGGCTGCAGTGCGGAGGGTCACTTGCCAGGGAGAGGACGCAAGTGTACGAGCAGTTGTGAGGCTCCTGCAGTGGCCCAGGGGAGAGGTGGTGGCCCCTTGGGCTGGGATGGCAGCTCCTCCTTGGAGGAGGTGAGCGCTGGTTGGAACCCAGATGTTTTGAAAGGAAAAGCCAACAAGACGGGCTATCGGTTGCCCTTGGGGGTGTGAAGGAAAGAAGGCAAGTCAGCGATGACTCCTGGGCAGGAGACCCAACAACGGGATGAGTGGGGTTGCTATTTACTAGGCTGGGAAGATCGGGGGGCGGGGAAGAGCAGGGTGGGTTAGTCAGCTTGGCCGCGGTAACGAGATACCCCAGGCTGGGGGGCTCAAACCACAGACATTGATTTCTCACAGTCGTGGAGGCTGGGAGGCCAAGATCAAGGTGGCAGCAGATGCAGTTCACCTGGGAGCTCTCTCCCTGGCTCGCAGACAGCTGCCTTCTTGCTGTGTCCTCCCATGGTGGAGAGAGCGAGCGAGCCCTGGCGCCTCTCTGTCTTCTTGGGAGGACAGTAATCCCATCGGGAGGACCCCACCCTCACGACCGACTGCATCTAACCCTAATTACTTCCCAGAGGCCACACCTCCCAACACTGCCACACAGGGGCTTGGGGCTTCAACCAGCGAATTGGGAGGGGTGGGGGGCACACAAACATGGAGTCCACAGCGCAGGGCTGGGAGGAGGTCAAGAGCCCCGTTTTGATTATATCCGTGTTGAGGTGTCTATGAGATACCCAAGTGGACATCGTAAGCCATGATAAGGTGGTTGTGAGAGTGTGGACCTCAGCGGAGGGCTGGGATCAGGAGGCAAGTTTGCGAGTGTTCGTTTCCTAGGGCAACAAGTTACCCCGCACTTGCTGCCTTGAAACAACAGAAATGCATTTTCTCAGAGTTCCGAGGCCAGAAGCTCCAGATCAAGGTGTCGGCAGGCGCGTTGGGTCCTTCTGGAGGCTCCACCTGGTGCCTCTCTCTTAGCTTCTGGCGTTTGCCCGCCCATTGTTCCATCCGTGGGCTTGTAGCTGCACCACTCCAGTCCCTGCCTCGGTCACGGCAAGGCACTCATCTCTGTGTGTCCTGGGTCTGTGTGTCCCCTTTTCTTACAAGGACACCCGTTATTGGGGTTAGGGGCCCGCCCTACTCCAGGACGGCCTCATCTGAGCTAATCACATCTGCAGAGACCCTGTTTCCAAATAAGGTCACGTTCTGAGGTTCAAGCTGGACATGAGTTTGGGGGTCGGGGGAGGACCCTACTCAACTCACTACGGTGAGTAATAGGCACAGGCTTAATACTGGAAATGATTGGCCTGGGAAGACCACCCAGTGAGTGGGGGTAGGTAGAGAAGAGAGTAGAGGATGAACCCCACACACCCCTACAGTTTGAGGGGATGAACAGGAGGAGGGCGGGTGAAGAAGACAAGGAGCAGAGAGGTGCTCCTTGTCTGGGGGGAAGCTGGAGACGACAGGGTAGGGAACCCAGGGAGGGGGACGGTTCCACATCATCACACGTGGTCATGAGATTGGATGGGATAGAGACGGAGAACCAACACTGGTTTCGGGCAGCTGGAGGGTCTTGGTGAATTTGACAAGAGTGGGTCATGTAGGCTGGAGGAAAGAGCCTCGTACCAGTGGCTTCAGGAGAGAATGTGCAGGCAGGAGTGGAAAGATGCTTTGGGGTCAGGGAGATGGGGCAGAAGCCAGAGAGGGATTCAGGGCCTAGAGAGCCCTTGTTTTTTAAGACGGGAGCTATCACATCATGTCTGCATGCTAGTGGAAATGACCTAGTGCAGAGGAGGACAGGGCACGGCCCATACAGAAGAGAAAAGATGTGGAAGCAACGACGACAAGCAAAGGATGCAACATTTCGGGGAGGCGGGAGGTGGGGCGGGGGGGGCTAGGAGGGCGGGGTGGTATCTGGAAAGGGAGTTTGCTAAGTCGGTGATCTGCAGAATTATGCATTCACTGTCAACTAATTTCTATTAAATATTTATGAACATGACATCGAACTGTGCCACACGGCACGAGTCGACCTCAAGGGTAATTTTTTTTTTTTCCTTTGCTGTTTCGGTTTCACTTCGGTCGAAACTAATTTCGGTTTTGTCCTAGTTTTTGTTTCACTTGGGCAAGTTTATCTCAGCCTCGTAGCCTGATCTGCAGATACAGCTCAGTCACCCATCAGATGTGGGCGTGATTCTCAATTGAGCCACAGAACCCCTCTCAGATGTTTAAAACATGTCAAAAAGTTATGTGATCGTGCTGGGTAAAACATCTGTACGTTAAGAGAATTTCAAACGGCAAAGACAGTCACAAAAATAAGTTGGATGATAGAAACCTGTTCTCTCCTTTATAACACCCTTGACATCCCAGACCCACGGAATACTCTTGGTTGAAGCCCAGAGATTCTTATTTTAAGACGTAAAAATCCTCAGAACACACTAAACTTTCATTTGGCCACGGCGAAACAGCTGCAGCCAATGTAAATCTGAGCTCAAACTCCACTACCCTGAAAGCGAAACTAAAACCTCAAATCATTCAAAGGTCACAGCCATCCCCAGAAGCTCTCTTCCAAGTGGGATTGCTGTACTGTCAGAAAGAGTTCACAGAAACACACTTTTTGTTGTTGTCGTTAAGTAGATAAAGCTGATAAATTTGGCCATTTTAGGGAATTAGCCATGCAGCAAAAATGGTCATTTGGAGAACTGATTTTCAGTCAGTCTGAAACGTGAGATCTGGTAGAGTAAAAATAACATGTCCCATAGCTGGGCTTTAGTTTTTATAATTGTCTTTAAAACGTCCAGATGCATCTTCTCATACATTCTTCTCTATGTGTGATGTATGTCACTGTGAGATAAGGAAAGAAATTCCCATGGCTCATAAGGAACGGAAGCAGGATTTGAATTCAAGTTGTTTGGGAAGAAGCTGGTGGGCGTCGAAACAGGAGATTTAGAATTAAAAAAAAAAAAAAAGTCTCCTTACCAGATGCTATCTCTGCCATGGAATCCTGCCCCAGGGTACAGACAAGTTTTCATTCCAACAATACACGCAGGGCAGGGAAGTCAGGCAAAGGAATGAAGTTGTTGAACACACAGCCCTGTGCGTCCCCTTTTGCCTTGCAGCAAACGGACTTAATACATCATCCGTTTGCCGACACTAGCCATGCAACCTTTTTTTTTTTTTCAGCTTTTTTCTTTGTAATTTTTGTAAACCTTTTCTTTTCTTTCTTTTTTTAAAAGAGTAACTTGTATTTGTTTTTGTTTACTCATGGGCTACCACAGTTGTTCTCAAATTAATTGATAGACCCTTGTGTGTTGCATAAAAGGAAAAGCATCACGTTTTTTCTTCTGGTTCTGGTTACAAAGGTTAAGAACTTTCTAAACAGAATTTGATTTTATTCTCTAATAGGGAAGTGTTTCGTCTCACAGGATGGACACCTGAAAAAAAGACAGCTAATACACAAGAGTTGGTAAAATTTGATTATTGATTCTTAAAATCTGATAAGTAGAAAATCATCTGATAACTCCAGTTGTGTTCCTCTGTTTAGGACTTCTGATAGTGTGTGTGTGTGTGTGTGTGTGTGTGTGTGTGTGTGTATATATCCCCTGATTTTTTGGCTTTTATAAACCGTTCAAATATTTGGGGACCTATTTTTTTGTATCTAGAAACAGGAAGAACTTTCAAGACTCCCCATGTCTGTGCCATGGGGCCCCCTGTGAATTGTACTAGCAAATTCCAAATGAAGGTATGCAGAAAACACCAGAAGAAAGTAGCTCAGCCTTTTTTATTCAAAGGCAATTAATTGGCTCTGTGTAAATACATTTATTCTAGACTTTTGTGCTTCCGCTTTTAATTTCGGAATAAACGCGAGCTTGTTGTAACAGAACAACAAAATAGAGGTGTCTGAAAACCATGCTGTATCCCTGCCCCCTCCACCACCATCCCCTGATGTAACAGTATGAAAAATGTTTTGCATTTCCTTTTTCTTCCTGTAGAATCACACACCAGCCTCATTTTATGATCAGTTTTATTCCAGTTCTTTGCCGACACCTAATCTTATACGGATCAAAACTAATTTTGTTTTGTTTTTGGTAAATAATCACTGTCCGCCCAGCATAAAAGTTTTGCATGTTAAATGCTTCCTTCCAGGTTTTAATTTGTATCTTCACATGGTTACAGTAACTGCTGACATTTACAGAGTGATTATCATGAAGCAGGCACTGTGCTAAGCACTAACAGGCGTTCTTTATTTATTCTTCAAAAAAAAAATTGCTGGAGGTAGATTTACTCTCCTTTCATAGACGAAGAAGCTGAGATTCTGAGGCATGAAATGACTTAACCCAGTCACACGGCTAAAATACAGCAGAGTTGGGATTCAAACCCTGATTTGCCTGTACGGACACAAAATGGAGTGTTTTGGCTGTGCTGTTTCAGTTTGTTTTGACTTTTGTTTTTCTTAATAATACCTCATAAGCATGTTTCCATTTTTTAAATACTCCATTAATTTCTTCATTAAAACAAGTATTGATTGGGAATTCCCTGGCAGCCCAGTGGTTAGGACTCTGCGCTCTCACTGCCGAGGGCCTGGGTTCAATCTCTGGTCGGGGAACTAAGATCCCACAAGCCGCTTGGTGAGGCCAAAACAAAAAGTATTGACTACAGGACTACTCTTTGCTAGGTATGAGAGCTAATCAACACAATGGCTACGTGGCTATTGAGTGGCTATTGAGGGGACCTGAATACGCCACCCCAAAACATACCTCTTTGGCATGTGGATTATTCTGAATTTAAAGCCATTAAGAACCAGCAGATGCAGGAAAAGCTCCTAAATCAGGGCATGAGTTTTCCTGTCTCCCTCTGCATAGCTCATATTAAGATGTCTCCCTCTTGATAGCTCTTATCAGCGGAGGAGGCTTCAACATAAATCTACATAACATAATAAGGACCTACTGTCTAGCTCAGGGAACTCTACTCAATACTCTGTAATGGTCTACATGGGAAAAGAATCTAAAAAAGAGTGAATATATGTATAACTGATCCACTTTGCTGTACACCTGAAACTAACACAATATTGTAAATCAACTATATTCCAATAAAAATTAATTTTAAAAAAATCTACATAACAACCTTACTAAACAACCCTTGTCTGCGATACTTTCCCTGGTCACCTTGGCCATAACTTGTTCCGCCCCACTCCCCACCCCCCACCCCCGCCAGAAGCCCCAAACCTCTTTTCCTTTGTTGGTATTTAAACCCAGGTTCTAACCCTCCTCTGGGTTACCCATCCATTCCCGGGTGCTTCTATGTGTACATGCAAGATGCACTGCTCTTAAACGTCTGTTTGTTTTCCTCTTGTTAACCTGCCTTTGGCCAGTCTCCTTTACAAGGCCCTAGCTGTAGGTGGGAACCTAAGGCAGGTAGCAGAAGAAATTTTCCCTCCCCTACACTGTAGAGCGTAGGCCCCTCTGATTTTGGACACTCAGTATTCTCAGTGCTCTGGGGGTGCACCATCCAACACGGCAACCACGTGCCCCGCGTCGTTCTTGGGCACTTGACCTGTGGATTATCAGACTTGAAATAGGCTCCACCATAAGTACAAAATGCACATTAGATCCAAAGACGTATCATGACAAAAATAATTTAAGGTACCTCAGTAATGTCTTTTATAGTGATGACATATTGAAATGATACTCCTTTGGAGACGTTGGGTGAAATAAGATGTATTCTTTAAATTAATCTGACCTGTTTACCTTTATATACATACATATTTTCTCGGCTGCACCGCATGGCATGCGGGATCTTAGTTCCCTGAACAGGGATCGAAACCATGCCCCCTGCAGTGGAAGTGCAGAGTCTTAACCACTGGACCACAAGGGAATTCCCTACTTTTACTTCTTTTAAAAATGTAACTACAAGAAAATTTAAAATTTAGTTGTGGGGTTGGCATTATATTTCTTTTGGAAAGCCCTGCTCTGACTTCTGACTTCTGTTACATTTTTCTCCTCAGAAAAAAAAAAATCCTGTGGAGTTTTTTTGTTTTGGGGGTTTTTTTGCTATGGGGGGATATCGCTATAGAATTGGGATTTTCTCTAAAAAGTTAGAGGAGATAGCCCACCAACTTGTAACACTCACCACAGTGTGTGAGAACTCCAGGTTCATAGCCTTCTTGCCTACGTAAGGTTTCCTACTGTTTTTCCTACTGTTTTATGGGTTTGAAGTACTTCCGGGGGGAGATAGAGTTGATGTTCGTGGGAGAACAATTCAGTGGTTTTTAGCAGATTCACAGAGTTGTGCAGCCATCACCAAAATCCGGTTTTTTTTAATTTTTTAATTTTAATTTTTGGCCACTCTGCACGGTTTGTGAAATCTTAGCTCCCACACCAGGGACCGAGCCCGGGCCCTTGGCAGCGAAAGTGCCAAGTCCTAACCACTGGACCACCAGGGAACTCCCACCAGAATGCATTTTAGAACATTGTCATTGCTAAAAAGAGAAACTCCATACCTTTAGCTGTCACCGCTTATCCTTCTATACCCTCCCGCCCTCGGCAGCCACTAATCCACTTTCTGTCTTTGTAGGTTGGCCAGTTCTGGACCTTTCATACAAATGGTTTCATATAATATGGCATCCTTTGGGACTGGCTTCTTTTCAGACTTAGTGTGATGCTTTTGAGGTTCATCCACGTTGTAACGTGTGTCAGAACTTCATTACTTTTTATGGCTGAATAATATCCCATTGCGTGGATAGACCACATTTTGTTCATGCATTCATCCGTTGATGGACATATGGGTTGTTTCCACCTTTTGGTTATCGTGGATAATGCTGCCACGAGTGTGCATGGACCAATTTTTTGTTTGAACACCCGTTTTCAATTATTTTGGGTGTTTACTTTTTAGTGAGAGAGAGAAATGAGGAACACACACACACACACACACACACACACACACACACACACCTTGTCTGTGAAAACTAGGACCCGAAAATTAATTGGGTTAGGTTCTGAGAGGTAATACCCGTGCATGCCCCAGTTTATTTGCTAGCTGAGTACCTACTTTGTACTGGCTGTGGATACAACGGTGAACAAGACAGAGAAGGGCTCCAGCCCCACGAAGCAGAGCTTTCAATGGAGAAGGTCAAGGATAACGGTGTAGTCGTGAGGAATGTGATGAGTGATGAGAACGGTGAAGAAAATGACACAGTGGCTGGGGGGGGAGGGGGGGTGGGTGTGGGGTCAGGGATGGTCTTTCTGGGCTGTGACTGACCTCTGGGGTGAGGCTTGAGTGCTGAGAAGGAGGCAGGGATGTGTGTGTGTGTGTGTGTGTGTCTCTGTGTGTGTTGGCATGTGTGTCTGTGATTTGCTAGCTGAGTACCTACTTTGTACTGGCTGTGGATACAACGGTGAACAAGACAGAGAAGGGCTCCAGCCCCACGAAGCAGAGCTTTCAATGGAGAAGGTCAAGGATAACGGTGTAGTCGTGAGGAATGTGATGAGTGATGAGAACGGTGAAGAAAATGACACAGTGGCTGGGGGGGGAGGGGGGGTGGGTGTGGGGTCAGGGATGGTCTTTCTGGGCTGTGACTGACCTCTGGGGTGAGGCTTGAGTGCTGAGAAGGAGGCAGGGATGTGTGTGTGTGTGTGTGTGTGTGTGTGTGCGTGTGCGTGTGCGTGTGTCTCTGTGTGTGTTGGCATGTCTGTGTCTGTGTGTGTCTCTGTGCTTGTGTGTCACTGTCTGTGTGTGTTTGTGTGTGTCTGTGTGCGTCTCTGTTGTGTCTGCATGTCCGTGTCTGTGTGTGCTCTGGGGGAGAGCACTTCGCAGGTGTGTCACGCAGGGCCCTGTAGGCCTCGGGAAAGAGGATGTTCTCAGCCCTAAAGCAATGGGGACCTCCTGGTCCAGCTTCCCTTCTGAAGCCTGATGCTCCCATGGGTGGGATACAGGGGAGGGCAGAAGAGGGGCTGCTGTCACCTTCAGGAGAAGAGAGGCTGGCGTCTGGGAGGATGAGGAGCTGACAGATCCCGGTGAGCTGAGGACAGGGGAGCGGCAGGCCCGGAGCCCTCGTGTCTTCTTCGGGGTGTGGAGCTGTGGAGGGGCTTAGCGGGGCAACCTGAGGCTATGTCCTCGCCCCAGCTGCTGCTCCAGGGGCACTGAGCAGGCCAAGCTGGGGAGGAGAGGGGAAGCTTGTGAAAACAAGCCTCACCTGGCACAGCCGTCCTGCTCCACCAGCCATCTCCACCCTCCCCAGCCCCCACTCTCACCCCAGCGTTCCTCCCGCCTCAATGCATCAGGGGTCCCCAAAGCCGCCGGCTTGAACCTCACACTGCACGGCCCTGGTCAGCTCTGAGTGTCACTTTGGGGTGCTGTGACTCCCACCTGGAAAACAGCTTTGCCCCTGGGGGGCCTCTGGCTCTGCCTTCCCATCTCTGCCCGTCTTGTAGCCACTCATGGGCAACTCCCTGAGGCAAGCTCTCCCATCACCTGCCCCACCCCGCCCATTCCCTCCTGCTTGCTGTCCCATCGCCCTGCACCCCCTGTTGCCAAATCCAGCTGCAAGTTCCCTGCCCTCGTCCTACTCAGCTTCTCAGTGTTGGAAAAACCTCACCACCCGCCATGGTTAGAGAGCTCTTTACATCTTTACATCTTTCTTCTCTGACCCCTTCCTCATCATCCTCCCAACTCCTTGTGTAACCTAAAGTGGCGTCAGGCCACTCGCTGCTCAAAAGCCAATAAAGAGGCCAGGTTGGTGGAAAGGAAATTTGCTTTATTCTGGATGCCAGTTTGTTTCCAGTTTCTTTGAGGCAAATTCTCGGAATGGCAGCTTATGTCATGGCCACAGTCTGGTCATCATATAATTAACTTCTTCTACCTGGTGGGGTTTCAGTATCTGTAAGACACCTCACAGGATATGGCTCAGAATATTGTCTATAGCCCTTGAGGAGGAACTAAAGGTCCTTGACTTTGCTTAATGACTAAACTATTATTATTTGGTCTCCGTCTGTTTTCCTTCGTTTCTGCGTTTTCTCACTTCTCTGATTAAACTTATTCTTTGGCTAAAGTTTTTTCACACGCAAAAGGCAGGCTGAGGACATGGGGGGGATGGGAAGGACCATAGGGTCCTGCTCCGTTTCACTTGGACCTCCTTGCTCATGGACCTGGGCTGGTGCCTTCTGCTTGACCTGACCTCTCTGAAGGGCTGTGTCCTGGACCCTCCACATCCTCTCCTCATGGGATTTCATTTGGCCCTGCGGCTCTGTGTGCCACCCATATGCCCCGTCTCCCCATTTTGACATCCTACATGCTGCCCCATCTCACCTATCCACCCACCGACTGGACATCCTGATTTCTGTCAAGTGTGTGAAGCTGCAGTGGCCAGCCTCCCAGGTGGTCCCCGAATAGCCTTGCCCTCTGCATTCCTGTGCTCATGTGGTCTCCTCCTCCCTGATCTTTGGGGCTGTGGGATCCTGTGACAGCAACAGTTCATGACTTCTGGGCCTGGGACGTAAAGTGCTCAGCCGCACCTGCTTTGGTTTCCTGGAGCACTTGCTCTGAAGGAGGCCGGCCGCCGTCTCATGAGGACACGCACGCAGATCCAGGAAGAAGCCCAGGTGGACAGGGGCGGAGCTTTCCCTCCCAGAGTGAGCGCTACCTTGCCAGGGGGCAAGCCACCTTGGAAGCAGATCCCCCAGGCCGTCAAGCCGTCTGATACCCGCAGTCTCACGAGACGTCTTTGACCGACCCACAGAAACTTTATTGTTCCAAACCACCAAGTTTTGGGGAATTCGTTTTGCTGCAATGCGTAGCTAATACATAGGCCTATACCACTTGTAAAGTGGAACTCTTGCATCCTCACCACCCCCCAACCAAAATTGCAAATCCACCCCACATCCACATCAAAGTGCATCTGATTTATCTGCCATAAACCCAGTTTCTCCAGTCAGGAACCTATGATTAATTCTTTTTTTAAAATTAATTTTTATTGGACTGTAGTTGCTTTACAATGTTGTGTTAGTTTCTACTGTACAGCAAAGTGAATCAGCTATACATATACATATATCCCCTCTTTTTTGGATTTCCTTCCCATTTAGGCCACCACAGGGTACTGAGTCCTTGTTGGTTATCCATTTTAGGTATATCAGTGTGTACATTTCAGTCCCAAACTCCCTAACTATTCCTTCCCCCTACTTTTCCCCTGTGGTAATCATAAGTTGGTTCTCTTAAGTCCATGAGTCTGTTTCTCTTTTGTAAATAAGTTCATTTGTATCATTTCTTTTTAGATTCCCTGTATAAGCGATATATGATATTAGTCTTTGTCTGACTTCCTTCACTCAGTATGACAATCTCTAGGTCCATCCATGTTGCTGCAAATGGCATTATTTCATTCCTTTTACGGCTGAGTAATATTCCATTGTATATATGTACCACGTCTTCTTTATCTGTTCTTCTGCCGATGGACATTTAGGTTGCTTCCACGTCTTGGCTATTGTAAACAGCTCTGCAGTGAACAATGGGGTGCATGTATCCTTTTGGACCGTGTTTTTCTCCAGATAGATATATGCCCAGGAGTGGGATTGCTGGATCATATGGTAACTCTGTTTTTAGTTTTTTGAGAAACCTCTATAACTGTTCTCCACAGTGGCTGTACCAATTTACATTCCCACCAACAGTGTAAGAGGGTTCCCTTTTCTCCACACCCTCTCCAGCATTTGTTGTTTGCGGATTTTTTCATGATGGCCATTCAGCCTGATGTGACGTTTTGATTTGCAGTTCTCTAATAATTAGCAATGTTGAGCATCTCTTCATGTGGACCACACATCTGGATGGGGAGAATGTTACGATCACACTGCGGTGGATCCTGCAGGCTGGGAGATATTGTGGTGTTATTTTTTGTAAAACAAAAAATTGTTTTACATTTTTGTAAAACACAGACTGCCGTGACCCTCATGTCTTCTGGCTGTCTCCCTCTCTCACGAAAGTACAGCTACACGGGTCCTCTTTTTCATTTCCATAAATGCCCAGTACTCTTTGCTCCCTCCAGCCCTTTGCTCCTGCTGCTTTCTGCCTGGAGCACTTTTCTCCAACACTCAGAATGCCTACCAGCCCCTCATCCTCCAGTTTTCATCCCATCAGAGCAGCTTTGCCTGACCGCCAAGGTCAGGCCTCTAACTTCCTGAGATTATCTTTCTCACATACTGATTTGTTTCTGGCATAATACTCACCACAACTTGAAACCACTTTATCTATTATTTACCCTTATTATCTCAAACACACAGAAGAAATACAGAGAATGACATAACGAATGTAACACCCAGATTTATCAAAACTTTACATTTCCCCACATTTGTTTTTGAATTTTTTTTTTTTTTTTTTTTTTTTTTCCGCGGTACGCGGGCCTCTCACTGCTGTGGCGTCTCCCGTTGTG
>NC_041230.1:4345081-4402549 GCF_002837175.3 Physeter macrocephalus
GCATGTGGGATCTTCCCGAACCGGGGCACGAACCCGCGTCCCCTGCATCGGCAGGCGGACTCTCAACCACTGCGCCACCAGGGAAGCCCTGTTTCTGAATATTTTTAAAAGAGAAATTGGACCCAGGGACTTCCCCGGCTATCCAGTGGTTAGCATTCTGCGAGTCCACTGCAGGGGCCGCGGGTTCGATCCCTGGCTGGGGAACTAAGATCCTGCATGCTGAGCGGCCAAAAAACAAATTAAGTAAATAAATAAATAAATAAAAGTTTTACTATAAAAAAAGTGAGGTCTTGCTAATTCACTAATTAAACAAAATTTCAAACAAAAAGAAATTTGACACAAATGTAGCTGAGGGTCCTTGTGCTCCCCTGGAAATCTACCCACCTCCCTCCACCAACAATATTTGGAAACTGCCATTCCTGTGCATGCTTTTAGATCCTTCCTACGTAAATAAGTATTGTTGCTAAAAATGATAAATGGTAATTTACCATGTCCCACACTTGTGTGCATGGCCTTGTTCTGCAGCTAGGTCCTAACGCTCTTCCTTTTTATTTATTTATTTTTTATTGGGGTGTAGTTGCTTTACAATCTTGTGTTAGTTTCTACTGTACCGCAAAGTGAATCAGCTATACGTACACATATATCCCCTCCTTTTTGGATTTCCTTCTCATTTAGGTCACCACAGAGCACTGAATAGAATTCCCTGTGCTCTACAGTAGGTTCTCATTAGTTATCTATTTTATACATGGTATCAGTAGTGTGTATATGTCAATCCCAATCTCCCAATTTCTTCCCTTTTATATTATTTTATTTTTAAAATAAATTTATTTATTTATTTATTTGGGGCTGTGTTGGGTCTTCGTTGCTGTGCGCGGGCTTTCTCTAGTTGCGGCAAGTGGGGGCTACTCTTCATTACGGTACGCGGGCTTCTCATTGCAGTGGCTTCTCTTGTTGTGGAGCACGGGCTCTAGTCACACAGGCTTCAGTAGTTGCAGCACGCGGGCTCAGTAGTTGTGGCTCATGGGCTCTAGAGCGCAGGCTCAGTAGTTGTGGCGCGTGGGCTTCATTGCTCCGCAGCATGTGGGATCTTCCCAGAAAGGGCATGAACCCGTGTCCCCTGCATTAGCAGGCGGTTTCTTAACCACTGTGACACCAGGGAAGCTCCCTTTTATTTTTAAGATGACGTTATGTTGTGTAGCTCTTATCCCTTCACTAAAGGTGAATCACAACATGACAGTGTATGGATTTACCCTGTTTTATATGCCCAGTTTCCTCGTGAAGACATTTAGATTGGTTCTAGGATTCAGAGTTGCACATGAGGCTGCACGTCCCCAGGCTGCACCTGTCACACAGGTGACACTCAAATAAGATTTATCAAATTCGGGTACGTTGCAATGAACGCTCTTCTTCGTGTCACCTTGCCCAAATGGGGGGAGTTTCTCTAGGGAATGGTCTCAGCGTGGAATTGCTGATGGGGGTTGGGAATGCACTCTTTTTGTTGTTGTTGTCTTTATTTTTTAATTCAAGTACAATTGATTTACAATGTTGCATTAGCTTCAGGTGTACAGCAAAGTGATTTAGCTATTTACTTATATGTATAAATATATATATATTCTTTTTCAGATTCTTTTCCCATATAGGTTATTACAAAATATTGAGTATAGTTCCACATGCTGTATAGAGTAAGTCCTTGTGGATTATCTATTTTATATATGGTAGTGTGTATCCGTTAATCCCAAACTCCTAATTTATCCCTCCACCCCACCACCTTTCCCCTTTTGCTCACCGTAAGTTTGTTTTCTAGGTCTGTGAGTCTATTTCTCTTTTGTAAGTAAGTTCATTTGTATCATTTTTTTAGATTCCATGTGTAAGTGATATCATATGATATTTGTCTCCGTCTGACCTACTTCACTTTGTATGATAATCTCTAGATCCATCCATGTTGCTGCAAATGGCGTTATTTCATTCTTTTTTATGGCTGAATAGTATTCCATTGTGTATACATGTACCACATCTTCTTTATCCATTCTTTTTTTTCTGACAGTAAAACACTACCTCATCTTCACACTTAGTGTTCTTGTGCATGGTTATATATACTTTTGGCCCCCAATTTTCTTGACCTCATGTTGCATCAGTGCCCTACAGACATGTCATACTGTAAATATTCTTGTAGTCCAGAAGTGGGCTTGTATGTGTTTAGTTCTGTCTGTCCTTAACTCTGATACTTATTGTTCTATGTTCTCCAGAAAGGCTTGTGCCAACCACACACATACCCACCAGTAGCCTAAGGCTTTTTCTGTTTCTCCACATCTCAGCAACCCTGTATGTTGCTGCTTTTTTCATCTTTCTCAGTCTGATGGGAGTAAACAACATCTCATTCTGGTTTAGATGTCCAGTTTTGGGTCCCAAGTAAGGAGGTGTTTTTCAGCATTTGACTTTTCTTCCCTCCTTCCTTCTCCTCCTTCTCCATCTCTTTCTTCTCCTCTTTCTCTGCCTCCATATCCTTTGCCTACATTCTTCTATTTTGAGGTTCTTTTTCCCCCATTTTTGACCTCTTCACACTCTGAGTTCCTTGTGCCTGTATAGATATGCTTTGAATATATATTTTGTGACATTTTTGCTCAGTTGTTCATTAAGTCTTATTCATGATGGAGTTTCCCCATTTCTAATTTTTCAGTTTGGGGAGACAGACTTATTAATATTTTCTTTTATATTCACTGGCTTCTTTGTTAAGTTTAATGGGACGTTCCCCCATCCCACAATTATAAGAATACATATTCACCTACGTTATCTCATGGTGAGGTGAGCAAAGGAGCTCTTTACCTGCTCTAAACACTTCCTTCCATCCTCAGCTTAGACATACATGCCATGTCCTTCAAGAACCGGTTGCTAAAAGCAAGATCTGGGGGCTTCCCTGATGGCGCAGTGGTTAGGAATCTGCCTACCAGTGCAGGGGACACGGGTTCGAGCCCTGGTCTAGGAAGATTCCACATGCCACAGAGCAACGAAGCCCATGCCCCGCAACTACTGAGCCCACATGCCGCAACTACTGAGCCCGCATGCCACAGCTACTGAAGCCCTCACCCCTAGAGCCCGTGCTCCACAGCAACAAAAGCCACCACAATGAGAAGACTGTGCACCGCAACGAAGAGCAGCCCCTGCTCACCGCAACTAGAGAAAGCCCGCGCGCAGCTATGAAGACCCAATGCAGCCATAAATAAATAAATAAATAAATGCAAGATCTGGACCAAAAACTGAACACAAAAGGGGGTTCCGTTGGAGGTGATGATTTCTCAGAAAAAGCAAACCATCTCTGAACACTAGCCGTTAGGATGTCAGCTTGGTCCCAGTTGCCAAATAAAATGCCAGGGCAGCCACCCACCATGGAATTTCCCCTGATTAATGACCTACAAATGCCAGGCTCAAGTCCAAGCTCTATACACATCGACATCCAACTCAGGACAGGAACCGTTTTCCCAGAAAACACACAAATGCCCAGTATTCTGGAGACGTCCATTTCTAAACTATAAAAATACTTAACATTAGCCATCTGTTTATAGATTATATCCCTGGGTCATGTTCATAACTGGGTTTTCTCTGGCTTTCTGGGGTGAAAAATCTTGTGTCCTTGTTTTGAGATGAGTTGAGTGTTTCTTCCAAATGCCCGTGATGCCCCATGGTCCACTGTTTTCCTGATGGATGATGGTTTTAAATGTTGGCACATAACGGCAATCTACTTCCAGGTGTGTTTGTTGAGCTAAGGTACATAAACATTGGGATAATAACTCTAACAGTGTGTACATTTTCACTGCTTTTCCTCTGTACCTAACTTTATAAATCCCTAAATACATGCATTCAAAGGAGTTGTTTGCTTTCTTTCCAAGGGCCGTCTTGTGTAACAGCGAACATCATTGTGCAAACACCCCTGCAAGGCAGGTCCCTGAGCCCCCCAACCTCCAATCTTGTTCCCCTTAAGCCCCTTCTGTGTGGGAATTCCAGAGTTCCCTCTATTTGTAGTTCCTCGTAAAGAGCTGGGTGTGCATCTGAAGAGCAATGGCATCTGTTGAGGTGTTCTTATGTGGGGACATGATCCGATTTTCCTTTCACACATCTACTCTTTTTTTTTGACATTTGATTCTCCAGTTTATTATTATAATTTATGATATAATTTAGTCTCATTGAAGAACCTCTATTATTTTTTTCTATTATTTTTAAAATTCTTTTCCCATTTAGTTTATTACAGAATATTAGCAGAGTTCCCTGTGCTATACAGTAGGCCCTTGTTGGTTATCTATTTTAAATATAGCACTCTATACATGTCAGTCCCAAACTCCAACTTCTCCAAAGAAGACGTGCAGATGGCCAAGAGGCACATGAAAAGATGTTCCACATCACTAATTATTAGAGAAATGCAACTCAAAACTACAATGAGATGTCACCTCACACCAGTCAGAATGGCCATGATCAAAAAAATCTACAAACAATCAATGCTGGAGAGGGTGTGGAGAAAAAGGAACCCTCCTACACTGTTGGTGGGAATGTAAATTGGTAACAGCCACTATGGAGAACAGTATGGAGGTTCCTTAAAAAACTAAAATTAGAACTACCATATGATCCAGCAATCTGACTCCTGGGCATATATCCTGAGAAAAACATAATCCGAAAGGATACATGCACCCCAATGTTCATTGCTGCACTATTTACAGTAGCCAGGACATGGACGCAAGCTAAGTGTCCATTGATGTATCTACTCTGATGCTTGTGAGGAACATAAACTGAAGACCAGGGATGGTGGATGCAGGAAACCAGTGAAGAGATGGCTGGGGACGCAGGAGAGAGGACGGAGGTGTGGCTGAGATGCGACCATCGGGAAGATGGAAAGATGTGTCCATGGTGAGGTTCTACTGGAACATGGCCACACCCATCTATTACTATCGTCCACGGCTGCTTTCATGCCCCAGTGGCAGAGGTGAGCGGTAGTTGAGTCAGAGACAATATGGCCCCAAAGCCTGAAATATTTACTATGTGACACTCCTCAGGAAAAGTTGCCCCAGCCCACGAGTCAAGTCTAATGATTCAGAACTCTGTGTGGACACAGCTTTGAGGAAAATTCCACAGAGCCCCTTCCCACATAGCTGGTACCCCCAAATTCTTCTAAAGAGAGAATCTGGGGTCCCTATAGCTTGGAGACTGTTCTGAGGAGGGTGGAGTTTATCCTAAGAGCAACAGGAATCAGCTGAAAAGTCCAGCGGGTGGTGGTTTGGCGACATTTTCTTTGAGAAGGATGAATAGTTAGGGTTGTTTCTGCAGTCGCTTAATGGAGAGATAAATAGGGTGGGCTGGTGAAAACCCTATTTCTGAGGCAAAGTCAGCAAGATTTGGGGAGCATTTGGCTTCAGGGCTGTGAAGAGGGGAAGTTAGCATTGATGTTCCTGTTTTTTTCGAGGACACATGAGGGACAGTTCTCAGGCATGGTGAGTGAAATAAAATAGATTACTAGGACTTCCCTGGTGGCGCAGTGGTTAAGAATCCGCCTGCCAATGCAGGGGACATGGGTTTGAGCCCTGGTCCGGGAAGATCCCACACGCCATGGAGCAACTAAGCCCGTGAGCCAGAACTACTGAGCCTGCGCTCTAGAGCCCGCGAGCCACAACTACTGAAGCCCGAGTGCCTAGAGCACGAACTCTGCAACAAGAGAAGCCACCGCAATGAGAAGTCCACGCACTGCAACAAAGAGTAGTGCCCGCTCGCTGCAACTAAAGAAAGCCCGTGTGCAGCAATGAAGACCCAACGCAGCCAAAAGTAAAATATAAATAAATTTATATTAAAAAAATGTATTACTAGCATTCATTTTAACTTCCTTTTTTTTTCTCAAAAGCATGGGTACTAGAAAATTTTAATTTATATACACAGCTTAAATTATATTTCTATTAGACAGCACTGGTCTAAGGAGAATCGTGACCTGACTTTCTCATCCGCTAGGTTTTTTTGTAAATGATGTGCCCAAGTGTGAAATGTGTGGAGTTTGAAGTTGTGTTTTAGAATTTTTTGGAGGTGGAATTCACATACCATAAAATTAACTATTTTAAAGAGAACCATTCAGTGGTATCTGGTGCTTTCACAATGTGTACAACCACCACCTCTATCTACAACCAAGATATTTACCCCAAAAGGAAACCCACTAAGCAGTCATTTCCCATCCCCCCCACTTTCTCCCAGCCCCTGGCATTTGAGTGTATGAGGAGCTTAGCAGGAGGTTTGGGATAGAAAGAAATTGGAGGCATCAGTAAGCAGATGTGAGTGTGGCAGGGAGAGTGCAGAGAGTGAATATCCCTGGGCTTAATGTTGACAGAATTCCAGAGACCGGAGAACTCCATGTTAAGGTCTTTCATTAATAATGGGATAATAACAGGGAAAATATTACCAACCCCCATAGGTGTCCATCAGTAGTACAGACCAATGGTTCTCAAGCTTGAGGGAGCATCAGATGCACTGGTGGGTCCACGAAAGTCCGAGGAGGAGCCCCCAGAATTGGATTTCTAACAAGTTCCTAGATGCTGCTGCTGGTGGTGGCCCAGGGGGCTATGCTCCATTGTATAGACAGATGACAGGTGGTCCATATTTCACTCATCCTCCCCATTTATCCCTCCATCGTCCCCATTCATTGCCCACCTTTGCCCCAGGAGAAATAAATTCTCCAAATCATGCTTTTCTCACGTGGCTAGGATTTTTTAGTCGACAAGAAACTGCTCTGAGGGAATTCCCTGGTGGTTCAGTGGTTAGGACTCAGCACTTCCACTGCAGGGGGCGAGGGTTTGATCCCAGGTCGGGAAACTAAGATTCTGCAAGCCGCATGGCTCACCCAAAAAAAACAAAACAAAAAAAAAAGAAAAAGAAAAAGAAAAAGAAAAAGAAACTGCTCTGAAAAGAAAAAAGAAATGATCATTATGCTATGTGATAGAGGTGTTAGTTAACAGGACAGTGGTGATCCTGTTGTAATCTATAAATGTATCAAATCGAAATGTTGCATGCCTTAAACCTATACAGTGTTACATTTCAATTCTATCTCAATGGAAATTAAAAAAAAATTTTAAGTCAAAAAAACAAAAAGCTTTTCTGGAATCCAGAAACTCGGTCTCGAATGAAATCGGTTCCGCAGAGGGAGTCTGGGAGGATCCACAGTTTGGGGGATGGTGAGCATCAGGCCTCCGGAACTCTTCCCCAGCCCCCACCAGGCAATTTCATTAGCCGGAGCTCTGCTTTGTTCTCTCTGCGTACCTGCAGTTACAGCGGCAGGCTTATCGGTTGCCATGGAAACTGCCGGCTGGGTTGGGAGGGGAGAGAGAGCGGTGGAACAGGCAGAGAGCTTCCGAGGCTGGAATTTTCCAGGCTCTAGAGGTAGACATGTACGGGTTTAAGAAAAACGCCAGCATATAGTTGTCACGTCAGTATGCTTCTTGAGAGAGGGAACAACAAATCTAATTACGCTAGTAGAAAAAAACTCTCCACGGAAGGTTAGAAATCCCCGGAGTGGACATCACATTGCAGCAGACATTCGCTCCTCAAAGCTGCCCTTGTTAATTGAATTATGGCTGGTAGAACTCTAAACAATAACCAAGAGCTGTAAACAATCAAAGAAAGAAGATCGATGGATGGACCTAGAGATGATCATACTGAGTGAAGTAAGCCAGATGGAGAAAGACAAACATATGATATCGCTTATATGTAGACTCAATAAAATGATACAAATGAACTTATTTACAAAACAGAAATAGACCCACAGACATAGAAAACAAACTGATGGTTACCAAAGGGGAAAGGGGGTGAGAGGGATAAATTAGGAGGTTGGGATTAACATATACACCCTAATATATAAAATAGATAATCAACAAGGTCCTACTGTATAGCACAGCGAACTATACTCAATATTTTGTAATAACCTATAAGGGAAAAGAATCAAAAAAGAATATATATATATATACATATAAATATATACACACATATATATGTATAACTGAATCACTTTGCTGTACACCTGAAACTAATACAACATTGTAAATCAACTCTACTTCAATTTAAAGAAGAAAATGGGGGGCGGGGACAAAGAAAGAAGATTGTTTCAAACAAGTGCCATGGGGAAAGTGTCATTGGAAAAGGTGATTGACAGCTGCCATCGGTGGCATCATGGCATCGTCTTGGGACTTCTTTTCCTTATGCAGTAATCATGTTCCTGAGGTGTATTCATGTGGAAACTTGGAGCTTTGGTTCACTCATTCAAATGGCTGTATAGTATGTGAATACACTTTGTTTTGTTTTATATATCCATTCTTTTCTTGGCACAAGTCTTTGTCAGATAAACAACTGTTGCAATGTTCATTCTGGCATTTTTCTCGTTGCTCACATGTGGAGAGTTTCTTTCTCCAGGATGTTTGTCGGGGAAGGGAATTAGTGACTAATGGGAAACTCATCGTTTCAACCTATCTATACCAAATTGCTGTCCTGTTTGGTAGTTTGTTTTCTGTTTCTCCCATTAAAAGGAAGCCCCAAGAGTGCAGAGACTTTTTCTGTCTTTGGTCTCCATCATGTTCCTGGGATCTTTCAGAATACCAGGTATATAGTAAATACTCAATACAGTTTCTAGACAAATGGTGAATATGTAAATAATGAATGTGTGAATTATTTTTTGCCCAAAATTGGGATATGTGAGTTTTAATTTTTTTCGTATAACATGCTCTCATGATATTAAATATTCTTGAAAAAGTTGTTTTTAAAGAGCTTACTCCAGACATCCTTGGGGATATGTTAGATGTACTTGTTTTTAATTTTTTGCATTCAGAGTCGATGCCGTCATAACCCCCATGTGGCCGGGTGCTTTTGTGGGGATTTAGATGGGCAGGGACAGATTCCCACAAGTGGAATTATTGGATCAAAGGATATGTGCATTTTAAACTTGTATAATTCTTGCCAAAATGCCTGCTGGGAAGGATGAACTAACCTGCTGTCTCCCAAGGCCAGCCTGTGAAGATGTCCATTCCTTCATTCTCTTGTCGTCCTTTGGTGGTGTCAATCGTTTCATCTTTATCTGCCTGATAAGGAAGAAAATGATGTCTCATTTTGGTTTCAACGTCTGGATTTGGGGACGTAGGGAGGTGTTATTGAAAATTCGACCCGGAGTAGATCCAGGCTTAGTGGGGTCTGAAGTTTGACAATTTGGGGGGTGGGGAGGCTCTTTGAGGAAGAGAATACAAAAATGGCAAATAAGAAAACTTGATACACAAGTGAAAATGTACTCAGGGTGAGTACAGAAACAACAAAACCACTCAACATGCAACGAAATGGCTCAAATGCCATGACGTTATCACAAAGTCAAAAGTGACATAAAATGTTTTATTAATTAACTGCCTGACACACCTCTGGAAGGCTTTTCTCCTAGGTGTTTTGTTTGTTTGTTTGTTTTGGCTACACACTTGTCCATTACCTCTTCTTATGAAAATAATTTTGCTCTAGAGTGGTTAAACAAAAGAGACAACGGCTGTATGATCCCACTTATATGAGGTCCCTAGAGCCATCAAATTCAGAGACAGGAAGAAGAATGGTGGTTACTAGGGGGTGGAAGTAAGGGGGAATGGGGAGTTGGTGTCTCAAGGGTACAGAGGTTTTGTTTTGCAAGATGAGAAAGTTCTTGAGGTTGGCTGCACAACAATGTGAATGTACCTTAACGCTGCACAGCTGTACACTAAAAAGTGGCTAAGATGGTTAACCTTATGTGATGTGTATTCTACCACAATTTAAAAATTTTTTAAGTGGGATGAACCCCAAAAAGAAAATAACGTTAACAGTTGCAACACATGGACACAGTCAGCAACCTCAGACCCTGTAAAGGCAGCGCTTTCTCTGCGGAGATTAAAGGAAATGAGTGGCATAGGATACATTCCTGCAGCTTTGCAGATTTATCAGTGTTTGTAAAGGGAGTTGCTGCTTTCTGCTTTCAAATTTCCGAACAGCTGCAACTGTCACATACCGACCAAGAATGCTGTTCGCGGTGGATCACAGCCGCTCAGAACTTGTTTGACTTTGTTGAATAACGTCTCAAAGAGATGGCTTGCAGCAGGCAGAAACGCTCCCCCCAGAGTGTCTCATAGGTCTCCCCGTGAAAACAAACCCAAGTCACCAACGTCTGAACAGTCCCCGTCCCCGCTACCTTCGGCGCAGAATCGTAAAAGTCTAGTCGTTATTTGGCATCTGGCCTGGAGCGTTTGATTTGCCGCTTTGTTTTGTAAACATTTTCCCCATTATTTAAATTAATTCTGTATATAGAGTTCTGTTTAAATAAGGCACATTTGTTTTCTCACTTTGATTTCCACCCCCCCCCAAGTGCACAAGATGAGTATAATAATAACTCCCATGAAATTCATTTAAAGAGTTATTTGAAAAGTAAATATTCCTTCTTGTCTGGTCTAGTGCATTTGTGTTTGAATAATGTATCATCTGAGTAAACACCGCCTTCTGTGCTCTATGTAAAATCTTCGTCACGTTGCTGGGCTTGCTCGTTTGAAAACCCGTTTGATGCAAGTAATGCTGTTCTGGATGAAAACCATCTACAAACAAAACGATATGCAAACTTTAGCGTTCAGAAAAGCTAGCCTGGATCTCATAACAGACTATGTATTGTCACTGCACATTCAGTGGATTCTTGGTAACTATTACTAAGATCATGCTTTGGGGGGAAAACACCCAAAACCAGTTTTTCAACCGTGTTGAACGGAATATCGCTCATTACAACAGGTCATAATGAAATCTCATGGTCCTTATCAAAATCAGCAAATGTTATTGAAATGAAAATCCTGCCGACCTCTTTGCCCATTTTTTGGTGACCCACAAATTATGGTTTTTATTTGCTATTATTTCCATTTTTCCTTCTGCTTTTAATTTCCTGTTTGGAAGAGTCCTGGGTTCTGGTAATGAGGAAAAAAATGCCTTCTGCAGTTGTTTTCATTACTTCTATCTTTTTGGCTGTCATAACTCTGTTTCTTATCACTATGATTTTTGTCTAACAGCGTTTTTAGTTATCTTCATATTTTGAACCCCCTGCCAGACTTCTTTCTTTCAGACTGAAACTTGGCTTCCATGGACATACTTCATTTTCTGGTGTATTTGAATTCTGATGTGATTGATAATTCTGAAAAAAAAAAAATATATATATATATATATATAAATACAAATTTGATCTGAAATTAAAAATCATACCCAAGAGCCGTTCAAAACTTTTTTAAATTGCCATTATGTTGTATTGGGTGGTGCTGAAAAACTGCAATCAGATTACTGTTTCACTAGAGTAATTGATGGATGGACTGATGGATGAATGTGTACAGGAATTGGAAAAAAAAAAAAAAAATATATATATATAAATACAAATTTGATCTGAAATTAAATCATACCCAAGAGCCGTTCAAAATGCTTTTTTAAATTGCCATTATGTTGTATTGGGTGGTGCTGAAAAACTGCAATCAGATTACTGTTTCACTAGAGTAATTGATGGATGGACTGATGGATGAATGTGTACAGGAATTGGGTCATTGAAGCATTTCCTTCCTCAGTTCACTTCTCTGCATCGGAGGGGATTTTATGTGACATTTTGGCTGGAACCACTAGGTTTCCTCAGGACCAGATGCATCAGACACACATCTACACATCTTCACAAATGGTCTTACTTGCTGTCTGTCCATCAGGTTTGACCCAAGGAAAACAGGGATTCTGCTAAAATCTACATCACAATTTCCCAAAATGTTATGACCATAAACACTGCCCTACAGAGTTAATTGCTGACAGGGAATGATTTGTGTCTTAGCCAGGAGTTAGTGACAACTGAATCCTCCACTTACAAATTTACATTTCTCATGTTTAGAAGAATTTTCCGCAAACCAGCTTCCTCTTTGTACATTTCAAACCGTATTTCTTCCCCACAGTGTTCTCAAATTTCTGGTGCCCTGCACCACAAGACACGTTTGTAGCATGAGAAGCATCTTCACAAACTGATGTAGGGTTAGCAATTCTCCTGGGACTATTCTTACACCAGGATGGTAACTAATAACTCTATAGTTATTTATCTATAACTATATATTATTATATATGGTATATATAAACATATGCAGTTATATAGATATAACCTTATCTATAGCCTTATATGTATGTGTATATATAACCTTATAACAACAAATAACACAGAAATAGGGTAGCTGGATAAAATTTGAATTTCAGATAAGCAATGAATCCTTTTTTAGTATAAGTGTATACTATACTATATGTCTCAACTATTGCATGAGACATACTTGTACTGAAAGTTATCCGTTGTTTATCTGAAATCCAAATTTAACTGCATATCCTGTATTTTTATTTGCTAAATCTTGCATCCCTGCACATACATATACTCCACTAAATCTGCCCCCACTCAACTTGCCTTTAGTCTCAAAAATGCCCAGGACCACCTCAATTCCATCCAGTCTGAGGGTTCTTTTCAGGAAGGAGACATCAAACTAGAAACAAATGGTGATTTCAACCAATTACAGTTAAAATATCTCATTACTGCCACCTTTACAGAAACACCTTGCCAGGCTTTTGGAAGGGGCAAAAGAGGAAGCTTGAAGCTTAACCTTCATTGGAAATCTACATACTGTGAACAGACATTTCAAGTGACCCCACCTTTTGCCTGTTTTGGTGTTTGTAGTGGGTCATATGGTGTCCTCCACAAAATTCATGTCCACCTAGAACCTTGGAACCTGACCTCATTTGGAAATAGGGTCTTTGCAGATGTCGTTAACTAAGTGTCTCGAGATGAAATAATCCTGGATTTATGATCGGCCCTGGATCCAGAGACTGGGGTACTTAGGACAGAAAAGAGAAGGAGGTTTGGAGACACAGAGATCCAGAGGAGAAGATGACATGAAGACGGGGGCAGAGATTGGAAAGACACGTGTGTAGGACAAGGAACGCTGGGAGGATTCTCCCCTGGAGCCTCTGGAGGGAGCGTGGTCCTGCTGGTCCCTTGATTTTGGACTTGTGGCCTCCAGACCTGTGAGAGATCAACTTCTGTTATTTTAAGCAAAACAGTCGGTGGTCATTCATTACGGCAGCCTTGCAAAGCTAAGACAGAGTACCTGTTTCTTATTGATCTGTCACTGAAATGTATATAACTGGCAATTAGTGCTAGGGATTCGATTGTCAGATGTGCTGGGAAAAGTTTTACCTAGTGAACCATTTAAACACTTCTCATCGTGACTGTGTAGGTTTCTCAGAGCTGCCCTAACAAAGCACCACAGACCAGGTGTCTTAAACTCTAGAAACGTTTTATCTCCCGGTTCTGGAGGCTACAAGTCCAAGATCAAGGTGTCGGCAGGGCTGGTTCCTTCTGATGCCCTGAGGGAAGATTCCTTCCAGGGCTCTGCCCTTGGCTTATCCATGGCTGTCATCTTCCTGTGTCTTTTCATGGCCTTCTTTCTGTACCTGTCTATCTGCAGATCTCCTCTTCAGATCTCTCTGGTTTTTTTCCCTTGGTGGGGCAGGAATTTTTCTGTACCTGTCTGTCTCCAAATCTCTTCTTATCAGGAGTCCAGTCATATTGGATTAGGGTCCACCCTATGACCTTATTTTAACTCGATTACCTCTGCAAAGACCCCCCCCCTCTCCAAATAGGGTCACATTCTGAGGTCCTGGAGGTGAGGATAGATGATGCTAGTTATCACTGGAACTCGTGGGAGGTTTGTGATCTCTAACGGGGTGTGCCGAGACCCCACAGAAGCCAGTTTTGTTTTGTTTTGCAAAGTTTTGTTTTGTTTTCCTTTTGCAAAGACCCTGTCTGATGATGCAGTTTTTTTCATGCACATATGCTGAGACATCACTGGGGGACTGTCTGCTGGACCCTTCCCCCAGGCCACCCCATCCCCCAGCCAGGCTATGTGGTTTTAGTTGCTTTGCTCTGTTCATCCCTCAAGAGCTTTCTCACAGCAAGGGCTGGCTCCAGCTGTTACCATGGAAACTGTAGCTGGGCGTGGGCCGAGGAGCAGGGCTGTGGAAATGGAGATAGAGCCGCAGAGTCTGGGATTTTCTGGGCTCTAAAGGTTAACACGTGTGGCTTCAAAAACGTCTCCACACACTCTAGACCTGGGGTGTCCAACATGGTAGCCGCTAGCCATCCGCGCGGCTAACCAGACACTCAAAATGTCCCAGTTATCACATGATATCGCTTACATGTGGAATCTAAAAAAATGGTACAAATGAAATTATTTACACAACAGAAATAGAGTCACAGAAGTAAAAAACAAACTTATGGTTACCAGGGGGGAAGGGAGGGGGAGGATAAATTGGGAGATTGGGATTGACATATACACACTACTATATATAAAATGGATAACCAATAAGGACCTACTGTATAGCACAGGGAAGTATACTCAATACTCTGTAATGACCTATATGGGAAAAGAATCTCAAAAAGAGTGGATATATGTATATGTATAACAGATCCACTTTGCTGTACAACAGAAACTAATACAACAGTGTAAATCAACTATACTCAAATAATATTCTTTTTTTATATACAAGAAATGTGTCTGGGTCAAATTGAGATGTACTGTCATTGCAAAACACTCAATGGATTTCAAGAAATTAGTGCAAAAATATTTTTTTAATACCTTGTTCAATACTTTTTATTGATCAATTTCACCTATTTTATCATTTTTTATTTTTGGTGAAAGCGGTCACTAGAAAATATAGTTGCATATATGGCTTGAAACGGGGGCTATTATGTTTCTATTGGACAGAGCTCTTTTGGAGTATATGTAAGTGAGTGAATGAATGAATAAAATATCTTTGGTCAAAACTGGAATTATCATATACTGTTTTCCATCTTGCTTTCTGTCTCAAACAATTTATTTCTTAAATAGGTAATTAAATATCTTAGTAGAAGAGTTTATAGATATAATTTTCAGTAGTGAATTAAAGTGGGAATTAATTATAATTTTCCAACCCTGGCATTAAAATACCATTTATATTTTTAAAAAGGAGCCACCTGCTCCTGACTGTAAAACTCTCTATTGTTGCGGCAGTTGACACCCTTGTGGGTTCGTCCTACGCACCGGCTTCTAATGTCGTAATAGCCCCCGCATAGACAGGCAGACCTTCCCGATTTTCCTGTTGACCAGATTCACAGAAACAGGATTGCTGAGTCAAAGGGCATCCGCAAACACCTGACGCTTTGAGACCTGTTGCTGAAACGCTCCCACAAAGGCCGTGCCCACCAGCACTTATTCCCACCGGCCTGATCTAAAGGCGTCTATTTACCCTCCACTCTTGCCAGGTCTGGGTGTCATTGCTTTGTTCATCTTTGTCAGAGCAATGACATTTCATTTTGGTTTTGACTTCTAGTTTTCTTTTTCGTTTTTTCACTTTTTTATTTCTTCCCATTTTATTGAGATATAATTGACATATAGCACTGTATAAGTTTAAGGTGTACAGGACAATGATTAAACTAGCAAACCTCATGAAATTATGACCACAGTAAGTTTAGTGAGCATCCAGCATCCAATAAAGATACAAAATTAAAGCAGCCGAAAAAAAAATTTTTTTCCCTTGTGATGAGAAACACAACACACAGCAGTGTTAATTAAATTTATTATGTTGCACATTACATCCCTAGTACTTATTTATCTTATAACTGCAAGTCTGTACCTTTCGACAACCTGTGTCCAATTCCCCCTCCACCCACCCTTCACCTCTGGTAACCACAAATCTGATCTCTTTTTCTCTTGAGTTTGTTTGTGTGCTTTTGAAGCATAACTGACCTACAACAACACCATGTTAGTTCCTGTTACACAAAATAGTGATTCAATAACTCTATATATTTCAAAATGATCACCACGCCAAGTCTAGTTACCATTTGTCACCATACAAAGATATTCCGTAACTAATTGTGGTAGAATAACCATAATATAACATTTACCCTCTTAACCATTTTTTTGTGTGTGTGTGTGGTACGCGGGCCTCTCACTGTTGTGGCCTCTCCCGTTGTGGACCACAGGCTCCGGAAGCGCAGGCTCAGCGGCCATGGCTCACGGGCCCAGCCGCTCCGCGGCATGTGGGATCTTCCCGGACCGGGGCACGAACCCGTGTCCCCTGCATCAGCAGACGGATTCTCAACCACTGCTCCACCAAGAGAGCCCCCTCTTAACCATTTTTAAGTGTACAGTTCGGTGGCATTAAGTACATTCACATTGCTCTGCTGCCATCACCACCACCCATCTCCAGAACTCTCTTCATCTTGCTAAACGGAAACTCTGTGCTCATTAAACAATAACTCCCCATCTCCCAGCCCCTGACAACCACCATTCTACTTTCTGTCTCTATGTGAATTCAACTACGCTAGATACCTCATATAAATGGAATGCTACAATATTTGTCTTTTTTTTTTGACTGGCTTATTTCACTGAGCATAATGTCTCCAGGGGTCCTGTACAATGTGGTATGTGTCAGAATGTCCTTCCTTTTTAAGGCTAAATAATATTTCATGTATATAGTACATTTTGTTTATCCCTTCATCCGTTGATAGACACTTGGGTTACTTCCCCGTTTTGGGCTGTTGTAAATATTGACTCCCAGTTTTGCATTACAAGGAAATTGGAGCACCTTTTCATGTTTCTCTCGAAATGTTTGCATTTTCTCTTTCAAGAGCTGCCCGTTCAGGTCCCTTTCCTGCTTTCCTATTTTGATGTTCAACTTTTCCATCTTGACCCATTAGCACTCTTTGGGTATTAGCAATAGAATCCCTTCAATTTTATGTGATTTCACCCAGTTGGTTATGTTGATGAAAAATTAATCAATAGTCAATCTAAGGAAGAAATGAAAACTTTTATTCGAGCCCACCTGATGATTATAACCCAGGAGACAGCCTCTCAGGAAGCTCTGAGAACTGTTCCAAAGAGGTAATAGGGGGAGGCCAGTGCTCATGGGATTTTGGAAAACGGGTATGTGCAACCAAGCACACATCTCAGGAGAAGGTTGCAGCTAGTCACGAGGAACAGATATCTCAGCTAACAATTTTAGTGCTTTTCTCAATTTTAGTGCTCTTCTAAGTATGATGAGAAGATGCAAGAATTTGGGTTCATAAAATCTTCTCCTGAAAACATCTAACTGAGGGCCTGTGCTGTCAGTTTTCTTGGAGCACAAAGTGCCTCAAGCTGATCTTCAGCCTGGATTCCTTTCAGGGTGTGCTGTAGGTCAGCGACTGCCACGGCTCATGACTTGATGTTTGTAGAACTCGGTGGTGGGCGGCATTCTTTATTTTACAGTCACTTCCCTTTCGGTCTTAATTTCAACCAAGGTTGAGAAGGCATTTTGTGACCAGTTTGTCCCCAAGGGGGTAGGAATGCCCATTCCCAGGTCTAGAGGGGATTTCGATGACAGGCCACTCAATGTGCTGTTACTGGACTAGGCCCTGTTCACAGTAGGCAAAAGCCTCTGGACCACCTGTCTTATCTGGTCCAGGTTCCCTCCTGTTGCTTCTTCCCATAGCTAGAGTTACTATATATTACAATCCTTGATCTTACAGAACTGTATATTTGGTCCATCGTTTCAAGTTGCCTAATCATCATTAATTTTATCAGAGGCTCAGTCACACATTTGGTAATGCAAGAAAGAATAATTTTGTAAAATAGGCAGAATACAAGTAATATAGCTAGTGACACTAATAAGGTCACGAGTAAGTATTTGAGCTAAGATCTTCTGTTAGATGTGGCTCAGTATCTCCCCGGGTCATCTGACCAGTCTGTTCTGCACCAATCGCTATCTTTCAGGAAAATGATATATTGGCCTTGTACATAACGTTCGCCAGTGTCTGCACGTACAAGGCAAGTGGTGGCTCATCTTGACCCCTTACAGGTCTGAGAAAGGAATGTTATCTTCTAAGGAGTCACATGGCTGGCTCCAGAAGGAGAAAAATTGATCCTTATGGTTGAGCAGGTATTTCTGCCTTTGGGGAGGTCAGGTTAACACATAATATAGATGCACAGTGCCCCTCAGTGGGAAGGGAGGAGGCCAAAGGTCAGAGAAAAAGCTTTATGCTTACATCTTTCTTGCCTTGCCTGACTTAAAATGTGAGTTTTTATTTCATCAGTCATTAAACCTTATTTGTGATAGGGGTTTTCGGGTTCTTGAATTTTTGGTGTTGATGGAATCAGGTTAAACACTTTCTTTTTGTGTTTGTTGAAGTTTGGATTTTCTTGAATAAGTTGTCTCCCACCCCACGATTACAAAAAATATCCTCCGGTTTGTTTGTTTCTTTTGTTTCTGGCTGACTAAGGATTGAACCCATGACCCCTGCAGTGGAAGCTCGGAGTCCTAACCACTGGACCGCCAGGGAAGTCCCTCTCCTGTGCTGTACTGTGTTGGGCTCAGAAAAGAACCCTCTCCCTGTTCAGAAACTGCCCCCCACCAACACCCAGAAACTCTAGCCCTTATGAAGGATCCTGGATCTCAATGTTACAGGAGGGATTTGGGCCAGATCTGAATTCAGTTGGGAGACACATGTCTAATTGGTAACTTATAGTTACCAAAAAACTCTGGAAAAGAAGGAGTTTGGATGTTGCTTCCTGGCCCAGTCCCCATTATATTTTAGTTCAAAGACTCACCGTGGTTCCTTAGCTCAGCGCTTGGCTAGAAACCAAAAAATACATACATTGCGTCCTTAGCAGGAAGTGGTTGGATTTCTTGGAAACAACTCAACGCTGACCTCTGTTCTAAAGACATGGGTTTCCAAATCATGAAAATATTTAACACTAGCCATCTCCTTTCCAGACCATATCCTTTCATGTTCTTCTTTCTTCACTTTTCCCTTAGTTTTCTGGGGCGAAACCCCAGCCTCCTCATTTTCTGATGGACTGGGGGCCTTGTTGGGTCCTGGCCCCAACACAACTGGTTCTTGTGGGCACACACTGCAGATTTTTATACACAATAGCCATCTGGTTCCAGATATGCTCGGTTAAACCAAATTACACAATGCATGGCAGTCATGGCTGGGTCAATGAGAAGAATTTCACTTCTGTTCCTTTGTATACACACACATAAATGTATGCACATATATTCAAAGAAAGCTCTTGCATTTTCCTAAAAGCATCCTGTGAGAGAGTGCATTCCTCCGCCCCTTCTCCAGCTCTGCTTCGGTAGAATTTCTGGAGGAGTGCCAACTGCTTGCATATCGTGGTAGGGAGCTGAGTGTTTGCTTACTGGAGCAAAGGGATTCCACCAAAGTGATTTAAGCAGAGATACAGTCATACTTTCCTTTGGGACATGTTATGTCTTGGGGTGGGAAAGGGAGAGGAAACATTTATATTTATGCGTGTGTGTGTGTGTGTGTGTGTGTGTGTGTGTGTGTGTGTGTGGTGTGTCTCCAATAACTGGTCAAAGAGAATGAATATATTTAGGGCTCTGGACTTCAGTGACCAAATTTTCTTCCATAAACAAGACAGCCCAGGGAACAACATTGGTTATATTTTGCTGCGTTTTCCAGTTTTTTTTCTATGCACATCTCCACATGAAGTTTTAAATGAAATTGACGTGGTTCTTTATTTTCAGTCTAACATCTCTCTTGTTTAACGCATGAGCATTTTCTCACGCCATGAAATCTACTTTAAAGTATGACTTTAGGGGAATTCCCTGGCAGCCCAGTGACTAGGACTTGGCACCTTCACTGCTGGGGCCAGGGTTCAGTCCCTGGTTGGGCAACTAAGATCCAGCTAGCTGCGCAACACAGCCATAAACAAACAAAGAAACAAAAAACAACAAAGAAAATGCGACTTTATTTTGAGAGAGAAAAAGAGTTTGATTTTTTTGTTTCTTCCCTCTCCCCGCTTGGAAATTTCATTACCTTATTTTATTGTGGTTAGAACCCTTGAGATCAGCCTTCTTAACACATTTTTAAGTGCACAATACAGTGTTGTTGACAGCAGGTACAATGTTGCACAGTAGACACCTAGAGTTTATTCATCTTGCTTGACTGAAATGGACAGCTTCTGGTTAGGAAAATGCTGCCTGGTCATTGGATTTACCGTCCTGGTGGGGATATTTTACAGACCCACCTGCCACTTGTGTCTTTTAAAAACAAGGCTGCTCAAATCTCCATTATATAGACACTGCCAGTACATTTGGGCGGGTTTTCATTGAGGATAAATTCCCAGACGTGGAATTGAAGAGTGGGTCAAAGAAATGAAATTTCGTGCAAACTCCCAGTCCGTCCATGGACTGGGAGTTTGGGATTGGTAGATGCAAATTATTACATTTAGAATGGACAAACAGCAAGGTACTACTGTATAGCACAGGGAACTATATCCAATCTCCTGGGAAAACCATAATGGAAGAAAATGTTTTTTAAAAAAAGAATGTGTATATATGTATAACTGAGTCACTTTGCTGTACAGCAGAGATTGGCATAACATGGTAAATCAACTATACTTCAATTAAAAATAAATAAAATACAAAAAAATAAAGCTTTTTATTTTAAAAAAAATGAATCATACAGGAGCAAGAAAAGTGCAGTGAACACCTACCTATCTGCTCAACACTTTGCTTCAACACCTGTGAACCAGTAGTCGTATATGTTTCAGCCATATATACGTGTCTATTTCAACGTTCATCATTTTGTCTAAACATTGCAGCATCTCACTCCTAAATACTTCGGAGAATAAGAGCAGCCTCCTGTATGACCCCCAATACCATTTTCCCACCTAAGAAATTAAGTCATGCCCTATATGAATGAATGAAATGAACACATGTAATATTCTGCTCCATCATTTATAAGAGGACAGGCCTGGATGCTGGCTTTTTACTTAAAGTTTTTAGTTTGAGATGATTATAGATTCACAAGCGGTTTTAAAAAATTTTTTATTTTATATTGGAGCATAGTTGATTAACAATGTTGTGCTAGCTTCAGGTGTACAGCAAAGTGATTCAGTTATACATATACAGGTATCTATTCTTGTTTGAATTCTTTTCACATTTAGGTTATTACAGACTATTTAGTAGAGTTCCCTGTGCTGTCCAGTAGGTCCTTGCTGGTTATCTGTTTTAAATACAGCAGTTACATTCACAAGCAGTTTTCAAAGCCCACGTACACTTTACCCAGATTCTCCCAATGGTGACATCTTGCCAAACCATAGTACAATATCACAACCAGAATACTGACACAGGTACAATCCAGCCATCTAATTCATATTTTCCCACTTCTTGTGTGTGTGTGTGTGTGTGTGTGTATTTAGGTGTATGCGATTTATCATACACGCAGTCTCCTACATCTGCTGCCCCATGTAAGATGTGGGGCAAAGTTAATTTCTCTGCCTGTGGATGTCCGATTGCTTCTGCACCATTTGTTGAAAAAGCTTCACTTCCTGTACTGGACCATTCTTGCGCCTTTGTCAAAAATCAGTTGGGGGCTTCCCTGGTGGCGCAGTGATTGGAAGTCCGCCTGCCGATGCAGGGGACACGGGTTCGTGCCCCGGTCCGGGAAGATCCCACATGCCGCGGAGCGGCTGGGCCCGTGAGCCATGGCCGCTGAGCCTGCGCTTCCGGAGCCTGTGCTCCGCAACGGGAGAGGCCACAGCAGTGAGAGGCCCGCGTACCGCAAAAAAAAAAAAAATAAAGTCTATAAAAAAATCATTTGGGCATGTTTGCGTGTGGCATGGTTTTTTAACCCAGTTTTCCTCTTATGCCTATTTCCTAAAGGGTATAAGCTTGAGTGTCTGTCTCAGGGCTGATTCACAGTTATTACTCAATGACCTGTTTTCTTTTAAATTCTTTCTATCATCAGTTACTCTAAAGTTGTCGTTCTCAAAGTGTGTTCCTTAGGCCAGCTGCATGGGTATCACCTGGGAACTCATTAGAAATGCATGTTCTATTGGCCTTACCCCAACCTACTGATTCAGAAATTCTGGGGCGGGACCCACCACTCTGAGCATGAACAAGCCCCTCTAGGGGGTTCTGATGCCCTCAGGTTTGAGAACTGCTGGTCTAGACAATAGCCTTTCTCTACTGGCTTCCTCACGTGAGCCATAGAATTCTGCAAATGGTATTTCAATCACTATTTCTCAATTCTCTCAAGGATGTTACTTGCCTAAAAGCATACTAGGTGCAGAAAGAAAAGCCCATTGGTTACATCCAATGGATAGAAAATCAGAGGAGAAGAAAGTAAAGGACAGTTTCACAGAAAAAGAAATCAGATATGTGGTTATTGGAGGTGGGGAGTGCAGAGGAGGAATTGGATGAAGGTGGTCAAAAGGTATAAATCCCAGTTATAAGATAAATAAGTACTAGGGATGTAGTGTACACATGATCAATATAATTAACACTGCTGTATGTTATATATGAAAGTTAAGAAAAGTAAATCCTGGGAATTCCCTGGCCTTCCAGTGGTTAGGACTCCGCGCTTTCAGTGCGGAGGACGTGGGTTCAATCCCTGGTCGGGGAACTAAGGTCCCGCAAGCCGTGCGGTGCAGCCAAAAAAAAAAAAAATTAATTTAATTAAATTTTTTAAAAAAGAAAAGTAAATCCTAAGAGTTCTTATCACAAGGAAAATATATTTTTTCTTTTTCTTTTCTTTTATGTCTATATGAGATGATGGATGTTCGCTAAACTTATTGTGATAATCACTCCATGATGTTTGTGAGTCAAATCATGATGCTGTCCAGCTTAAACTTGTACAGTGCTGGATGTCAGTTATATCTCAATAAAACTGGAAGAAAAAAATTAAAGAAAAAGAAAGTAAAAGAGAGTCATCCGTGGCATAAGATGTGTTCTAGAGACAAGACTCATTTTGCTGTCCCCAAAGAGATGGATTTTGAAATCCATGGAGCTGGAAGTCCAAACACACATGTGGTGTGGAATGTGGACAGAATTCAAGAGAGAGGTCTGGGTTGGGAAGAGAGACATGGGGTGGAGAGAGGATGACCTTGTTAGGGGAGAGTAAAGAGAGAGGGAAGGGCCAAGGACTTTGGTCGAAGTTTGCTGCAACTCAACATGAACGTCTTTCCTACCCAATAAGAAGGTGTGACATGATCAGGGAACATTATAAACCCCGAGTCGTTCCCCATTGGAGTACGTCAGTGCTTCACCACCCTTATGGTGCCCATCAGTCACCTGGGAGACCTTGCAAAAATTCGGATTCTGACTCAGTGCGTGTATTAGTCAGCTCGGGCTGCTGTAACAAAACACCACAGATGGGATGCTGACACAACAGACTTATTTTCTCCCAGTTCTGGAGGCTGGAAGTCCAAGACCATGGTGCCAGCAGGCTTGGTTTCTGGTGAAGACTCTCTCCTTGGCTTAAAGAGGTTGTCTTCTTTCTGTGTCCTCATGGCCTTTCCTCTGTGTGTGCTTCGTCACGGGGAGAGAGAGAGAGAGAGAGAGAGAGGTCTCTGGTCTCTTCTTATAAGGCCACCATCCTTTTGGATTAGGGCCCCACCCTTATGACCTTATTTAAACTTAATTACCTCCTTCAACACATGAATTTTGGAGGACACAACTCAGTCCATAACAGAAGGTCTGGGGGTGGGGACCCGAGATCCTGCGTTTCTACAGAGCCCCCAGGGGATGCCCAAGCTGCTGGTCTGTGGACCGCAACTGAGCAGTAAGGTACATAAGGTAAGGTAGTCAGGGTTAAGATTGGTCATTCTCGAAATGTTAGATATGGACCGCTTGAAGCATCCTATGGGAGCCTGTTAGAAATGCAAATTCTCAGGCTCCACCCAGATTTAACCGCATTGGGAACTCCAGGTGATTCTGATGCAACTTAAGGCACATATCGCTCAACCCCACCCTTCATTTCCCACCTTAACCTCAGAGAATCAAATTCCCCCAAGTCATGATTTTTTCCTTGTGGATGGCGTTTCCAGCCATCGAGAAGCTGAAAATGAGGATGCAGAGACATGGTTTCAGATGAAGTCGATTCTGAACAAGGGGTTTTGGCACCCACCCCTGTTGGGGGTACAGTGGGTTCCAGCCCACCCTGAAGTCCTCAGCTTTTTCCCACTGGAGTATTTCATGGTCAGGAGCTCTGCCCTGTTCTTCCCTTTTACCTGCAGCAGGTGAGAGAAGCAGGCTCAGGCTGTTGTCATGGAAACCACAGCTCCAAGGTGGGGCTGGGGAGCTGAGGAAAGAGCTTCTGACACTGGAATTTTCCAAGCCCTGCAAAAACAAATACCTGCAGGATCAAAAAAAAACATCCGGGCACAGAGTTGTGGCATCATCTACACCTTTTTGAAGGACGGATAAGTGCATCCCACCTGGCCCCCCACCATAAGTCTATCTGTACATAATAGAAAGTTCTCCTTCCAAAGCAGACATCAGTTAAGCATCGGATTCTAAGCAACTGCTCATTTAGTTCTGGTTATTTCAAGTCAGTGAGTGGATAACAAAGAAATAGGAAGGAGAAAGGAAAGATGGTACTCTCAGATGATGGTAGAGCAATGAAGAAATTAAACCAAGCCATGACATAACGGTGACCGTCTTTGGGGTGTTATACCAATAGTGTCATGGGTATGAGGTCTATGGCAGCCTCCTGACGGCCTATGGGGTGTCAGACCAATGGTGTCATGGGTATGAGGTCTATGGCAGCCTCCTGACGGCCTGTGGGGTGTTATACCAATGGTGTCATGGGCATGAGATCTATGGCAGCATCCTACAATTTGCTGCCCTTGATCAGTATCCTATTCTTGAGACTTATCCACGTCCATTCAGGTAACGTTTGCTGCAGTGTGGTAATCACTCTGTGACTACATCATCATTCATTTATTTATTCTCCTCTTGATGGGTGTTTGGGCTGCTCCCCATCCTGATTTTTTAATTTTTTATTTGCAGTATCCACAAATCACAGTCATTCCTAATATCTTGCACAGTGCCTGATGCAAACATATATTGAATGAAAGAACGTTGCAAGGAATATACTTTTATCGTTGCCTTGCCCACGGGGTGGGGAATTTCCCCAGGTCAAATAGATACAGGTGGAGCCACAGGGAAAACACAAATTCTGGTTTTAATAGTGCCAAATTTCTGTCTAAGGAGGTATTTTCTTTGTTTTCTCTTGGCAGCTCCATAAGCAAGGACCTGCCTTGCTTTTGTTCTTCAAAGTATCCCCAGCAACTGGTGAAAAGTAAATCCTCAGTTCGTGTATCTCAAATATGGGTGAGTAAAGGAATGGATTATTTTTCTTAAAATTGGCATTTTAAGGTGTCTAGACATCTATTTATCCTACCATTTCATTGAACATGTTATCATGTTCAATGAAATTAAACGTTCCTCAAGAAGCAAGATCTCTTTTAGGAGGAAAGAGTTTATTTCATTTTGATGATCACGTGTTGTATCATGATTGCAGATTAATACCTTTGTGCGTGCGTCGTATACACTTGTTGCCAACTTCTTGCTGTCACAGACAAAGACAAAGCTGATAACCGCTCTGTAGATTTCTGAATATTTGTGAATGTTCGTGGACATTCGATTCCCAGAAATAGACTTGCTAGGTCAAAGCACACACACTTTTTAGACTGTGGTACCTATCTCCAGACACATACTCAGCCACCAGCATTTGAGAATGTCCATTTCCCTGCAACCTTCCTAACTTTATTATTCTCTTTTCAGCTTTGTCACTTCAAAATATCACCTTCCCTAAACCTTTTGTTTCAGATGTCTGTTCTGATATTAAAAGTGTAATGGCATATCTTTTTTGGGTTTATTGCACGTGCAAATTTCCTCCTGTAAATAGTTGATTCACATCTTTTGCCCGTTTTTCTATTTTGGTGTTCAGCTTTTCCTCTGACTTGACTCTTCATGTATTAGTGAAATAAAGTCCTTGACTATGATCTCTATCTCTACATATTTGACCTGGGATGACCATTTCAGTCTTATTTATGGTGGAGGTTCCCCTCATACGTACGTTTTCAATTCTCGCGGAATCAGATTTATAGGATTGTTGTTATTGTATGCTCATTGACTTTTTGCCATGTTTAGTAAATCCTCCTTCATCCCATAGCTTCAAAAACATTCCCTTCTGTTTCCTTGCCATGACTATGAAATGGAAGCTATGAGTCCTCTCCTCTGCCCCAAACACTGCTTTCCCTAGTCAGACATAACTCTAGGGCCGAACTGTTCAGGGGAGTAGCCACTGGTCACTTGTGGCTATTAAGCATTTTATTTTATTATCAATTTGTTTTTCTTTTTGGCTGCACCACACGGCATGCGGGATGTTAGTCCCCCGACCAAGGATCGAACTCTGGGCCACGGCAGTGGAAATGCGGAGTCTTAACCACTGGACCCCCAGGGAAGTCCCTACTAAGCATTTTAAACGTGGCTGGACTGAACTGAGATATGCCACACGGTGGGTTTCAAGACTTGGTATGAAAAAAAGGATGTAAAATATCTCATCAACAATTTTTTACATCCATTACATGTTGAAACAATAGCATTTTTTTGATATCCTGGGCTAAATGCAATGTATTAGTAAAATCAATCCCACCCATTTTTAAACAGGGAATAGAAAACAAAGATGGTGAATGGTAATGGCTAAGAGAAAACTTAAAGTTTCAAGGCAGCTCGAATCGCAATCCTATGGCATCGCTCTAGGGTCCTTCAAGACAGTGTCTGTTGCCTCAGGAAAGATTTGTGCCCAACCTAAATAAATAGAAAAGAGGTTTCGATGGCAGAAGCCTTTCTGAGTGGAGACTCTCAGTCCATGAGAAGTCGTTTGAATGTCAACATCTGACCCAGTTGCCAGATAAAACCTCAGTTCAGCAACCCACCGTGGAGTTTTTCCTTGATTAATGACCTCAATGCTGGACTGGAATCCAAGCAATATATATGTTGCCATCCAACTCAGGAAGGGACTGGCTTTCTCGGAAAGAGCACAATCCAGCCAATGTTCTGAAGACCTCTATTTCCAAACCATAAAAATATGAAATGCTAGCCATCTGTTTTGCAGACTGTGTCCCTGATTTTCATCCTTCCTTGGTTTCCTTCCCCCAAGCCCCTCTTCATTTTCTGGGGGTGAATATCCGGCCCTCTCATTTTCTGGGTTCCTGTTGTGAGGGTCTGTCAGGGGTCCTGGTGTGCAGAGAGTGGTTGTGTGTGGATATTTCACCTTGTGGTGCAAAATGCCAGCCTACCCCCAACTGAATAAAACTCTGTAATGCATTCAGAACAAAACTAAAGACATAAGAATACACTTTTTTTTTAATGTTTTCATAACAGCTTTATTGAGATATCCTTCACATGCTCTACAATTCACCCATTCAAATGGTATTATCCAAAGAGTTTCCGGAATATTCACAGAGTTGTACAACCACCATCACAATGAATTTTAGAACGTTCACTCCAAAAAGAAATCCTGGGCTCATTGGGGGTCACTCTCCATTTCCTCCCAACTTCCCCCAGCCCTAGGCAACACACTATTCTGCTTTCTGTCTCTATAGATTTCCTATTCTGAATCATACAATATATGACTTTTTGTGTATAGCTTCTTTCACTTAGCTTAATATTTTTTTAGTTCATCCATGTTGTAACATGTATCGGCACTTAATTCCTCTTCATAACTAAATATATTCCATTGTATGGATAGACCATATTTTATTTATCTGCTCCTAAATTGATGAACATTTCAGTTGTTTTCACTTTTTGGCTATTAGGGATAATGCTGCTGTGAACATTTAGGTACAAGTTTTTGTAGGGAGTTATGTTTTCATTTCTCTTAGGTATATATCCAGGAGTGGAAAACCTGGGTCATATGGTAATTCAGTCCTTAACCTTGCAAGGAGCTGCCACCGTTGTACAAAGCAGCTGTGCCATTTTACTCATTGTGGTTGTGATTTGAATTTCCTTGGTGGCTAATGATATCGAACATCTTTTCATGTGCTTATTGGCCATTTGTATACCTTCTTGGCACAAATGTCCGTTGAGAACCTTTGCTCCTTGGTCACCCTATACCCATCCAGTTTTGGAACAACTGGTCTACCCATGACAGGTTAAAACTTTGAATTTCTGTGGCTGCAGTGTAATTGGGGAAAACAGAAAGGGTACAAGACTGATTTAGGCAGTAACCAGAGAAATTGTTTAGAGACAACCTTAACCAGATCTGTTGATGGATGAGTTTTGTTGTACAAGATGAGGTCAATTTTGAATTTTGTTGAGGCTGAAACTCCCAAACCAATAGAGCTCGGAAAGGTTCCCAGTTAAGGCTGCAAAGTTGAAAGGTCACTGTGGCCTCAGGGAAGGAGGCGGGAGGAGGAGAAAAAAAGGGGGCAGGGAGATACCAGGGGAGCTGGCCGGGGCCACTTGCATGCCAGGAAATAAAGGAAGTAGTTAATTCTTCTAAAGTACTTTTATAATATGAATTTATTTTTAAAGAGTATACACAGAAAAATGTTATGTGCAAAATAAAACTTAGAAAATTTCCAGAGTATAAGATAAAATAAAAATAGGAGTTCCAGTCATTTATTTCTGCACGTGACCACGTTTGAGACCACTGATCTAAGCACCACACTGTGGAGCGAGCCCAGGGTGACGGCAGAGTTTTAGGAGAGGATGAGGAGGATTGGGGAATTATTTAGGGGTAAGTGGAATGGCTGAAGATACGTTTTGGAGGGCGATTTGATCTGATGTGCGGCTGAACTCGGTTTCTCATTTCTCACGTGATCCCTTGTGAACGGACCGAGATGGAAGTGCCAAACCTCGTCTGATTTGCAATTTATCTGCAGCTCCAGAGGGAGGTCTGGGCTCTGGGGTCACTGGGCTGGGCATCGTGGAGAAACAAATTGTTAGGTGTAACCAGGGGAGAGGAGGAGATGGCAGTGAGGAGAAAGAACCAGAGCAAGAGCCAACGCAAAGTCCTAAAAACTCAACCTGGAGATTTGCATCTCAGTCTCTAGCCTTCCTTGAGAGTCTGGGATCTACCTGGACCCTTTCAGGACCTCCCTTTCCCGTGGAGGCAAGACACAGTTCATTCCTGTTGAGGCAAGAATTCTTACTCAAAAAGCAGTGGCTCACACGCCCTATGGCAACCTCCTCTCTAAAGAACTCATCCAGTGAGTATAAGGCTGTTTCATCAATGGTAGATGACAACTTAGAAATCATGGATAAGTTTATGTATTTTTCCTTCGGAAACATCTGAGAGACTTATTGACAGGACACCATGTTATTTTCCCAGGTGTGTGGGGGTTTTTTTTTAATTAATTAATTAATTAGGTTGCGCCAGGTCTTAGTTGCAGCAGGCAGGCTCCTTAGTTGCGGCAGGCATGTGAGATCTAGTTCCCTGACCAGGGATCGAACCCAGGACCCCTGCATTGAGAGCGCGGAGTCTCATCCACTGCGCCACCAGGGAAGTCCTCCCAGGTGTGTTTTTAATTTTGAAGATTTTAAGTTTTCATTTGTAAAAATTTCATTATAAGTTATATGTGGGTCTCTCATTTTTGTTAAGCTTTGTGTATTTTATGAAATCGCATTTAAATGATCTTCAAAAAAAAAAAAACTCATCCAAGAACATATTTTAAAGTATACAAAAATCATGATGTGAGCACTGGCGGAGAACACTGCAGGCTTGAGCCCCCTCCCCCATCCATTTCAAGAGCTTTAATCTGCTGTGATTGGCAGGTTCAAGCTCCAGCCATTGCTGTGGAAACCAAGGCTGCAGAGAACGACATTTGCTAGGGCTCTGGACTCAGCTGTCTGCGGGTTTAAGACCCCAACCTTGGGCTTCCCTGGTGGCACAGTGGTTAAGAATACGCCTACCAATGCAGAGGACACGGGTTCGAGCCCTGGTCCCAGAAGATCCCACATGCCACGGAGCAACTAAGCCCGTGCGCCACGCGAGCCACAACTACTGAGCCCACGAGCCACAACCACTGAGCCCACGAGCCACAACTACTGAAGCCCTCGTGCCTAGAGCCTGTGCTCCACAACAAGAGAGGCCACTGCAATGAGAAGCCCCCGCACCGCAGTGAAGAGTAGCCCCCACTCACCGCAACCAGAGAAAGCCCACGTGCAGCAACGAAGACCCAACGCAGCCAAAAATAAATCAATAAAATAAAATAAATTTATTTAAAAAAAAATTAAGATCCCAGCCTCGCATACAGCAGGCAGTTAAGCAACGTTTGTAGCGGGAACAAATCTTTGTCTCTTCCACCCCCAACATTCTGTGCGGTAAGAATGACCTTCTCGTCATGAAACAAATATTTGGAAAGCTGAAATTTTTAAAAAAATCCTTCAGGTTGCTGAGGTATGATTTACATATACGATGATTTGCCTACTTTTACTGTATAGTTTGATGTGTCTTAGGGATGGTACTCAGTCATGGAACAGCCATCACAATCAAGACAGAGAATTTAAAGGACTTCCTTGGCGGCCCAGTGGTTAGGACTCTGACTTTTTTTACCCAGCATAATGTTTTTGAGAGGCATCCATGCTGTTACAGATTAACGTTTTGTTTAGTTACATTAATTATTAAATAATTAATGTTTTATTCCTTCTTATTGCCCAGTAGTTTTCCATGATATGGATATACCACAATTTATTTATCTATTTTCCTGTTGATAGATATCGATAGGTTGCTTCCAAATTTTGGCTATTATGAATAATGCTGCTATCAACATCCAGCTTTTCTATCAGCATTTCAAGATTTCTCCCAGGTATTTGCAAACCTAAACTATTGTACTTTTCTTTCATTCTTGCCAGTTGCATAGAGAGAAAAACGATCTCTCCTTTTGATTTTGCTGTCCGGTTTTGGGATTACAAATGAGATGGACCACCTTTCACTGTTCTTTGTATCGGACTTTCTGTTTTAAGTTCAGATCCTTGCCCATTTTTTCTGTTTTGACGTTTGACTTTTTCTCATTGACCTGTAATTACAAATTGTAAAGTAGCGTATGATGCCTTTGTCGGTCTTGTATATTACAGCGATTTCCCCGTTTTCCTCTGACGGGTTTACGTTTTTCTCCATTCTGTGTGTAAATTTTCAACTGTTCTGGAGTCACATTTATCAACATTTTTGTTTACGGGTTTTGGTTTTAGCATTATAGGTTGTGTTGCCCCATCCACCCCAAGGTTATAGAAATATTCCCCCATGCGGTCTTGTGATGCGTGAGAAAGGAAACCACCGGCCCTTCTCCATCCCAACGTTGCCCTCCTACCCTGCTCAGATACAAGCTCTAGCCCTCCAGGGACACTCCAGACTCCCAGTGCTCAAGGAGGAATTTGGGCCAAACCTGAATAGAAAAGTGGGTCAGAAGGGAATGACATTTCTGACTCGATGCCCACAGTCCCTGAGAAGATGCAGTTAGAATGTCAACTGCCAGATGAAACTACTGTTCAATGACCCACCGTAGAATTTTCTCCTTGATTCATAAGCTAAATGCCCAGCTGGAATCCAAGCAATGGAGATGTTGCCATCCAAACTCAGGAACAGAACGGTTTCCTCAGAAACAGCACAGACCTGGCCACTGTTCTGGAGACCTCTGTTTCCAAACCGTAAAAATACTTCATTCTGGCTGTCATTTTACCGATTGTGTCCCCTGGTCCTGTCAGTAATCATTTGGGGGCAGTTTTTTCCCCCTTCCTTATTTTCTGGTTCCATGACGTTCAGCTATGATTCCAGTGTAACCCTGAATACACTCGTGGAAATAAATTTCTATAATTGATTCAATTCAAAACCAGATCAATAAGAACTTGCTTTTATTACTTCACCTCCCTGTGTATGTGTAAATTAAGTTCACACACACATACTTCTCTCCCGGGGTTTGTCTGCCTTTTACATAACTATTATGCGTTCTAGTCTATGATGCCTATTTTGCATAATAGTAACTTTGTGGAAACACAGCCTCACAGCAAATGACCCATTGCTTCCTGCTATGGGCTGAAGTGTCTCCCCACAAATTCATATGTTGAAGTTTCAGCCGCAGCACCCCAGAATGTAACCTTACTTGGACAGAGCATCTTTACAGAGAGAATCACGTTAAAATGAGGTGATTAGGGTGGGTCCTAGTCCAATAGGGCCAGCGTCCTTATAAGAAGAGGAAAATTGGGACTTCCCTGGCAGTCCAGTGGTTAAGACTTGGCGCTTCTGCTGCAGGGGGCTCGGGTTCCATCCTGGTACCGATGGAAGACCCCATGAAGACACAGGGGGAAGACGTCTTGACAGGTTACAAACAAGGAGAGAAGCTTGGAACAAATCTTCTCTCATGGTCCTCACAAGAAACCAACCCTGCTGCCGCCTTGATTTCGGTTATGGACACTCCAGACCTGGGAGACAACGCACTTCTGTGGCTGAAGCTGCCCCATCTGTGGTACTTTGCTGTGGCAGTCCTCGCAAGTTAATACGCGTCCCCAGCCCCCTCCCATGTAGGAATCCTGGAACTTAGATTGCTTGCAGACGATGGTAAGGAGCTGAATCTTTATCTAAAGAGCAACATAAATCCATGGATGTGCTTGAACCCTAGAAGTGGACATGGGTGTCTTTTCTTCTAAGAAAGTCCACGTTGGCTCCAAGGATTGGTGGATGGAGGACCCCCACGAAGAGAAGACTGATTACAGGTCATAGGAGGAAGGGGATTGGAGGCCTGGATGGTGGGGGTGGGTAGAGGAAAGGTGGGAGACAGGTCTGACCTGGTGTTGGGCAGAGGCGGATTTGACAGGGCCCGTAACTGATGGGCTGTGGGGCGTGGGGAGCCCGGGGCCAGGAACTGTGATGGTTTATGCAGCTGCTTGGCCAGCCTCCAATCCCCAGTATTCAGTCAAACTCCCATGAAGGCCTTGCTGTAAAGGTGTTTTGTAGCTGTGGGTAGCGGAGACAGTCAGTTGGCTTTAAATAAGGAGATTTTCCTCGAGAATGTGGGTGGGGCCTTTCTGCCCAGCTGAAAGGCCTGAAGAGCAAACACTGACGTTCCTTGAGGAAGAAGAAATTCTGTCTCGGGTCTTCCGCAACGGCTCCTGCCTGAATTTCCAGTCTGCGGGCCAGCCCTGCAAACTCCAGACTTGCCAAACCCCAAATCATGGGAGCCAGTTCCTTGAAATGAGTCCCTTAAAAAACTCCAAAACAAGAAACTAACACAACATTGTAAAGCAACTATACTCTAATAAAAATTAATTTTAAAAAAAGAGAATACTAATATTTAATTTTAAAAAACCCTCCAAAACATATCTGCCTACCTATTTATCTATCTCTCTATCAATATATATATAGATAGCTATAGCTATAAATCTGTGTATGTATATACATATATATACACATTCATCTACCTATTTATCTCTCTATCAATATAGATATAGACAGCTATAGCTATAAATCTGTGTATGTATATACATATATATACACATTCATCTACCTATTTATCTCTCTATCAATATAGATATAGACAGCTATAGCTATAAATCTGTGTATGTATATACATATATATACACATTCATCTACCTATTTATCTCTCTATCAATATAGATATAGACAGCTATAGCTATAAATCTGTGTATGTATATACATATATGTACACATTTATCTATCTATCTATTTACCTATCTCTCTATCAATATAGATATAGACAGCTATAGCTATCAATCTCACCTATCTATCTATCTATCTATTTATATAGTACTAGTTCACCCTTTATTAGGGTGTAGTATTATGTAGCCCTTTATTAGGGCTGCCGTAATGAAGTACCGCAGGCTGGGAGGCTTAAACAACAGAAATGTATTTTCTCCCAGTTGTGGAAGCTGGAGTTTCAAGATGAAGGTGTGGGCAGGGTCTGTTCCTCCTGAGGCCTCTCTCCTTGGCTTGGAGATAATGATCTTCCCACTGTGTCTTCACATGGTCGTCCCTCTGTGTGTGTCTGTGTCATAATCTGCTCCTCTTATAAGGACACCAGTCAGATTGCATGAGGGCCCAACCATATGACTTCATTTAACTTTTAATCACCTCTTGGAAGGCCCCATCTCCAAACACAGTCACCTTCGGAGGTCCTGGGTGTTAAGACTTCAATGTATGAATTAGGGTGGGGGACACAGCTCAGCCCAGGACACCACTGGTTCTGTTTCTCCGGTAGAACTCTGACTGATACCGGAATATACACCATTTCTGCTGTAGGGAACTGGGCTGGCAGCCTCCCCCTCTGAGAAAGGGAGGGATTTGGAAGTATAAAGGGTAGAGACCTCCTAGGAAGAGGAAAGAGCTTGGTCTGCCTCTGTGATGGGAAAATGTTTTTCTAACATTTTACTCTTATAAAAAAAAAAAAAAACAAAAAAACCGAATGCCCAACCTCCATTCAGATCTGTCTCTGTGTGCCTCACTAATTCCCTAGAAAGAACTTCTGCAAGTCCAATTACTGGGTCAAAGGGGATGCAAGGTCCTCGTGATTTGCTTGTATTCCTGACTTTTATTCCCAGCCAGGTGGCTCAGCCATAATCCCTGTTTATTTGTTGTTTTGTGTTTCTGTTTAGTAATATTCCATGCACAGACGGGCATAGTATTTTGCTTGAAATTGAGGCTATTGGGACTTCCCTGGCAGTCCAGTGGTTAAGACTCCAAGCTCCCAATGCAAGGGGCACGGGTTCGATCCCTGGTAGGGGAACTAAGATCCCGCATGCCGCACAGCACGGCCAAAAAAAATAGAAATTGAGGCTATCTATAGTTTTGCAGTTTATCATCCGTTTTTTTTTTCCACTGATGAGGATGTCTGCATGATGTGAAATATTTCTTCAGGATTTTGATGGCATTTTCAGAAGGAAAGGGATTCGTTATTTTCTCTTGATCACCACGGTGCTAAGTTCTCATCTGATACTCCGTTCTTGTATGTTAAGGTCTTGTTTCTAATTATTCCATCTCACCAACATGCTGTGACCATCCCCTTCTGTCTACATCTTTGTGCACTTGGGCTGCAGTAATGAAGAATCAATCCTTTGATCTGGATTAGTGGGAAGACCAAAGCAGACATATTATGACCTTGATGTGTACAGTATTGACGAACCCTCTGTCAGAAAGGTCACTCTCTGGCTGATCGGTGGAGGAGGGAGTGTGGAGGCCGGGGAACAGAGAAATGCTGCATGATTCACCCGGGTGGGGAGGAGGGAGAGGCTGTGACAGCCACCCAGGAGTCTGGCCATGGACGCTGGGGCCAGCATGGTGGCAGGGATGTGGTCAGGAGAGCAGAGAGGGGGCTGACATGGAAAGCGAAAATGGAGGGACTTCCCTGGTGGTCCAGTGGTTAAGACTCCGCGCTTTCGATCCCTGGTCGGGGAACTAAGATCCCACATGCCGCTCTATGCAGCCAAAAAAACAAAAAAAAGTGGGACTGGAAAATGGGACCCGTGCAGTGAGGGGAGATCTTTACCCCTGGGGAGAAAGTTTTAGAGTGTCCAGGGACCAGATGAAACCTCACACAGCAATCTTGGAATGGTCCCTGATCTGTGAGATTAATTCCTGGCTGTAGTGCCAAATATATATATATTTCTATTTCTGTTTCTATGTTTGGGTTTTAGGGGGTTTTGTTTTTGTTTTTTTGGTGGGGGGCAGGTTTTGGGCGCGCCACGCAGCATGTGAGACCTTAGTTCCCCGACCAGGGATCGAACCCACGGCCCCTGCAGTGGAAGCGCAGAGTCTTAACCACTGGACCTCCAGGGAAGTCCTCTATTTCTATTTCTTTATAAACATATATCTCTTATACATATATATTTCTATATAAACACATATATCTTATATACAAAATATATATAAATATACATATGACATATATATATATTTTTCTCATCTATATAAGGAAGGAGAGAATTTCTTTCCCCAAAGAAGCACACTGTAGACGCTTCTCTGGAGATATCCATTTCTAAAGCATGCATAGTGTTTTGTTTTTTTTTTTTTTGATAATCACTCCTCTTGTAACTGTTCCAAAGTTTTAATCATAGAGAAAAGGAAAGAACACTACCGTGAAGAGCAAGATATTCACCATGCGTTCAATAATTGCTTCACTTGTCATGTTCGTCTGCCTGTCTGTTTATGTCTCATTTGCGGGGGGCTGGGGGGGACAGATCTATTTTCAAGTAAATTTCAGACTTCCAGGCCCTTTATCCCTGGACACGTCAGCATGCACCCTCAGATAACAGGAACCATCTCTTATATAAATACAATGCCATTAGCTCCACTAAACAAAATTAACAATGTCCCTCTATGCAAACACAGGTTATATATCAACCAGCTCTTTGGGAGATAGCAGGCTTAAATCCTGTGTTTACCAAGTTTTTCTCAATTTGTAGGAAAGGCTGATAATCCTACATGCACAAATCTAAGTAAATATATGGGTGTTTTATCCTGAAGGGCTGTCACAGATCTGGTACACAGTAAATGCTCAATAAATAAATAAATACTACCTGGATTCTGCAGTGCATCCCAAGCACGCTCAAGCAACGTGAAGCGTGTGCGTCTGTTAATTTGTGCCCTGACACAGCGTACATGTCAGCGCATACGCACCACCACACCTCCACACGCACACACGTTCGTGGGCGTGGCAGCGCCTGGCGTTTTAGGGTTTAGAACTCTTTGTGAACGAGCCTGCCAGAGAAACCCTGCTAACCTTCTCCCAGCAAGCCTGCCTCCCGCTGGCCCCTCCTCTAGGAAAATTCTGAAGCTCTCACTTGCTGTAGGCCTCGCTATGGGGTGCGGGCTCATCCTAAAAACACCAGCAGCACGACTCAGAGAGGGACCAGGCCGTTTTTAACTTGGGGAAGGAAGCAGGACCGCAAGGAGGTTATTGCAGGAGAGATGAGAAAGAGATGGTCAGCAAGGATACACAGAGTGTTCTGCAGGCAGACACGGTGAGACATAGGGATTGACAGGGTTTCCATGTCTGGGAAGGAGGCCCCCGAGGCCTCACGCTCAGAATGAGAGACAGGGGACTTCCCTGGTGGTCCAGTGGCTAAGACTCCGCACTCCCAATGTGGGGGTCGCGGGTTCAATCCCTGGTCAGGGAACTAGATCCTGCATGCCTCAACAAAAATCCCGAGAGCCACAACTAAGACCCGTCGCAGCCAAAAAAAATAAATAAATAAATATCCTAAAAAAGGAAGAAGAACGAGAGACAGAATAGATAGAGGTGTTCATGGTTCTCACAGGTCCTACGTGTGAGATAAGAATTACAAGTACATGTAAACGAAGGGTCAGTGACCTGTTAGTAGGAAAAAAAAAGACTTATATGGCCTGAGCATCTCCCTCTCACGGCCCTCACCAGACGGTCTTCCTTCCACCCTCGTCAGCACCCCCATCATCTCTTCTGTGGACAAGACCCACGTCCCCACTGCTCTCCCAGTCTCCACGCTTCTCATCCTCATCTGTACTTAGGCTGAGCATTTGCTTCCTGGGTGTCCCTGAGCCACGCCAGGCCCTGCAAGATAAGTGAGCCAGCCCAGCTCTGCGGTGACCCACTGTCTTAAAATACAGATTTATTATTATTCAGGTATGGCCAAGCCAGCAGACCAGGAGATGACTGCCATCGAAAAGATGACTGCCATCGAAAAGATAAAAGGAAGTCTCTCCTGCTAGCGGGGACTTCCCTGGTTGCCTAGTGGTTAGGACAGGGCGCTTTCACTGCCGTGGCCCCAGGTTCAATCCCTGGTTGGGGGACTAAGATCCTGCAAGCCTCTCAGTGTGGCAAAAAAATAAATAAATAAGATGATCTGTTACTCACAGTTCCCAAGAGGAGGGGGCACAGCCCGCACACGACGCAGGGCCACACGGGAAGCACCAGGGTCCAGCAGGAGGCAGGGAGTGAGGGGCGACGGTGGGCAAAGCCTGGAGTGTGGCTTCATGGGGAGGAATGGACAAGGCAGGGTGAGATGACTCCGGATGGGCTGGTTTGCATCATTTCGGCGGGTTCTGGAGCGTAGGCGCTGCTCCTGGTTGTTGGGTACATGCCCTGGGGTGATGGGGCAGGTGGATGCTGGCCGGGGAGTGTGAGCCTGACAGGAGGTGGTGGGTGAGGGCTCTGGGTGGGTCGCTTTGCATATAAAAGGCACACTCCCAGGCCAGTAGTTTGCTCTCTCGAGGAACTGGCCAACCCTGACAGAGGCCATCTCTTCGGGGTCAGAAGGACCCCAAGATGCCCAAGCATCAGAATGTAGAAAGAAGAGGCACGGTTGGTACACCCGGGAGAGGGCCGAGGCAGCCCCAGGTCCCTCCGTCCTCCTACTGGGTGGTGAGGGTCGGGGGTTGGGGACGGACAGAGCTGAGGGTGAGGCAGGCTGCTGCCCGGTGGGTCTAACAAGTTCCTGGGGGTTAAGAGTGCTTGACTTACTTTGAAAACAAACTTAGGGTTACCAAAGGGGAAACGTGGGTGGGGTGGGGAGCGATAAATTAGGAGCTTGAGATGAACATACACACACTACTGTATAGAAAATAGATAGCACAGGGAGCTCTACTCTGTGCTCTCTAATGACCTATATGGGAAAAGAATCTGAAAAAGAATATATACATATATAAAAAACTGAATCACTTTGCTGTACACCTGAAACTAACACCACACTGTACATCAACTATACTCCAATATAAAATAAAAAATTAAGTTTTAAAAAAAGTGCTTGGGGACGTCCCTGGGGTCCAGTGGTTAACTCTGCACTTTCACTGTGGAGAGCCCCGGTTCGACACCTGGTTGGGGAACTGTGGTCCCACAAGCCAGGCGGCATAGCCAATAAATAAATAAATAAACAAAAAACATTTAAAAAAATTAAAAAGTGCTCAACCTTACTGGTTGGCCGGGGCCCTCAGCCTTGGCTGGATCCCAGGGAACGCGCTGGCCCCAGGCAAACCGGGGTGGTTGGTCGCCTCACCAGTGATGGCAATGGCCCAGTGGCACTGGTACCTGGGCCCTTGTTTGAGCAGCAAAATCCCGTCTGAACTCGCCTTCCTTCCCAAGACAGTTGCTCAGAGGTGACGGGGAGGTGACATCCTCCACTCTCTCTCAGCCCAGATCTCTCCGGGTTGACCTTTCCTCCTGGTGGGCACTGCATCTTCTCCTGCTAGAGTGTGGACACACTTGGGTTTTACCCTGCTGGACAGTTCCTACCCATCCAGACACATTTCAGCGTGACCCATCTCAGGGTCAGGACTCACCATCTGTAAACATGTGGACTCATTTGCTGTTTTCCAACCGCCCCAAGGCACGGTCTTCGGCTGCTTTCGGTCCACACCCTGTACAACAGCTCACCATTAACCACCTGAATCCTCTTTTCTGTTTGTGTTGAGCCCCAAACTCTTCTGCAGCCACCAGAGCCCGGAACCTTCTGCTCACCACAAGGCAAACAGGGAGAATATTTTAATAAGCGTGTGGTATGAAACAGCTCCCTAAGGAACAGGGCAACAACCAGTACACATAAAAGAAGAGATGGGTAAATATGACTCTGTATATATTGAACAAACATATAGGTAACTGGGGAGGACATACTACACACACACAAAAATTGAACAGGGAAGCTGCCAGAAACAGATGCAACATAGTCAAAAATTATGCGATGAATATACAAAGACTACAGACAGGTCCAGAAGACAAAAATGAAGACCAAAAGAGGTTGGGAAGAGTCGAATTCCCTGGCAGTCCAAAGGTTAGGACTCCGTACTCTCACTGCTGAGGCCCCAGGTTCGATCCCTGGATGGGGAACTAAAATCCCACAAGCCGCACAGAGCAAAAAAAAAAAAAAAGAGGTTAGGAAGAAGCTGCTTAGTACAAGAGAAAAATTCAGATTATGAAGAACTGTGAAAAGATATTCCACTTAAAGTCTGACAAAAAAATCAAAACATGTCACTTTCCACAATTCAGACAGAAACAGATGGAAAAAAATTAGTATGTGGGGAGGGTAAGGGCATGGCATGGGGAAACGGGTGCATTCACAGTCTGGTGTGAAAGTGTAGGTTGGTGCTACATTTCTGATCCATATTTTAGCAATAAATTTGAATGCACTTTCATATATCCGGAGAAAACTGTAATTCGAAAAGATGCATGCACCCCAATGTTCATTGCAGCACTGTTTACAATAGCCAGGATGTGGAAACAACCTAAATGTCCATCAACAGAGGAATGGGTAAGAAGAAGTGGTGGGACTTCCCTGGTGGCGCAGTGGTTGAGAATCCACCTGCCAATGCAGGGGACCTGGGTTCGAGCCCTGGTCCAGGAAGATCCCACATGCTGCAGAGCAACTAAGCCCGTGAGCCACAACTACTGAAGCCCACATACCTAGAGCTCGTGCTCTGCAGCAAGAGAAGCCACTGCAATGAGAAGCCCGCACACCACAATGAAGACCCCACACACCCATAAATAAATAAAGTTTTTTTAATGGTACATCTATACAATGGAATATTACTCAGCCATAAAGAATGAAATAATGCCATTTGCAGCAACATGGATGGACCTAGAGGATATTATGCTTAGTGAAATAAGTCAGACAGAGAAAAACAAATACCATGTGATATCACTTATATGTGGAATCTAAAAATATGACACAAATGAATCTATGTATGAAACAGAAATGGACTCACAGACTTAGAGAACAGACTTGTGGTTGCCAAGGGGGAGTGGGGAGGGGGAGGGAAGGACTGGGAGTTTGGGATTAGCAGATGCAAACTAATTCTACTATATGTAGAATTGATAAACAACAAGGTCCTACTGTATAGCTCAGGGATCTATATTGAATATCTTGTGATAAACCATAATGGAAAAGGATATGAAAAAGAAAAGGTCCTACTGTATAGCTCAGGGATCTATATTCAATATCTTGTGATAAACCATAATGGAAAAGAATATGAAAAAGAATATATATATGTATGTATGTATAACTGAGTCACTTTGCTGTACAGCAGAAATTAACACAACATTGTAAATCAACTCTCCTTCAATAAAATAAACTTCTAAAAAATGTTTAAACGCCCTCTGATGGAGCAATTCCCCATCTGGGAATTGGGTCTTCATCAAAACTGAAAAAGAATACATCAGCAGGGTCTGCTCCAGCAGAACAAACCCAGGCAAGGTCCCTTCCCACAAAGAATTTCAGCTAAGTAGAGCAGTTGGAAAAAAGTACAAAAGAGGTAGAACAGCGATTTGACAGTGTCTGGAAAAACTGGAAATGTGCTTTCTCTGTAGCCATTTGCTCTCTGGGGGGGGGTGATTTTTGCCTCTTCCACCCAAGGAGGTATTTGGCAAGGCTTGGAGACATTTTTGATTGTCACAACCGGGGGGAAGGGGTGCTATGGTATGCAGTGACTAGAGACCAGGGATGCTGTTAAACATCCTACAATACACAGGGCAGCCTCCCACACCCGCCCCCCCAAAAAAGAGTAACTTGCCCAAAATGTAAACTGTGTTGAGGTTAAGGAAGCCACTCTATAGCCCAGCCATTCGGCTTCCGGATAGATGCTCCAGGGAAGGGGGGAGCTTGCCCCTGTTCCCCCCTCAAGTACAAGAGTACCCATTGCAATATTTATTCAATGCCATTTGTGTACCAAGCACTGTCCTAGGGAGGGGGCTATTTATAGTCTTTGTAGTGAAAATTAAATGTCTACCGATAGGAGTATGGATCAATAAATTGTGGTTCATCCCTACAGCAGAATACGATGTAGCAGATTAAAGAATGAGGTAGCGTAGCCATCTAGATATTGATACATCTCAGCAGGCGAAAGCAAGTTGCACTAATCCGACAGCCCACCCTTCAGCCAGCCACATGTGTTTGATCCTACAGCTGCCCCAAAGCCCTTCTTTCTCGGGGGGGTTTACAGCTTTTTTTTTTTTTTTTGGCTGCACCCTGTGGGATCTAGTTCCCTGACCAGGGCTCAAACCCATGCCCCCTGCACTGAGGAGAGCAGAGTCTTAACCACTGGACCACCAGGGAAGTCCCCAAGGGTTTACAGCTTTGAGTTAGCATTTTGAGTTCCCGTCACCATTCAGTGGACAAAGACCACAGGGCAATCACACACAGACACACAGGTTTCTACCCTGCAGAGGGGAGACAACTTTCCCCAGACATCTGTGGACTCAGGTAGGGGCAGGAGGGGCACATCATTCATTCTTTTGACAAACATTTATTACGCACCTAAGGGATGCTCGCCTGGCATTTTGAACACCCCCACCATCACCACCACACGCACACTCTGACATCAGACCCTGGAAAATTCCAGTCTCGGTGGTGGTGCGGTCTCCGGCCCCCTCCTTCCCCTGCTCCAGCTGCAGTTTCCATGGCAACAGCCTGAGCCTGCCTCCTTCTCCAACAGGTAATTGCTCTCCAAGGGAAGGGGCAGCTTGGGGGATGGGAAGGCTCAACCCGCAGCCCTCCTGCAGTGGTCTTTGCAGGACCTCTGTGCCCCTTAAAATACACCCTTGAATGGGAGCTTTGCAAAAAGATCACCAATTTGCCTGTGAGGGCCTGCCCGTGGACCCGGTGAGAAATCACACACGTCGTTTAAGCACCAGTGACATCAGCTATCGTTTCTTCTTTGCTCATTTATGTATTCATTTATTCAACAAATATGGATCAACTGTTCTGGGAGCTGGTGGGATGAGAAAAACAAACACTGGGAAAGGCACGCTCTTTGGTCTGAGAGCCGAGCTGCCAGTGACATTCGTTCCTTCAAACAAGACGTTTTTAGGTTCATTTAGCAAAAGCTTATGGAAGGACCACTGCATGCCAGGTGTCATGGGAGGCGTAGGGAATACATCATAAAGAAAGAACGTCAAAATCCCTGCCCAGAATGCCTGGCACTTAGTAGGACCTTCAGACATTTTTAGAATATGAATAAATGAACAAACGAATGGATTCTGTTCAGCTCAAAAATTGGATTCTGGTGCCTTTATTCATTTAACATGATGGCATAGCATTAAGTTTACTTTCTTGGATGGAGGGGCAGTTGGTTGGATGCCGAATACCCTAGAATTTGTCTGAGTAGGAAGCAAGAGGGCAACATCTGGGCAGGGAGAAAGCTGGTGGCCTTCAATTTTCTGCTCACCAGCAGAAAGCTTGAGTGAATATTTTTTATAATTTGAGTGGAGAAAAGGCTCGGTAAACACAATGCTAGAGCTTACAACCACAGAAAGAAAAAGATAAATTAATCTGACTCCATAAGAGCTGAAAAAGTAGGTACAGAAGAAATCAAAAATAATATAAGCCGAAATAAAGTGACAAAGTGGGTAAAACTACTTGCAACCCAATGAGAATCAAAGAAATTACATCTTTCACATGTCAATTGTATTTACAAGATATGAATTTAAAACATGGGAGAAAATGAACTTCAAAATACAGGACTTCAAAATGGACAGAAAGGCTTTAAAGGAGAAAATTGAAATGTTAAAAAAAAAAAAAATTACAAAATGACATTCCAATCTTTGTACTCCAAGAAAGAAAACAAAAAAGGACATGAAAACCAAACTGGCAAGTCCTTTTTCCATTTGTAAGGTGGACGAAGATGAAAATAGAGACAAGGAGAATTGGTGATTGTATGAAAAATGGATGCCTTCCCAGACTAGTGGGGAGACTGCAATTTGTTATAAACTTTCTGGCAAGTTCTTTTGGCAAAAGGCACCCAGGTTTGGTGTGTGCAAGCCCTTTGACCCCGCAAATCCACCCCTGGGAATCTCCCCCCCGCAGACACTCACCAAAGTACACACACCCCCATGGTGCTCAGGGCAGTCTTGCTGGGGGAGTGACTGATGGAAAAGTCATACTATGTGTGGCATGTAGAAAGTGCCATAGCAGCAGAATCTTAGAGCCCAAAGATAAATTTTTTGCATGATGAAGAAACTGTGTTTTGAAGGCTATTGAATGTTACCATTCCATGTGACGTAAACAAGAGCTGAATTAAATACCTGTATACGCATCATTATCTAAATGTGAGCCAATATAACCCACTCGCCCACATACTCACCTCCTAGAAACACCTCTTGAATACCTGTGGTGTGCCAGACACTCCATCAGGGAATGAGGGACAGCGGAAAATGTGTCTATTGTCGGAAAGTTTGGGATTAGCAGGTGCAAACTATTACGCATAGAATGAATAAACAATAAGGTCCTACTGTATAGCATAGGGAACTATAGTCAATTTCCTGGGATAAACCATCATGGAAAAGAATATGAAAAACAGTGTATATATATATATATATATATATATATATATATATATATATATATATATATACATACATATGTATAACTGAATCCCTTTGCCGTACAGCAGAAACTAACACAACACTGTAAATCAACTATACTTCAATTAAAAATTTTTTTTTCTACATAAGTCCAAGGCCATCTTGGAGAGCAGTTTGACAATATCTAGAAGAGCTGGTGATGTGCGTTCTCCTACCACTCAGAAGAGCCACTTTGAGGTCTGTGCCCTAGAACTCTCACAGGTGTGGAAGGAGACCAGTTCACTGTGACACTCGCTCATCTGACAAATGTTTATCGAGCAGAAACCACGTACCAGGCACTGCTGTGGGCCCTGGAGACCTCCAGCGGGGCTTGTCATAGCAAGGGGAAAAAAGAAAAACCGAATACAACCTAAATGTCCACCAGCAGGAGAATGGGCGCATTAACTGAGGTCCGTTGACTCCACGGAGTATGATGAGCCGTTGAAAAGCAAGCAAGAGAAAATGGGCACACGCGGCTGAGTGATTCGCTGATGTAAGACCCCCCAATCCGGTCTCTCTTCCTCCCTGTTCCACTTCTTTGCTGCCCTCACATTCTCCAAAATGTTTTCTCTCCTCTCTCTTTGTTCGCCGCTTTTAGCTGGCGTTATTTTGGATCCGAGGACAGGAGTCCTCTTGGAAGGTGGGCCGCACGTGTGTGGCTGTCCTCAGAACACAGGGCAATGAGGAAATCCTCCTGGTTCTGATAGACTTGGGGAGGGGGTGCAGAGCCCGTCACTGCCACAGCGGACTTTGAAGAAGCATGACACACACACACACACTACTTTATATAAAACAGGTAACTAACAAGGACCTAGTGTCTAGCACAGGGAACTCTGCTCAATCCTCTGTAATGTAACCTGACGCTAATACAACAATGTAAATCAACTCTACTCCAATATAAATTTTAAAAAAAAGAAAAAGAAAAAAGAAGCACCTGCCTCGTGCTAGCCAGGCTTTTGGATCCCCACACCGGCTAACTTCAGAACTGGAAATTTCCAGCTGCGTCTCCCCGGCCCCCTCCCCTCTCTTCCACCGCCTGATCAGGCTACAGTTTCCAAGGCAACGGCCTGAGCCTGCCTCTGCCCCACACATCAGGTGACAGCTCTTGAGGGAAAACAGATGACAAAGACGAAGCCCCGCTTGGGAGAGGCGGGTACGGGGCAGGGGAGGACTCACACCTGCGGCCCCTCCTCCCCTTCGCCGCCGGGTCAGGCCCGTCTTTTGTACACATTTACCCGCATCATTAGACGGGGCTCACGGCAGAAGAAAAGGAAGTTCGCTCTCTGGGTCTCTGCAGTCCTTATATGACTCCTAAACCTCCTGCAAGCGCCGGGGATATTGTTCTTAGCTTTTCAACATTCAACATATTGGTCGAACCCCACTGTGGCGGCCGCTTTCGCTGAAGCCAGGGATGCAGTGGTAGGAAAAAACAAGCGGTGTCTGCCCAAGACCCTAATGTCTGAGGCACCCATTCATCCGACCCATGCATTCAATCATCTGACAAATAGGTACCGAGGGCTCGCTCTGTGCTGGGTAACAGACCAGGGGTGTGGATGCAACAGAAACAGTCAAAAATCTCTTCCTTGGGATTGACAGATACACACTACTATACATAAAATAGATAATGAATAAGGACCTACTGTACAGCACAGGGAACTCTACTCAATACTCTGTAATGACCTCTATGGGAAAAGAATCTAACAAAGAGTGGATACATGTATATGTATAACTGACTCACTTTGCCAAGCGGTGAAGAGTAGAGCACTTAAAATCACGTTGTGACGAGAGCATGAAGAAAAAGTAAAGGGGTGGCTGGATTGGGAGTGATTGGGGGGCAGCTGTTTTAGCAAGAGGACCCAGGAGGGGGTGGGAATTGAGCAGACGTATAAGCGAAGGGAGTGGACAAAGTATGAGGGAAGGACAGCAAGAGCAGGAGGCTGGAGGCGGGGGCTTGCAGGGACTTTGCAGGGGAATCCAGGAGCCCCTGAGCAGTGGGAGTGACCAGAGCGCAAGAGATGAAGACGCGGGTGAATCAGGCTCAGGTCGAGATGGAGAGCACTTTGGGTTTTTTTGGTTTTTTCTCCTTGAAAGTCCGTTCATAAAACTTTGACTCCACTTACATTAACTTAATACATATGTTCTCACAATTTAATTGGTACTGGAAATTTTATAAGAAATTAAGTAAACCTATCCTTCGTCTCAACTTATTTCTCTATTTTTAAAAAATTTTTATTGGAGTATAGTTGATTTACACTGTTGTGTTAGTTTCTGCTGTACAGCAGAGTGAATCTATTATATGTATACATATATCCATTCTTTTTCAGATTCTTTTCCCATATAGGTCATTACAGAGTATTGAGTAGAGTTCACCGTGCCTAATAGTCCTTATTAGTTATCTATTTTACATATAGTAGCGTGGGTATGTCAAGAGATGGAAAGCACTTTGGATTGTATGTTTTGATATAGACAATGTCATTTGCATCCATGGTGTCCATCCGTGCCTCAGAGATGGAGGCGTCACATGGCTCAGAGGCCACTGGGAGGGCGGGGAACCACACGGGTGAGTGCACAGAGGAACTTCAGAAGGACGGATCGTTTACTCGGTGACCGTTCTGTGCTGCGCGGCCGCAGCACTGGATGCCAGACACCTGGAAGTGAACAGGACAAGAGCAAGGCGGTGGTGTGGAGGGAAATCCCTGGAGGTCCAGCGGTTAGGACTGAGCGCTCTCACCTCCAGGGCCCTGGGTTCGATCCCTGGTCAGGGAAGATCCCAAGAGCTGCAGGGCGCACCCAAAATAAACCCCAAAGAATAACAAAAAACAAAGACAGTGGCACGGAGATGGCCACGGAGAGAGGCATCAGGCATGGATTTGGGATGGGACGGGACAAGTGCATCGTGTAGAGCTGTCTGTACCACAGTTGGGAAGGGACCAAAGGTGGTGACCATGACGGTAATAGTGGTAACAAAATACTTAACCCGATTGGCCGGCTGTGCTATGCTAAGCACCTGCTGTATGCCTTCCATTCACTCCCCTTAGCACTCCACAAAGGTGAGTGGGACTTTCCCTCCCAGGTGACAGATGAGGTCCCTGCGGCTCAGGGAGGAAGACAGGAGGTCATCTGGCGTCTGGTCAAATATGGGGACGCTGGACTCAGGTGTGCTCAGTGCTCATACAGCTCGTCCTTCCTGTGTCATCGCTGGAGCCTCCGTTTCCTCGTCTGGTCAAGAGGGCCCTTGATGCCATGGAAAACCCTTTGGGTTTTATTAATGAGCCACTGTAAGTATCAATATAGATAATATCATTGATCTGTGTGAACAGGGGTTGTAACAGAAACAGAGGCAACAGGAACTCCTGAGTCCCAGAGGGACCTGAGACTAAATTTCACGTGCGAGTTTATGGTTAGCATACAGGAAGCGCTCGGTACACGCAAGCTAGATGTTTGCAGCAGGGGAAGTCAGAAGCTTTTACTTGCCTTGCTAAAGATTGGAAAGTGTGGCCACAGGGCTTCAGTGTACGGCTGGGCAGGCTGTTCACTGCACAAGGGGACAAGTGAGAGGTTTGGAATCCAAGCTGTGCCTCATGGCACGAGGCTGCACCCTCCCAGAGAAGCAGCATCTTTTGCTACTTCTCACAGAGACCAAGATCCGGGCGAGCCTCCCAGGAACTTGGGACAGCAGATCAAAGAGATGCCGGTGTTTGACAGCCAGCATTCTTGGCAGTGAGCAATAGAAACCACTATGATGGACTCCAGCTGTTCAGAGAGATGCTGAGGGGATAGCGGGTAGATCTTAGAGAAGCCAGGGAGGCTTTAGATTCCTAGGTGAGTTTCTGGAGCCAGACTCATCTTCAGAGACTGGCCGCAGGACTGGCCCAGGGAGGACACAGATGCCACCGCTCCCGGACTCAGGAATTCACTGCTGCTTCTGCTGCCTCTGGGAATGAGTTCCCATGATCTAGAAGGCGTCCTCTGCTGTTCCACTAATGGGCATGCCTTTCCAAGAAGGAGGAGGAGGAGGAGAGAGAGAGAGAGAGAGAGAGAAAGAAAGAAAGGAAATATGGAGGTTCCTTAAAAAACTAAAAATAGAACTACCATATGACCCAGCAATACCACTACTGGACATATACCCTGAGAAAACTATAATTCAAAATGAGTCATGTACCACAATGTTTATTGCAGCTCTATTTACAATAGCCAGGACACAGAAGCAACCTAAGTGTCCATCGACAGACGAATGGATAAAGAAGATGTGGCACATATATACAATGGAATATCAATCAGCCATAAAAAGAAAAAAAGAAACGAAATTGAGTTATTTGTAGTGAGGTGGATGGACCTAGAGTCTGTCATACAGAGTAAAGTAAGTCAGAAAGAGAAAAACAAATACCACATGCTAACACATATATATAGAATCTTGAAAAAAAAAAAAGGTCTGAAGAACCTAGGAGCAGGACAGGAATAAAGATGCAGACATAGAAAATGGACTTGAGGACACGGGGAGGGGGAAGGGTAAGCTGGGAGATGAAGTGAGAGAGTGGCATGGACTTATACATACAGTACCAAGTGTAAAATAGATAGCTAGTGGGAAGCAGCCACATAGCACAGGGAGATCAGCTCGGTGCTTTATGTCCACCTAAAGGGGTGGGATAGGGAGGGAGGGAGGGAGACACAAGAGGGAAGGGATGTGGGGATATATGTATATGTAGAGCTGATTCACTTTGCTATACAGCAGAAACTAACACACACCATTGTAAAGCAATTATACTCCAATAAAGATGTTTAAAAAAAATAAAAGAAAGGAAGGAAGACAAGCAGGGAGGGAAAGAAAGAGAGAGATAGAGAAAGAAAGAAAGAAAGAAAGGAAGGAAGGGAGGAAGGGAGGAAGAAAGGAAGAAGGAAAGAAAGAAAGAAAGAAAATGAGAATGAAAGAAAGAACAGGGATTCATTTCACTATGTTTCTGTGGATGAATTTACAAATACATACACAAAAAGCAAGTTTACAAAATAGTAAAGATTTTTCTCATTTATTATATGCAAGTAGTATACATCTATATCCCAGTCATTATAATTATTCTTGTTGATCTGTTACGTTAATTCAACGTAATACCGAATTTTGGAAGTGGGCCATAAATGCTCAGTGCCTGCAAGGTCCCAATAAAGTCACTGGGCACAGGAATTGAAACCATCAAAATATTGGAATCAAGATTTTTTTAACTCCAGGAAAGTAGAGAGAAACTCATTTGTAACTGGCTCCAGGGATGTAATCTACAGAACAGACAACTAGTCTTAAATATGTTTATGGTTTGGGAATGAATGTCTCCAGAATACTGGCTACGTTTTACTGTTTCCGAGAAAGCCGTTCCCTTCCTGAGTTAGAAGGCAATATATACAGAGCTTGGACTCCAGTCTGGCATTTAGCTCATTAATCAGGGAAAATTCTGAGGTGGGTTGATTTAACTGGCACTCAGGCTGAATGCTGACATTCTCAGAGCTCCGTCCAAAGGGCCCTGGGTTTCCGGGAGAAACTTCTCTCCCATATGAACCGTCTTTCAGTTTAATTCTGGCTCAGATTCCTCTGTGAGCAACTGCAGCCAGGACCGTGTGGAAGAACAGAGTTTTCTCTATGTGGGCATAGTGTACACCAATGGTCTCCTCTTTTCAGCTCCACATGAGACTGTAAATGTTCTTATCATCCTGGACAGGGAAGGACTTGTTAACCGGTCACAAAAGCACACAAGCATGAAAGAAGGGAGATACGTAAATCTGACCACATAAAAACAATGAGATGCCACCTCATACCCATTAGGAGGGTAACTCTCTCTTTTTTTAAAAATTTTTATTGGAGTATAGTTGATTTACAATGTTGTATTCGTTTCAGGTGTACAGCAAAGTGAAACAGTTATACATATATACAGTCTTTTTTTTTTTATTCTTTTCCCATATAGGCCATTACAGAGTATTGAGTAGAATTCCCTGTGCTACTCAGCCATAAAAAGAACACAATAATGCCATCTGCAGCAACGTCAACAGACCTAGAGATTGTCATACTGAGTGAAGTAAGTCAGGCGCAGAAAGACAAGTATCATACGATATCACTTACATATGGAATCTTAAAACAAGGGTACAAGTGAACTTATTCACAAAACAGAAGTAGAGTCACAGATGTAGAAAACAAACTTATGGTTACCAAGGCATAAGGGGGAGGAGGGATAAATTGGGAGATTGGGACTGACATATACACACTACTATATATTTCTTTAAAAAAATACAGAAAACACAGCTGGCCCTCTGTATCCGCAGGTTCGGCATCTGCACGTTTAACCAACCTCAGATGGATTCAATCCCCGGTTGGTTAAATCCATGGATACCGGAGGGCCGAAGGTCAGGGACTTTAGCATCCTCGGAGTTTGGTATCTGCGGAGGTCCTGGAACCAACGGCCCGCGGATACTGAGCGACCGTGACGAGTATTGGAGAGGAAGTGGAGAGATTGGAACCCTTGCACAATTTTGGTGGAGATGTAAAACTGTGCAGCCTCTATGGAAAACAGTACAGAGATTCCTCAAAAAAAATTACAGACAATAACCATATGATCCCAGAATTCCACCGCTGGGTATACACCCACAAGAATTGAAAGCAGGGTCTTAAAGAGACATTTGTACACCCGTGTTCATAGCAGCATTATTCACAGTGGCCAAAAGGTAGAAGCAACCCAAGTGTCCATCAGTGGATGAATAGATGAACAAAATGTGGTCCATCCGTATGGTGGAATATTATTCAGCCTTAAAAAGGAAAGAAATTCTGACACAGGCTGCAACATGGACGAACCTTGAGGACATTATGCTCAGTGAAATAAGCCTGCTGGAAAAAGACAAATCATGTATGATTCCAATTATATGAGGTACCTAGAATAATCAAATTCATAAAGACAGAAAATAGGATGGTGATTTCAAGGGGTTGAGGAAGGAAAGAATGGGGAGTTAGTGTTTAACGGGGACAGAGTTTCAGTTTTGCAAGATGAAGAGAGCTCTGGAGATGGATGGTGGTGATGGTAGCACAGCAATGTGAATGAACTTAATGCCACTGAACTGTGTGCTTAAAACTGGTTAAGATGGTAAATTTTATGTTATGTGTATTTTGGCACAATTTTAAAAAATTTTAAATAGTGTGTATGGCTATGTACAAAGGAACGCCACAGTTAACAAAGATTTGGGGGGTGGGTATCAACAGGTTAAATTCATTGCTGCAGACGTGGTAGTCCAGGGAATGTATTATCACTCCTATATAAATTCTGTTTCGGTGAGTAAGAGTTGAACATGAAAATAGAAAAACAGGACAAAGGATCTCAAAGGGTGTTCACAAAGCAAAAAACTGCAACGTTGGACCTACGTTAGTTAGTGAAAATCTCGCCTGACTTGTGATCCAAAAATTGGAGGCCATGGACAAACTGAGGCGGTTCCACCACACCAGGTGGGCAAAGGTGAAAGCTGGGAGGGTGAGGTTGACACTGGGCTGGGGAAGCAGGCGCCTTTCTACATGCGGGCGGTGGACACATCTGCCCTGGCAAGCGTTTTTGGCAATGTGTCAAAGTCTAAAATAGGTTCGCCCCCACCCTTTTCTTTTTTCTTATTTATTTATTTATTTATTTATTTTTGGCTGTGTCGGCTCTTCGTTGCTGCGCGCGGGCTTTCTCTGGTTGCGGCGAGCGGGGGCTACTCTTCGTTGCGGTGCGTGGGCTTCTCGTTGCGGTGGCTTCTCTTGTTGCAGAGCACGGGCTCTAGGCGCGCAGGCTTCAGTAGTTGTGGCACGCGGGCTCAGTAGTTGTGGCTCACGGGCTTAGCTGCTCTGCGGCATGTGAGATCTTCCCAGACCAGAGCTCGAACCCGTGTCCCCTGCATTGGCAGGTGGATTCTTAACCACTGCGGCACCAGGGAAGTCCCTCACCCCTTTTTTAAGAATTTCTTTTATTGAAGTAGAGTTGATTTACAGGGTTGTGCCAATCTCTGCGGTACAGCAAAGTGACTCAGTTTTACACACATAGACATTCTTTTTTTAATATTCTTTTCCATTATGATTTATCTCAGGATATTGAATATAGTTCCTTGTATACAATAGGACCTTGTTGTTTATCCATCCTATAGATAATAGTTTTTATCTACCAACCCCAAACTTGTAATCCTTCCCTCCTCCCCCTTGGCAACCACAAGTCTGATCTCTATGTCTGTGAGTCTGTTTCTGTTTCATAGATAGGCTCATTTGTGCCATATTTTATATTCCACATATGTGATATCATATGGTACTTGTCTTTCTCTATCTGACTTACTTCACTTAGGCTGATAATCTCTAGTTGCATCTATGTTGCTGCAAATGGCATTATTTCATTCTATTTTGTGGCTGAGTAATATTCCATTGGATGTATGTACCACATGTTCTTTATCCATTTATCTGTTGATGGACATTTAGGTTGTTTCCATATCTTGGCTATTGTGACTAGTGCTGCTATGAACATAGGGGTGCATGTATCTTTTTGAATTATAGTATTGTCCGGGTATATGCCCAGCAGTGGGATTGCTGGATCATATGGTAATTCTATTTTTAGCTTTCTGAGGAACCTCCATACAGTTCTCCAGAGTGGCTGCACCAATTTACATTCCCACCAACAGTGTAGGAAGGTTCCCTTTTCTCCACACCCTCTCCAGCACTTATTGCTTGTAGATTTTTTAATGGTGGCCATTCTGACTGGTGTGAGGTGGTACCTCATTGTAGTTTTGATTTGCGTTTCTCTAATAATTAGTGATGTTGAGCATCCTTTTCACGGGCCTACTGGCCATCTGTATGTCTTCTTTGGAGAAATGTCTGTTAAGGTCTTCTGCCCATAAAACATGTTCGCCCTTTGACCGAGCAATTCCGCTTCTGGAACTCACCAGAGCACGCATGCCTACCTTGTGGTCATCGCGGAGACGTTTACGAGGCAATTAATTAAAATAAGTGATGTACAATCTGGACCCTTACATTGTAAGAAACCACAGCTTCAAGTATAAAAGCTTTCAGTGAAAAATAAAGTAAAATAAGTGATGTGGGGGCTTGCAGTCCAAAGAAGAAAGCCCTTTCCTATATACAATTTGCATCTTTGAAGAATTCTCAGTGCCCTGTGTGTTGGGGTCCCCAAGCCCCACCCGCCTCCAGGTTCCACGTTTCACTGGGAGAACTCAGTGTACAGTTGTGCTCACAAGTCAGTCCTTAACCATCACACCCTGTTTTATTTTCATCATCATACCAGGAGATGACATTAGTTCCTTTCTCCATTAGATATTCATGCTTTGAATAACACTCACCAAAATCCATTTAGCAAGGAGTACTAGGCAGCATAAGTCTCCCCAGAATCAAATGCAGATGGCCTTGTAAGGAGGAAACCTGTCTCATGGCACAGGGAAAGTGGGTGTGCATGTAGGTGTCAAACGTATTTTGTTCTTTCCACACGCTCGTGTTGCATGGCAAGGGCGCTAAGATGTTCTTGAACCCACACACCCTTCCCTGGAGACACCAGACATTTCCACGCCCCGAGGCTCTCTCTCTCTCTCTCTCTCTCTCTCTCTCTCTCTCTCTCTCTCTCTCTCTCTCTTTCTCTCTCTCTCTGTACCGGCAATTCTGCAGCCCCTCCCCTCTCCTGCCCAGTGCAGTTCCCATGGCAACAGGCTGAGCTGGCCTTTGTCCTGCACACCAGGTGAGAACAGCCTGCAACAGTGGACAACAAAACCAACAGGTGTGGGGAGGGCTCAGGCCTGAGGGACGTCCCCCAGAGGCCCGGATGTGTTCTTTCCCCGCAATTGAATGGCACTCTTGGACGTTTGTGGAGTGTTAGATGTCCCAAGTCAACTGCAAGCCCATGATGCGTTATCTACTTTAATCATTCATTCATTCGTTCATCCATCCATCCATCCATTCATTCACAAACTATGCATTTTACCCCAACAGCCGTGGCAGACCCTCTTCCAGGAGATGGGGATCCAGCAGTGGTTTTCAACACGGGGCAGGGGGAGGTTTTGCTTCTCACAGGGGCCTTTGGAAATATTTTGGTTACCACAACTTAAGGAGGGTGGGTGCTATTAGCATCTAGTGCATAGAGGCCTGGGATGCTGCTAAGTAAGCATCCTACAATGCACAGGACAGCCACACACGCACACACACGCACACACACACACACACACACACACACAGAATTATCCAGCCCCTAATGTCAGCAGGGGGAAGTTGAGAAACCCTGGGGAACAACGATGTGTTACAACCTGCCTGGAAAATCCTCCCAGCACTTAACAATCCAAGGGAGCACACAGACCCATCAATGAAACACGATTTGTGTGCTGTGATAAAGAACTCGGGGGTTCGGTGGGGGAGTTAGTAGGGGAGAAGGAGAGCGGGGTGAAAGTGTTGAGTGGTTGTGATGACTGAGGATAGAGATGGATAAAGGCAGGGAGCCAGTCACGGGAAAGGAACATTCCAGCGAGCGGGCACAGCACGTGCAAAGGCCCGTTGTGTGCATTCAAGGCAGGACCAGGAGACCAGAGTGGCTGAAGAGCTATTAGGTGGTGGGGGCCAAGGGTTGGATCAAGAAGAGCCTTGTAGATGATAAGAGCTTTGGGATTTATCGTTTAGCTACTAAAATTATTAATATTGTTGGTGTTGTCAATTTGGAACACTTACTCTCAGCCAGGCTTTCTCCGGGGCCCAGAAGGGGACATGACCGCTGCCTCCTAGACTCAGAGGCCACTGGGAGAGGGAGAAACAGATCAAACAGTCGCACAAAAGTAGAACAAATGTTTACTTAGTGACTTCACCAGGCCAGCGGCTGGGCCATGCACAGGACATGGGGCCTCGATCAGCGTGACGGCCAAGGGAGAGGCAGAAATGGACATATTTTGGATAGCGGAGCTATTCACAGAGATGAAGAATCCTTGTATCTTTAGAATCAGCATTTTTAGATTTGGATGGAGCCAATTGCTGCTGTTACACCATGGTCACTATCCTTATACAGTAACGAGCATTTCTTATGCTTATCATGTGCCAGGCACCATGCTAAGTGCTTTCTGTTGAATTCCCACGACATATCCCAAAGGTGGGTGATATTAACTCCCCACTTTACAGATGAGACCCCTGAGGCACAGCGGAGAATGGGTGGTCAGCTCTCATTCTAATTGCAGAGTTAGACACCCCCTCCGCCACCCCTCCTGGGGTGGGGGAGATCCATCACATCACAACTCTCAGGGTTGATGTGAGGATTGAGTGAAGGAAAGAATGATGGGCACACAGCAAACTCAACACGTAACAGCACAAAACACATAGTCTTCAAGAGAAGTAGTATTTTAACATTTGAAAAAAATTTTGAAAATTTGGAAAAAAATATTTGAAATATTTGAAAAAACTAATGCAAAAAAATCCGTGATGAATGAAATAATAAAATTTTAAATACAGAAACAATCTGACCGTATTTTGGGCCATGCCGTATTGGAGTCTGAGGCAAAAGGAAACGTACGCTGTTCTATCTATGCTTTTATATATATATATATATATATATATATATATATATATATAATTTTTTTTTTTTTATGCTATGCGGAGCACAGGCTCCGGACGCGCAGGCTCAGCGGCCATGGCTCACGGGCCCAGCCGCTCCGTGGCATGTGGGATCCTCCCGGACCGGGGCACGAACCCGTGTCCCCTGCATCGGCAGGTGGACTCTCAACCACTGCGCCACCAGGGAAGCCCTATATATTTTTTAAAAGTAAACTGTTTTCCAGAAATACATTTTGAAAATATTATTGGAGACTTCCCTGGAGGTCCAGTGGTTAAGACTCTGCACTTCCAAAGCAGGGGGAACGGGTTTGATCCCTGGTCAGGGAACTAAGATCCCGCATGCCACACGGTGCGGCCAAAATAATAATAATAATAATAAAAGACCATCCTTTAAAAAAAAGAAAATATTATTGATCAGTTTGCTTCTGTTAAAGCCAGGAAAGTAGAATTATAATAAATGCTGGAGTTTTTTCTCTTTTGTATAATTAAAATATTTAAACATAAGATAATGTGAGTTTTAACGTGCCTACTTTTCAATTTTAACATGCCTACTTTTCAATATTCTGGAAAAATTAATCCTTAAAAAATTACATTAAAACACATTTATAGGGGCTTCCATCTTCTTTTGCTTCAAGCTTCAATATGGCTCAGCACACACTAGACTTTAAATTTTTGATATTTTTTCCTTCCTTTTGTTGGCATTCATGTTAATCTTTTTTAAAAAAATTACATTAAAATATTATTTATCTTGGTGATGAGGTCTTTGTTGCCTCCTTCAAGCTCACCTCATCCTGGTCCCAGCTCTGCCTTTGAGAATGTGACCTTTGAGCTGAGATGTGCAGATTGAGGAGGAACCAGCCCTGAGAATTATGAGGAAAGGGAATTATTATGAGAGGAAATGCAAATGTCTAGGTCAGGGGGCAGAGGAAGTTTTCAGGGACAGCAGGAAGGCAGTGTGGTGACCAAGGAATGAGGGCTGTGCTATGAGCTGCTGTTGGGGGCCAGGATGCCAGTGACCTTGCAGGCACTTCTCAGTCTATGTGTGTTGTGGGCCCACTGACTGAGGCTGAGTTGGGAGGGGTGACATGATGTGACTTGTCTGCAGAAGGTCTGGGGCTTGCTTCATGGAGGATAGACTACTCTGGAGCTGGAAGGACCAGAGCCACCAGGATGTCACGGTTATCCAGGGAGAAATGGTGGTGCCCAGCTCGAGGTGGATGCACACAGAATGAATTGTGTTGTGTCCTGAAGGTTGAGCTGAGGCAGGGTTTGTGTTGGCCGGGATATGTGGTGTGGACAGAAGGAGAAGAATGAGGAACGGCTTCTATTTTTTTTTTTTAATTGAAGTACAGTTGGTTTACAATGTGCCAATCTCTGCTGTACAGCAAAGGGATGCCACCTACACTGCTGGTGGACGTGTAAGCTGGTGCAGCCACTATGGAGAACAGTATGGAGGTTCCTCAGAAAACTAAAAATAGAGCTGCCATATGATCCAGCAACCCCACTCCTGGGGATATATCCTGAAAAAACCATAATTCAAAAAGACACATGCACCCCTATGTTCATAACAGCACTATTTATAATAACCAAGACATGGAAGCAACCTAAATGTCCATCGACAGATGAATGGATAAAGAAGATGTCGTATTGAAATACATATATACAATGGAATACTACTCAGCCATAAAAAAGTAGGAAATA
>NC_041230.1:4402569-4404787 GCF_002837175.3 Physeter macrocephalus
GCAGGCGGACTCTCAACCACTGCGCCACCAGGGAAGCCCGAAATAATGCCATTTAAAGCAACATGGATGGACCTAGATATGATCATACTAAATGAAATAAGCCAGAGAAAGACAAATATCATATGATATCACTTATACGTGGAATCTAAAATACGACACAGATGAGCTTATCTATGAAACAGAAACAGACTCACAGACATAGAGAACAGACTTGTGGTTGCCAAGGGGGAGGGAAGGATTGGGAGTTTGGGGTTAGCAGATGCAAACGATTATATATGGAGAATGGATAAACAACAAGGTCCTACTGTATAGCACAGGAAACTATATTCAATATCACATGATAAACCATAGTGGGAAAGAATATTTTTTTTAAAAAAAAAGGAACGGCTTCTATTTTGTGTTTTTCTGTTTTGAGTTTGGGCTTTGGGGTGGAGAGTGCTGCCTTTCACAGAGGCTGGGAAGACTGGGGGTGAGGAGTAGATTATAAGGGAGATTGAAGATTTGTCCTGGGACACGTTAGCTGAAGACGTCAACTTGACATTCCCGGAGCAGTGTCCAGGAGGCAGGAGTTCAGATGCAAAATCAAGGCTGGAGATACAAATTAGCTTGGAGGCGGTTTTTGTAAAGGCAGCTCTGGATGAGAGAGTAGAGGGGGTGTGGAAGCCAGCCTCTGAGGTGCTCCCCAGCCTCTCAGTGCTCACTCCCCTGTGTGGTCCCCACCCCCAGGATGCTTGGGGCTGACCTGTGCAGCCAGCAGCAGATTACAGAAGTGTCAACGTGTGGTTTCCGATGCCGGGGTGTAAAAGGCATCTCGCTTCCTTCTTGCTCTGTCTTGGTTCTGGGGGAAACCCACCGCCCTGTCACACGGGCACTCAAGGAGCCCTCTGGAGAGCCCCACGTGGTGAGGGACCGACACCTCCTGCCAGGAGTACGAGTAAAGCACCTTGAAAGTGGATCGTCCAGTCCCAGTCAAGCCATCAAATGACCACAACCATGCTCAACGTCTTAACAGCAACCTCACGAGAGACTCTGAGCCAGAACCACTCTGGCACTGGGTCACATAATAAATGCTTGTTGCTTTACGTCTTGGGGTAACTTGCTATGCAGCCGTAGGTGACTAATGCAGATGGGGAAGGTGGGCGTGGACCCAGCCCTGGAGCCCTCTGATACTTAGGGGTGGAGCAGAGGAGTCGAACACCTAGGAGCCCCTGGGGAAGTAAGACAAAGGCCAGAGGGAGTTCAGTGACCCCCAAGGGTAACAGAAGGAAGGAGTGAGCAGCTCAAATCTGAGAGCAGGACAGGGAAGCAGGCATCGGATGTAGTAGGAGCAAGGAGGTCACTGACATTGACAGAGCAACTTCTTGGAGCAATGTGGCGAAAACTACATTGCGGGGAAACGAGGGATCAGGCAGCGGCCAGAGTGAGTGTAGTCGAAGACTCAGAACGTACACATTCATGTGCATCAGGTTACAAAGCGCAGCATTCAGAGTCTTCTAAATACTTTCCAGTTACACGTTGGACACATTTGGGGAGTTCCGTTCAGCAGGAATCTGTTGCGGAGGAGGTGACAGACTCAAACCTTGAAAGCAAGACTTGGCTGTTTGTAAGAAGTTCAGCGCGGGAAGGAAGGAGAGGGCTGGGAGGACCAGAGGCTGGAAACCCCACACCCGACGCCTCGAATGCATCGCAATGAGAGGCTTTCTCCTGGGCCCTGGCACTCAGAGTCCCCGACACACGCACACGCACGCGCACGCACGCACACACGCACACGCACACGCGCACACACGCACACACACACACCAGTTCCAGGAACTGCTGTGCTCTCCGCAGGGCAGAGAGGGCAAATCAACGGACTCCAAAAGTGTAAACTGAAAATGTACACTCGAGAAGAGGCCCAATGTACGTTTGGAAACAAGAGAAGGCACAAGGCACAGTATGTCTTTTTCTGTGGGGCCCAAAGTGAGAGTGACACTGAAGATCTAAAAGGGAGTGAGGAAGTAAGTTCAAGGGAGCGAAACATCAAGGATGTGTCTGTTCATCGAGATTTTTTTTCAAATATGGGACCTGAAGGGGTTTTTTTTCACATTGAAGGGACTTCCCTGGTGGCGCAATGGTTAAGAATCCGCCTGGGCTTCCCTGGTGGCGCAGTGGTTGAGCGTCTGCCTGCCGGTGCAGGGGAACCAGGTTCGCGCCCCGGTCTGGGAGGATCCCACATGCC
>NC_041230.1:4404801-4417954 GCF_002837175.3 Physeter macrocephalus
TGCCAAGGCAGGGGACACAGGTTCGAGCCCTGGTCCGGGAAGATCCCACATGCCACGGAGCAACTAAGCCCGTGCGCCACAACTACTGAGCCTGCGCTCTAGAGCCCGCGGGTCACAACTACTGAGCCCACGTGCCTGGAGCCTGTGCTCCGCAACAAGAGAAGCCACCGCAATAAGCCCGCGCACCGCAACGAAGAGTAGCCCCCACTCACCACAACTAGAGAAAGCCCACGCGCAGCAACAAAGACCAAACGCAGCCAAAAATAAATTTTTAAAAAATTGAAGTATAGTTGACTTACAATGTTGTGCTGGTTTCAGATGTGCAGCAAAGTGATTCAGTTATACATATACAGGTATCTATTCTTTTTCAAATTCCTTTCCGTTATGGTTCATTACAAGATAGTGAATATAATTCCCTGTGCTATACAGTAGGACCTTGTTGTTTACCTATTTTATATATAGTACAGTAGTGTGTATCTGCTAGTCCCAAACTCCTAATCTATCCCTCCCCCACCACCTTCTCCCTTTGATAACCATAAGTTTGTTTTCTATGTCTGTAAGTCTGTTTCTGTTTTGTAAATATGTTCATCTGTTGTATTTTAGATTATACATATAAGCAATATCATATGATATTTGTCTTTCTCTGTATGGTTTACTCCACTTAGTATGAGCATTTCTAGGTCCATCCATGTTGCTGCAAATGGCATTATTTCATTCTTTTTTATGGTTGAGTAGTATTCCATTGTATATATGTACCACATCTTCTTTATCCATTCTACTGTTGATGGACATTTAGGTTGCTTCCATGTCCTGGCTATTGTAAATAGTGCTGCTGTGAACATTGGGGTGCATGTATCCTTTCGGATTATGGTTTTCTCTGGATATACTCCCAGGAGTGGGATTGCTGGATCAAACGGTAACTCTATTTTTAGTTTTTTAAGGAACCTCCACACTGTTCTCCATAGTGGCTGCACCAATTTACATTCCCACCAACAGTGTAGGAGGGTCCTTTTTCTCCACACCCTCTCCAGCATTTATTATTTGTGGACTTTTTGGAGATGGCTATTCTGATCAGTGTGAGGTGATAAGGAACAAGTTCTTTTGAATTCAGCTAAGAAACATGAGAAGGCTGAATAGATGGGGAGCTGAGGTATAGTGACGTTCCAGGCTGATGTTGTGGAAAACAGAGAGTCAGGGAATGGGCTGGTCCCTTCCTTGAGACCAGGATCATATTTAAAATTATTTGGATGAGCAGACGTGTTTTAGAAGGAGGGGAAGCCAAGTATAACCACTCTGTGGCTGGAAGAAGGGAAGAATAACAAAGTCCCAGCAGTCGGGTCTGGGAGAAATGCCCAAACATCTCTCCCTCTCTGAACCCCAAGTTCCCTTTTTTTTCCCTAAGTTCCCTTTTAAAGAAGGACCACAGTCCTGAGAAGACAAAGCTGGGAAGAAGACAGGATTGGGGTCCCAGGGGAAAGAGACCAGAGCAGAACTCTGTTTTTAAAATATAGGTTTTATTATTATTCAGAAATGGGAGTGTCAACAGATCAGGAGACGCATATCGTCGAAAAGACAGTTTATAGTTCACAGATCTCAAGAGAAGTGGGCGTGCCACACCATGCAGGGCCACATGGGGAAGCACCGTGTTCAATCAGGAGGTGAAGAGGATGCACAGATGTGGGCAAGAGCCTTTATGGTGCTTTCCCTGGGGAAGGAATGGGTGAGGCAGGGAAAGAAGGCTTGGAATAGGCTAGTGTGAATAATTTCAGTGGGATCTAGAGACAGACGCTGTCTCTGGTTGTCTGATACCTGTCCTGAGGGATTAGGCAAGTGGAGAGTGGTCCAGAGTGTAAGAGCCCCATAGAGGAGGTGCTTGGAGGAGCTCAGGATGATTTGGTTTACATGTGAAGACCACACTCGCAGGTCAGTTATTTCCAATCTCAAGCCATTGACCAGCCCTGGGAGGGGCAGTTTCTCCAGGATCAGCAGGGTCTCAAGATGTCAAAGCATCAAATTTATTATTTTTTTAAAAAAACTTTAAAGAAGTTGCTCTTTATTGAAGTAGTACCTATTATTTTAAATAACCTGTTTTTCACCAATATAGAGTTAACTTATTTTTAAATATAGTGTGTACTGGGATTCCCCTCTTTCATTATTAATGGAAAGTCTTAGAAAAATTAAAATATTAGATATGCTTATTAGCTAAATATAAAGTTTTTTCTTCTTTTTCTTTATGATTTATTACAGGATATTGAACATAGTTCCCTGGGCTATACAGTAAGATCTTGTTGTTTATCCATCCTATATGTAATACTTTTACATCTGCTAACCCCAGACTCCCAGTCCTTCCCTCCCCTACCCCCTTCCCCTTGGCAACCACCAGTCTGTTCTCTGTGTCCATGATTCTGTTTCTGTTTCATACATAGGTTCATCTGTGTCATATTTTAGACTCCACATATAAGTGATACCGTATGGGTATTTGTCTTTCTCTGTCTGACTTACTTCACTTGGTATGATCATCTCTAGGTCCATCCATGTTGCTGCAAATGACATTATTTCATTCTTTTTTATGGCTGAGTAATATTCCATTGTATATATACACCACATCTTCTTTATCCATTCATCTGTCAATGGACGTTTAGGTTGTTTCCATGTCTTGGCTACTGTAAATAGTGGTAAAGGATCAAATTTTAAAACTAGAAAACATGGTTATTACAAACCTTAATAAACAGTGACCATCAATTGGGAGATTGGGATTGATGTATACACACTACTATATATAAAATAAACAACTAATAAGGGATATATAATATCCCTTATTATATATATATAATATATATATTATATGAATATATAATAAAGGTATAGCACAGGGAACCCTACTCAATACTCTGTAGTGAGCTATATGGGAAAAGAATCTAAAAAAGAGTGGATATATGTATATGTATAACTGACTCACTTTGCTGTGCGCCTGAAACTATCACAACATTGTAAATCAACTATACACCAATAAAAATTTTTTAAAAAATAGTGACCATCAATGCAAAACTGCACAAAGCCTGCTCTCTTGCTGGCATTTTCAGTCTGTACATCTGATACATTTCTTTCACTGTTTAAGCCAAACTGAATTGCATCTCTTGTCTGTTGGAACCAGATGCATCCTGACAGAATCGTTTCTCTATTTTAAGTCCCTCCCTTATTGAAGGTAAGCTCCATGAAACCAGGAACTGGTGCTTGGTTATTCTTTTGCACCATTTCCCCATGGTCTGGCATCACTAAGGAGATGCCATGTTTGCTGCTGTTGGGACGTGGTTTGTGTAATTAATGTCTAACCCACAACACGCCTGTAATCACCTTGAGAGATGGTGTGGTTTGCTTACCACCCAATCCTCTGGCCCTCAGCACAGTGCCAGGCACAGAGTGGACCCTTGGGAGGAACTTATGGAATAAATCACTGAATTAGTGTGTTCTAAGTTCCGTGAACATGGAGACTGGGTCCTTTTTTTCTCATCGTTTTACTTCCAGTGCCTAGCCGATTGTAGACACTCAATAAGTACCGTGAGGGGATGAGCGTATAAACAAATGATTAAACATGGTGGGAGACAGATGATATTTATGCCACTGGCACCTGCAGCTGCTGCTCGACTAAAAACTGAAAGTCTGCAGAAACCCCAGAGCCATCTTTTTGCCCATCTGCAAAGACTTAGGAAGCAATTCGAAGGGCATAAAAGATGCACGATTACTGGCGGGATTGTAAAATGGTGCAGCTGCTGTAGAAAACAGTGTGGAGGTTCCTCGAAAAAATTAAGCATAGAATTACCATGTGATCCAGCAATGCCCGTTCAGGATGTATGCCCAAAGAATTGAAAGCAGGGTCTCAAAGAGGTATTTGTACACCCATGTTCACAGCAGGATTATTCACAATAGCCAAGACATGGAAGCAACCCATGTATTTATTGAGGATAAATGGATAAGTGACATACAGTGTGTCCATATGATGGAATATCATTCAGCCTTAAAACGGGAGGGAAGGGCTTCCCTGGCGGCGCAGTGGTTGAGAGTCCGCCTGCCGATGCAGGGGACGCGGGTTCCTGCCCCGGTCCGGGAGGATCCCACGTGCCGCGGAGCGGCTGGGCCCGTGAGCCGTGGCCGCTGAGCCTGCGCGTCCGGAGCCTGTGCTCCGCAACGGGAGAGGCCACAACATTGAGAGGCCCGCGTACCACAAAAAAAAAAAAACAAACAAAAAAAAAAACGGGAGGGAATCCTGATGCATGCTACAAACGCTGAACACTTATGCTAAGTGAAATAAGCCAGTCACAGAAGGGCAAACATCATATAATTCCATTTATATGATGTACCTAGATGAGTGAAAGTTATAGGGACAGAACAGTGGTTGTCCGGGGCTGGGGAAGGGGAGAGTAGGGAGTTAATATGGAATGAGTACAGAATTTCTGTTTGGGAAGATGGAAAAGTCCTGGAGACGGATGGTGGTGATGGTTTCACAACAATGTGAATGTATACTCAATCATACAAGTCCATATACATAAAAATGGTTAAAACGATAAATTTTGTATGTATATTTACCACAGTAAATTTTTTTTCTTTTAAATGTGCTTGAACTGCTGGTGAGATGTCTGCAGCTTTAAGAGTCTTCACACCCCATCCTGGTCGGTTTGATGATTTCACGTCAGTAGCTGTATTTCCCCTCTGAAGCCTTTATGGGGTTTCTGCATCAGAAGCTGTCCCCCCGCCCTCCCCGCTTTAGGCTGTCGCCATGGAAACTGCGCCTAGCATGGAGAAGGGGAAGGGGCTGTGAAGGAGCAGAGAGAGCCTTGGAGGCTGGGATTTTCCAGGCTCTGAACTCACGCTGTATGCTTGCTTTGCAATAAACGAATGAATTAAAATATGGGTCTTTATCCTCAATAAAACAGTTGCCCTTCCTTCCTCAGAAGAGAAGGGCTTGCAGAGGTAATGCACACGGCAGTGTTCAGCCCAGGCCTCGGTGCTGTATGAGGTGGTTTTCTCCGTGGGTTCTCCTCAGAGCGCCCCTTGCCTAGGGAGCGTGTGAAATAGATTCTCATTTAAGACAGAGTCTCTGGGGTTCATTTTCTTTGAGAAAAGTCTTTGGAAAAGGAATGAGATCATGACCCCTCTCCTCCTGAGCACGTTGGCTTCTAAAAACAGATTTTGTGCCACTGAAATTCGAGTCAAGTGCAGATCTGGCAAATTGTTTCAGTTCACTTCTCTAACGGTGACCCCAACTGTGGACCAAAAAAGTGTCTCTTTTTATTTTGTTTTCTTTTCTTTTATTTATTTATTTTTTATTAATTTATTTTTATTTTTGCCGTGTTGGGTCTTCATTTCTGTGCGAGGGCTTTCTCTAGTTGTGGCAAGCGGGGGCCACTCTTCATCGCGGTGCACAGGCCTCTCACTATCGCGGCCTCTCTTGTTGCGGAGCACAGGCTCCAGACACGCAGGCTCAGTAGTTGTGGCTCACGGGCCTAGTTGCTCCGCGGCATGTGGGATCCTCCCAGACCAGGGCTCGAACCCGTGTCCCCTGCATTAGCAGGCAGATTCTCAACCACTGCGCCACCAGGGAAGCCCAGCGTCTCTTTTTAAAGGAATTGTTCATCCACTCAGTCAACTGATGTATCGGTTATCTTCTGCTGTGTAACAAATTATCACAAACGGAGAGACTGGTAACTACACTTATTATCTCAGCTTCTGTGGGTCTCATCAGCTGCAGTCAAGGTGTCAGCTGGTCAACCTCCACCTCCAAATGTTCTCCTAATTCATGAGCTAAATGCCCGATGGAGCCCGAGCTCTACACACTTTGCCATCAATCAAAAGGATTTAATGGTGATACAGCCACTACGGAGAACAGGTTCCTTAAAAATTAAAAATAGAACTACCATATGACCCAGCAATCCCACTACTGGGCATATACCCAGAGAAAACCATAATTCAAAAAGAGTCATGCACCCCAATGTTCATTGCAGCAACATTTATAGAAAGGAACGAAATTGGGTCATTTGTAGGGATGTGGATGGATCTAGAGACTGTCCTACAGAGTGAAGTAAGTCAGAAAGAGGAAAACAAATATCGTATATTAATGCATATATGTGGAACCTAGAAAAATGGTACAGATGAACCGGTTTGCAGGGCAGAAACAGAGACACAGATGTAGAGAACAAACGTCTGGACACAAAGGGGGAAAAGTGGCTGGGGGGCGGGTGGGATGAACTGGGAGATTGTGATTGACATATATACACTAATATGTATAAAACGGATAACTAATAAGAACCTGCTGTATAAAAAATAAATAAAATAAAATTCAAGTAAATAAATAAATAAATATATAAATAAAAGGATTTAATGTTTTTCTTGGAAGCAGCTCAACATGGCTAATGATTTGGAGACACCCATTTCCACTATATAAGAAGGCATCAAGTTAACAGTCTTTGTGGCAGATAGCACCTCTTGAACAGACTTAAATAAATGTCCTTCTAATTCTAGGGCTCCCAGTCTTGTCCCACTGATTGTTAAAGGCAACAGCCCATGGTTGTGAGCACCTATCATTGTGCCTGGCACACAAGAAGTGCTCAATTAATGTTTGTTTTGAACTGAACACCTGAGCTGCATCCCACATGTAACTCTGAAGCAGCCAGAAGGATTTCACTGGGTCACGTCGCAACTGAATTTGCACATATGTACGCACCCGTGCACAGGTCCGTAAAAGGCAGGATTGCGTCATCACCGTGAAAGGAATACCGTCGGGTCTTCAGGGTGTGGTCCATACACCACATCTCTGGAGTCATCTCTGAATTTCATCCACACTGAAATTTGGTGGCCACCATCGCCTGTCGGATATGGTGCAGGGTGATCCTTACTCTGTGACCATAGGGAATCCATGGATTTTTTTTTTTTTTCCCAGGGAGCAAAATGGTCAAGTTTTCCTTTGAGAACATGTAGGAAGAGAGGAAAGCCAACAGAGGAGGTGAAAAGATGGGCAATGTGGCCTGATTTAGCAGCCCTCTTACAGGAGGAAACTTTAGGACTTGGTCGTGTTTGCAGGGGTGTGGAGGAGAAGGCAACATTGACGCCCTGGTTTCATCCCTGTGCAGTTGGGCAAAAGATGGCACCCTCTGCTGAGGTGGGATCGTGGATAAAAGTATCCAGATGCAGCGCTGATCTGGAGACACCTTTTGTGTTGAAGGACACCTGTCTTAGTTTGGGTCTCCCCCAAAGCAGGCCCTGAAACGTGGTTTTACGCGCAGGTGGTTTATTTAGGTGGTGGTGCTGGGAAATACTGGCGGGGGAGTTGGGAAGAGCGATGAGGAAGGGAAGGCAGCTAACAGAGGCTGCAGAGTACTCGAGCTATGAAAGAACACATTGGAGCTTACCCCAGAGGGAAACTCTAGGAAACTGTGTAGAGTACAAGCGCGAGCATTACCTCAGCCAAAAGGAGAAAGATCTTGGATTAATTAAACATCAACCCCCGTTATCATGGGTAGGTGGGCTCCTGGTTACCTGGGCCCCTTTTCTACCATTTTCTACCCATTTTTACCCTCTGCTCCTTTCACGTCAGCCACACTGGCCTCCTTGCTGTCCCTAAGCTGTGCTGTTTTCTGTTCTCTTGCCTGGAATGCTCTTCCGCTCTGATATTCCTTTGTCTCCCTTCCTTTCTCCCTCCCTCCCTTTCTTCCTTCCTTTCTTCCTTCCTTCCTTCCTTGCTTGCTTCCTTCCTTGCCTCCTTCCATCCTGTTCAAACATCACCACCCCAGAGGTACTCCTCGGCCATCTGATCAAAACTGGCTCACTCCCATTTGAGTTCTGTCCCCTCAGCTTTCTTTACTATTCCTCAGGGCAGTCGTCACCAACCAACACTGCAGCGTGTTTCTGTTTGTTGTCTATCTCACCCACTAGACTGTAAGCCCTATGGGAGTAGGGAGACGGTCTTTCTTGTTCTCTATTCTTTCACTAATGCCTATCACTGTGCCTTGCCCCTGTTCGGCACTTAGGAAGTATCTGAGTGAAGAAAGATGAATTGGATAGACTCCGAGTTCCTTGCAGGCAGACTTTGTGACCCTTGCCCACCATGTCCTGCTCACGTGGAGATGGGAGCTTGGCACACAGTAGGGCTCCTTCAGTGTGTGCTGGAAAAATGAACGGTGGGAACAGATTACAAGCACTGGTGTTTCCACGAGAAGTGTGGTTTCCAGCACAGTCTGCCAAGACTCAAGCAACTAATTATTTTCCTCCAGCAAAGATCCTTCACGTTCAGAGACATTTTAAAAAATTATACTCACTTCACATTGCGTACAGTTGAATTCCCTCTTCTCCGTGTAGAGATCTACAAGTTTTGACAAACGCACGCAGTCCTCTAACCACCCCCGCAATTAATTCACCGCCTTCAGATATTCCCTCATGCCCCTCGGCAGCTAAACACCCTCCTCTCACCCCTGCTGATCCATCTCCTGTCCCTATAATTTTGCCTTCTGCGTATTGTCAGGTAAATGGAATCACACCACCTCGGAGGGTGATGTGGCTCATCCTCTTATTTCACGTCTGCTCAGATAGTAGACCCTCCCTCATCCCTTAACTGCAAACAGCCTGCTCCCCTGCCGCCATGTTATTCCCCATCCCAATTCTCCCACCTTCGTTTTGTTCCTAATCTTTCCCACCCCCTGACTTTTTCCCTGTTTCTCCCACTGGAATGAAGCCTCTGGAAGGACATGGTCTTTGTCCTGTTCTCACCCGAATCCCGTGTGTAGCACAGCACCTAGCCCATTGTGGGTACCCTCAATACTTGTTGAAGGCACCAATGAATGTTGGGAAGCAATTGAATGAATGAATCTTCTGATTGCCTAAGGCCCAGGGGGGAGTCCATTTGGTGCCTGTTTTTACTTCCCTTTTTGCTCCCTATGCCTAGGACAGTGCCTGGCACACAGTGGGACTCAGGTGGCGTTTGTTGACTGACTCAATGAGTGAGTGAAGAGGACAGGTAACGTTCACACTGCCGGGGCTTGCGGTAGATTAGCGGTTCCTTTAAAAAGCCTGCAGAGGGAGTTCCCTGGCGGTCCAGTGATCAAGACTTCGCCTTCCAGTGCAGGGGGCTCGGGTTCAACCCCTGGTTGGGGAACTAAGGTCCCACATGCCTCGCGGCCAAAAAAACCAAAACATAAAATAGAAGCAATATTGTTAACAAATTCAATAAAGACTTTAAAATGGTCCACATCAGAAAAATCTTTAAAAAAAAAAAAAAAGGTCTGCTGAGCCAGACTGAGCGGCCATTCCTCCTCTCCCCCAACCCCCGTTTCCCCCGCTGTTCTGCAGCACTGTTTTTCATTTTAGTGCACATCGAGGACCTAACTGGACTACTGCTGTCCAGCCAGCAGCCTGGAGAGTTTATGATAATTCTCCCATCCCCCCACTCCAACCCTGGCTGGAAGTTTGATCATCCAGCCTGTGCTTCTTGGACAGTGACTGGCTGAGGCTATTGCCATGGAAACTGCAGCTGGAGCTGGGGAGCCTCAGAGACTGGAAGTTTCCATGATTTGGCTAAAGGTTCTGTGTGGTTTAATAATGGTGGTGGTCCAGCAAATAATAGGAACTTAATAAATGTTTGTGAATGAAGAGATAACTGTATCTCGAGGGGTCACCTAGTGGGTGGTGGAGAGAGGGGCGTCACGTACCTCATTTCTACTTGTACTTCGAAAATCTTCTCATCGTGGGGGTGGAAATCTATACAGTCAGTGTTTGAATTCATCCATCCAACCACTGACCCATCTGCCCCCCCATATTAATTATGTTTTTTATTTTCTGTATCTTATGATGCTTTGACATCTCGGCGGGGGGTGGGGGGAGCTGCTCACAGACCCGGGGGAGACTGCCCCTTGAAGGGCTGCCTAAGCCCTAAAGATAATAACATCTCGCCTACAAACATCTTTCATATGCAGACCAACAAATCCAAATCCTATAGCCCCAACCATCTTCTTCAGCTGACCCTCACACACCAAGCCCCTGTTTCCTGCCCTGAATCATCCCAGGGCTGGGTACCAGGCACTAGAGACCACCCCCTAAAGCCCAAAGCCTGAGGAATTATTCAAACCAGCCGACTGTAAGCTGTTCATCCCCTCCTGCTTTGCCTTTCCCATGGAAACCCCAGTGAAGCATCTGGCTAGACTTTCCCCTCCTTCCTGCCTTCTGTCTCCCGGCCCCTGGGGCCTCCCCTGGGGCCCTGAGTGGCTTGCCCCTTCCTTTAGGGAATGTAAGTGATAAAAATCTTTCAATGGCATTAGGCTCTCTGTAGTCACTCAGTGACCCACATAAATCAAACCTCCCCTGGGTACCGGTGAGAACAGCCCCCAACACCCACCCACCCCCTCACCTGCTGAGACCTTTACTCTGGTCTTCCTGAGATTTTCCCGTAATTTGGTCCCCCCTTCACACAGGTCTTTGCTCCAACATCACTGCCTATGACCACCAGAGCTAAACCAGAGCAGCCCCTCCCTTTCCCTCTCTATTTAGTTTCACCCCAAAGCCTTGCTTCCCCTGACACCATAATATTACTATTTATCTCACATGGTAACCCATCCTCTGTGTCAATATCCGTCTGCTTCTGGCTGCGGGGCACACAGACCCTCGTCGCCGGAAGACAGTGCTTACACCAGCAGCTTTCTGAAACGTGTGATTTCTTTCAGAGCCCACAGAGACCCAAATAGTAAAATTTTGACACTGTCCCAAAATGCATTTATTTTATTTTTTTAAACTTTAGTTATTATTGTTTTTAATTTTATTTATTTATTTACTGTTGGCCACACCAAAATAATCTTACTTCCCGGACCAGGGATCCAACCCGTGCCCCCTGCAGTGGAAGCGCAGAGTCTTAACCACTGGACCGCCAGGGACGTCCCCCAAAAATGCATTTTAAAAAAAGACAACTTAACTGTTGTACTAGTTACACACAACAAAATGCAGCCGTTGCCAGCGTACAACCAATGGGTTTTAACAAATGTACGCAAGTGTGTAATCAACCCCACAATCAAGAGGTATGACATTCCAGGGGCTTCCCTAGTGGCGCAGAGGTTAAGAATCCAGCTGCCAATGCAGGGGACACGGGTTTGAGCCCTGGTCCGGGAAGATCCCACATGCCGCGGAGCAGCTAAGCCTGTGCACCACAACGACCGAGCCTGCGCGCTAGAGCCCGCGAGCCACAACTACTGAGCCCCCGTGCCACAACTACTGAAGCCTGTGCTCCTAGAGCCTGTGCTCCACAACAAGAGAAGCCACCGCAATGAGAAGCCTGCACACTGCGACAAAGAGTAGCCCCCACTCGCCGCAACTAGAGAAAGCCCGCGCGCAGCAACGAAGATCCAACACAGCCAAAAATAAAAATAAATTTTTAAAAAATTTTATTTTTTTAAAAAGATGTAGGACATTCCATAGATGCATTTTTATGAAGAATAAACAGTCCATGTGTCACTGGTGAGGCACTGGTTATCTGATGAGGATTGACTGCCACCCACCCCATCATCTCCTGGAGGGGCTGTGTCTCTCTCTCTCTTCTAACATAGTGTCCTGCCCACTGTGGGTGGACCCACAGTGAATATTTGTAGGATGAATTATCAGATGGGAGCCTCTCCAAGCAGACTCTAATCTCTACAAGAAAAAAAAAATAAGGGAGGAAAATAATTTTCTCTCTACCCTTTAAGTTCTTGACTTAAAGACCCCTGTAATAAAAGATTAACAACAGAAAAACAGAAGTTTATTAACATGGGAGATACCCAGGGGAAAATGAATAACTCCCTGAGGTGGCCTAGAATTGGGGCTTAAATACCATCTTAATCGGAGAAGCGGGGCTGGACAGAGCGAATGATTTTCAGGAAAGATGAATGGGCCCTTAGAAGAATAGACAAGCAGTATGACAAGATAGTTTGTGACAGCGTTTGTCTGGGTGTGGTGTCTGTGTGGAGTCTCCTTTTTGTGATAAGAAGTAGTCTTTCCTGGTTGATGAAACGTCCAGGAGGGGATTTCTGACGAGTGAGTTACCTTTGGGGGATCTGTCTTTAGGCAGATAAAGGAGTCCAGAGAAAGCCTGTCTCTGCATTTGCTGTTTTCAAGTGCCTGCAGCTCAGTGAACTAATACACCAAAGTCCCATTATTGGGGGTGGCATGTCCTGAACTCCTACGGTCATATTTTGGGGTGGCCTGTTCTGCTGTCTTCCAACATCATGTCAGTTTTTCCTCACCAGGGCCTGGCACATTGACTTACCAGAGCAGATACCCAGTAAATATTTGTTGAACGAATAAGTGAAAGAACGGATGAAGATATAGTGAAGACACTGAAAGTTTATGTCACTGGCCACAGCCTATATGAAAATGTGGGGTTTTCTAGACTCTGTGAGGCTCAGTACCGCCTTCTTGCCCTTGCACAGAGTGTCAAAGGACAAGCACAGAGATGTGGGGAGCACCAGTGATGGGGGTGGACTGCAGGCTGAGAGCATCCCCTGGCCCCACCACCCCCCCCGCCCCACACGCCATCCCTCACTCAGACTGGTTGCACAACAGTCACACCAGCCTGCTCCCTCCTTGGGGCTGGCAAACTCAATCTGTTACCATGGAAACTACTGTTAAAAGGTGGAAGTGGAGGTAGCCGATAATCAGCAGAGGATGGAATATTCCAGAATCTTGTATCAGACCGAGTTTACGTTTAAAATCCCAGCCTGGAGTTCTCTAGTTTCACATTCATTATTTGTGAATAAATAAAAATGTGTGTTCTTCTCTTTGAGCACTGCCGATGGGAATGTAAAATGGTGTAGCTGTTTGGGAAAACAGTATGGAGAATCCTCAAAAAATTAAACATAGAATGACCATATGATCCATCAATTCCACCTCTGGGTGTATGTACCCAAAAGAATTGAAGGCAGGGACTCAAAGAGATATGTGGGCATCCACGTTCATAGCAGCACTAGTCACAGTATCCAAAAGGTGTAGGCAACCCAAGTGTCCATCAGTAGATGGATGGATACACAAAGTGTGGTATATACATGCAATAGAATATTTATTCAGCTCAAAAAGGAAGGAAACGGGCTTCCCTGGTGGCGCAGTGGTTGAGAGTCCGCCTGCCGATGCAGGGGACACGGGTTCGTGC
>NC_041230.1:4418236-4424661 GCF_002837175.3 Physeter macrocephalus
CTCCGCAACGGGAGAGGCCACAACAGTGAGAGGCCCGCGTACCGCAAAAAAAAAAAAAAAAAAAAGGAAGGAAATTCTCACACGTGCTACATTAAAGGTGAACCTCGAGGACATTGTGCTGCATGAAATAAGCCAGTCATAAAAGGGCAAATACTGCATGATCCCACCTACATGAAGTCCCTGGTGTAATCCAATTCACAGACAGAAAGTAGAATGGTGGGTGCCAGGGGCTGGGGGAGGGGGTGCGGGAGTTTTTGTCTAACGCAGACAGAGTTTCAGTTTGGGAAGATGAAAAGAGTTCTGCGGATGGATGGTGCTGGTGGATGCACAACACTGTGAATGTACTTAATGCCACTGAACTGCACACTTAAAAGTGGATAAGATGGTAAATCGTATGTTATATGCATTTTCCATATTTTTAAAAACGAATATAAAACCGTGCGTCCTCGGCAGGTATTTTCGTCTCTCTGAGCCTTTCCTAGTCGAACTTCTTATTTGTAAAGTCAGAATGTTAATCAGTCCTACCTTGTAGGATAATGAAAACACGGCGTCAAACACACGGCCCAGCATCTGATAAACTAGAATTTGGTAAATAGGTGGTTATGGGGTGACTGTGGAGAACTTTCCTTAAAAACGAAGGTTCCGGGGCTTCCCTGGTTGGCGCAGTGGTTAAGACTCTGCGCTTCCCAATGCAGCGGGCCCGGGCTCGATCCCTGGTCAGGGAACTAGATGCCACACGCATGCTGTAACTAAGGAGCCCACCTGACGCCACTAAGACCGGCGCAACCAAAGAAATAAATAAAATATTTTTTAAAAATAAAAATGAAGGTTCCACTTATCAAGGTTATTTTTCCTCCAACACCATGTATTCCTGCCCCCCACACCCCAGTTGCTTTCTTTGGAGAAGAAACCCCTCATCATCTTAGCACATAGACTTCTAACGCTGGGGTCTGTGCCAAGTTGTGTGCAGGTCCCGTAGACACGGCTTTTTAGTTCTGGACTAAAACGTGGTTGACGGGAGCATCCTGACGAGGTGAAAAGCATGGGCCATGGAGGCCAGATGGCTTCCATTAAACCCTGCCCGTTCTAGATGTGTTGTATATATGTGTGTATATATACACACATATACACACAGTGGAATAGCGCTCAGCCATAAAAAGAAGGAAATAATGCCATTTGCAACAACCTGGATGAACCTAGAGATTGTCATACTAAGTGAAGAAAGTTGGAAAGAGAAAAACAAATACCATATGATATCACTTACATGTGGAATCTAAAATACGACCCAAAAACCCTATCTATGAAACAGAAACAGACTCACAGACAGAGAGAACAGACTTGTGGTTGCCAGGGGGGAAGGGGGTTGGAGGAGGGAAGGACTGGGAGTTTGGGGTCAGCAGATTCAAACTATTACATACAGGATGGATAAAGAGCAGGGCCTATTGTATAGCACAGGGAACTATATTCAGTATCCTGGGATAAACCATAATGGAAAAGAGCATATATATGTATAAATGAGTCACTTTGCTGTACAGCAGAAATTAACACAACATTGTAAATCAACTATACTTCAATAAAACTAAAAAACAAAAACAAAAAACAAACCCTGCCCCTTCTAGTGGCATAATGTTGGACAGACTGCTCAGCCTCTCTGTGCCTCAGTTTTTGCATGTCCAAATGAGGATAGTAATGTTATCCACCCTATAGGCTTGTTGAATTTCTTGTAAAGAATTTACAACAGTACCTGGTACATCATAAGGACCCAGCTGATTTTAGATACAATAATTGCCCATTTCTGTTCACTCATTGCTCTGAAGCCATGGAGCCTCCTTCAGCTCAGGAGATGGCAACACTATCTCCCCACAAAGTATGTTCACTGTGTCTGCTTCCACCCCCATCACCCATCATCCATGACTGGCTTATTTATCTGGGGATGCCCACCCCGGATGGAGACCACAAGCAGAGAGAAGGTACTGAATGCTTATTTGATGTTCCTGAAAAGCATTTATCAAGGAACGAAATTGTGTCATTTGCAGAGATGTGGATGGACCTAGAGTCTGTCATACAGAGTGAAGTGAGTCAGGAGGAGAACAACAAATATCGTATATCAACGCATATATGTGGAATCTAGAAAAATGGTGCAGATGAACTTAGTTGCAAAGCAGAAATAGAGACATAGACGTAGAGGACAAACGTATGGACACCAAGGGTGGTAAGGGGGGTGGTGGTGGGATGAATTGGGAGATTGGGATTGACATATATACACTATTAATACTATGTATAAAATAGATAACTAATGAGAACCTACTGTATAGCACAGGGAACTCTACTCAATACTCTGGTGACATAAATGGGAAGGAAATCCAAAAAAGAGTGGATATATGTATACGTCTGGCTGATTCACTTAGCTGCAGCAACTAACACAATATTGTAAAGCAACTGTACTCCAGTAAAAATTAATTTTAAAAAAAGGCGTTTATCTTTGATGATCTGATTGATATCCATAATCTCCTAATAACCATGAGCTCCGTGAAAGCAGGGAGCTTGTCTGTTTTGGTGCACCTAGCTCAGGGCCTGACTCCTAGTAGGAACCCAATTAGAATCAATAGTCATCATTGATTAAGAAAGCCCAGTGTTTCATGAGGCTTTGCATAAGCTGGCTGCCATGTGGACCTCGCCTCCTAACACTGTGTCCCTCTCTGGCTGCCATGGAGTTCCTTGCACATGCCTTGCGTGTTCCTGCCGCAGGACCTTTGCACTTACCATTCCCTCTGCCTAGATCTCTCTACTTTTAAAGAGTCCCATGTTTCCTTGACCTTATTCAGCTTTCTGCTCAGATGTTACCACTTCCTTAGCATGCATCTAAAACAGCTCTTCCCTTCAGAGATCTCGTCAGCCTTTTTTTTTTTTAAATTTTTATGGGAGTATAGTTGATTTACAAAGTTGTGTTAGTTTCAGGTGTACAGCAAAGAGACTCAGTTACACATACGTATATCAACGCATATATGTGGAATCTAGAAAAATGGTGCAGATGAACTTAGTTGCAAAGCAGAAATAGAGACATAGACGTAGAGGACAAACGTATGGACACCAAGGGTGGTAAGGGGGGTGGTGGTGGGATGAATTGGGAGATTGGGATTGACATATATACACTATTAATACTATGTATAAAATAGATAACTAATGAGAACCTACTGTATAGCACAGGGAACTCTACTCAATACTCTGGTGACATAAATGGGAAGGAAATCCAAAAAAGAGTGGATATATGTATACGTCTGGCTGATTCACTTAGCTGCAGCAACTAACACAATATTGTAAAGCAACTGTACTCCAGTAAAAATTAATTTTAAAAAAAGGCGTTTATCTTTGATGATCTGATTGATATCCATAATCTCCTAATAACCATGAGCTCCGTGAAAGCAGGGAGCTTGTCTGTTTTGGTGCACCTAGCTCAGGGCCTGACTCCTAGTAGGAACCCAATTAGAATCAATAGTCATCATTGATTAAGAAAGCCCAGTGTTTCACGAGGATTTGCATAAGCTGGCTGCCATGTGGACCTCGCCTCCTAACACTGTGTCCCTCTCTGGCTGCCATGGAGTTCCTTGCACATGCCTTGCGTGTTCCTGCCGCAGGACCTTTGCACTTACCATTCCCTCTGCCTAGATCTCTCTACTTTTAAAGAGTCCCATGTTTCCTTGACCTTATTCAGCTTTCTGCTCAGATGTTACCACTTCCTTAGCATGCATCTAAAACAGCTCTTCCCTTCAGAGATCTCGTCAGCCTTTTTTTTTTTTAAATTTTTATGGGAGTATAGTTGATTTACAAAGTTGTGTTAGTTTCAGGTGTACAGCAAAGAGACTCAGTTACACATATACATATATCCACTCTTTTTTAGATTCTTTCCCATATAGGTCATTACAGAGTATTGAGCAGAGTTCCCTGTGCTATACAGTAGGTTATTATTAGTTATCTATTTTATATATAGTAGTGCATATATGTCAATCCCAATCTCCCAATTTATCCCTCTCCCCCCACCCCCTAGTAACCATAAGTTTGTTTTCTACATCCATGACTCTACTTCTATTATGTAAATAAGTTCATTTGTACCCTTTTTTTTAGATTCCACATATAAGCAATATTGTATGATATTTGTCTTTCTTTGTCTGACTTACTTCACTCAGTATGACAATCTCTAGGTCCACCCATGTTCCTGCAAATGGCATTATTTTGTTCTTTTTTATGGCTGAGTAATATTCCATTGTATGTATGTACCACATCTTCTTTACCCATTCATCTGTCGATGGACACTTAGGTTGCTTCCACGTCCTGGCTCTTGTAAATAGTGCTGCAATGAACACCAGGGTGCATGTATCTTTTTGAATTGTGGTTTTCTCTGGGTATACGCCCAGGAGTGGGATTGCTGGGTCATATGGTAGCTCTCGTCAACCTTTGATGTTATATTAATACTTCTGTTCATTGTGCGTCTCCCTTGCACCAGTGCAGCCCTCACAATGCAGAGGTTTGGCCCCTCTTCCTCCCTGCCGTTCCCCCAAAGTCTAGGATGCTACCTGTCTCCTGGAAGATACACATCATCCTTGTTCAATAAAGGACCTGACGTTGGGGATGAAAGAGCATTTCTCCTGCTGGGACAAAGCACAGGGTAGCAGCCTGTGGGTCTGACATTTATTCTCTGCCCAAAGGCAAGGGCTTGGCATGCAAAAGAGCTCGATGGATATTTATTGAACCACCTGATGAATTCTGAGGGCGGACAACGCTGTTATGGCTGGAAGACCTTGGGAGACGCATGCGTTCTAACCGACTCTGCAGAAACTCTCACATGCGCGTTTTTGTTCTTCCGCAGACCCCCTCACATGAGCGTTTTTGTTCTTCCGCAGACCCCCCTTCAAAAGCACCTACAAGGTGGTGGCAGCAGCCTGTTCTGAATCGCCCGCCCCGCTCCCCTGATGCCCACCACCATCTCTCGATGAGATTCGTCCACCGGTGTGGCCCGCTCCCTCCCAAGATCGCTGATCTGCCCTTAGCAACAGAGAGAGGCTCAGACCATCACCATGGAAACTGCTGCCACGAGGAGAAGGGGAGGGGCTGAGGAAGGGGCCCGGGGAGCCCAGCGAACTGGAATTTTCCAGTCTTTGGAGTCCGTTGTGAACCCTGACGTGGCACACAGTGTGCCTTCCTTAAATATTTGTTGAAATAATGAATGGCTGGGCCACAAAGCCTATGGTGGGGAGTTCCCCACATTCCCACTGCCCATTTAAGCCCCTTTGCAGTAAACTGAAAGTTGGAATCAGTGAGATCTGCATTTATTGAGTCTCTTCTTGGTTCAGTTTCCATCTTAGTGAAACTCAAAACCATCACAGTCAAGTGTTAACAGTTATCAAGCAGGCTAAGGGCTTGGTGTGGACTGAATGCCTGCGTTCCCCCAAATCCACATGTTGAAGCCCTAATTCCCAGAGGGATGGTGTTTGGAGGTGGGCTTTGTGGAGGTGATGAGGTCATGTGGGTGGAGCCCTCGTGATGGGATTAGTGCCCTTCTAAGAAGAGACACTGGAGAGATGATTTCTCTCTCCATCAGGTGAGGACACTGGGAGAGGGGAGTAAAATAGAGTTTTCCCAGAACCCAACCAGGCTGGTACCTGACCCAGGACTTCCCAGCCTCCAGAACTGTGAGAAATAAATGTCACCCAGCCCATGGCATTTTGTGATGAGAGCCCAAACTCAGCTCTGAAGACCCTCAGCCCATGGCTCTTTCCTACAATCCCCACGCTGCCCCCCTAAAGCCAAGCCGAATTCCGAATTCCGTACTTGTTACCTTGTAACTGAGGAAGAGAATGGTTGCCATGGACACAGCACAAGGTGGTCAGTGTCCTGGAGACCCAACCATTTGCAAACCATAGGCTATTTAAATGCTAGCCATCTGTTTTGCCAATTGTTTCCTGGGATTGCATTTTTCACCAGTGTTTCTTGAGCTTACTTTCTCTGAGAGGCCTCCCTCTAGTCACCCTGATCAGGTCTTTCTGTGTAGTCTTTGTTTTTGCCGCCTTTTACCTTGAAAAAAATCCAGTCCAAAATGCCCTGGCTTTTGTCGTCCTAACAGTAAGATATCTATTTGAATTAATCAAATGTTTATATTAAAGATCTCATTCAACTGTTGTTTTTATTTTTTTGAGGCTATGGATTTTAAGGTGCAAATTATCACAGGCACCATTATAGAAGAAAAATGCTGTCTACTAAATTATGGCAAAAATGTTAAAATCTGGGCTTCCCTGGTGGCGCAGTGGTTGAGAATCTGCCTGCCAATGCAGGGGACACGGGTTCGAGCCCTGGTCTGGGAAGATCCCACATGCCGCGGAGCAACTAGGCCCGTGAACCACAACTACTGAGCCTGCGTGTCTGGAGCCTGT
>NC_041230.1:4425811-4444459 GCF_002837175.3 Physeter macrocephalus
GCACCGTGATGAAGAGTGGCCCCCGCTCGCTGCAACTAGAGAAAGCCCTCGCACAGAAACGAAGACCCACACAGCCAAAAATTAAAAAAAAAAAAAAAGTTAAAATCTGAAAAATATACCTTAGAATAAATGAGACCTTCTTCTTCTCCTCCTCCTCCTCCTCCTCCTTCTCCTCCTTCTCCTCCTCTTTCTTCTTCTTCCTCCTCCTCCTCCTCTTTTTTTTCTTTTCTGAACATTTTCTACTTTTTTTCTTGTCTAGGGCATTGTGTGATTTTGGGTGCTATGTGGTCAAGGCTCACTCTACCACCTGACGCTTACTGGAGCATCAATAGATAATGGCTGAATGAGTAGATGAATGAAGGAAAAAATTTTGCCTCTGAAAAACTGGGGTCATAATGTTTTTATATTGTTTGCCTTCCTATCTGTCTCTCTCTCTCTCTCTTTTTTTAAACTTAATTATAGCATAAATATGTCGCAGATCGTTAGATGGCCAGGCACTCAGTAAGCATTTAACAAACATTTGTGGTCATTATTATCATTATTGTTGCTGTTACCAATATTTAAGGTTGCCAGATTTAGCAAATAAAACTACAGGATGCTAGTTAAATTTGAAAGTCAGATAAACAACAAATACTTTTTGAGATTGCATAATTGATTACATTGCTATGATGAACACATACACAAGGCAGAACTTTACAGTATCAAAACTTACACAAGAATTTTGTCAAAAAAACAAAAAAAAATTTCATCAAAAGATCAGTGCCCAGAATCACAGTGATGTTCTTTCATTTACTCTAAAACGTATCTCTTTTTCAGATGTTAACATCTTTGCCATAATGTAGCAAATGGTAGTTTTCTTTTATGATGGTGCCCAAAATAATTTACCTATTAAAAATCCATGGCCTCAAAACAAACAAACAAAACCAAGTGAATTCACTTCTGCAATCTCTGCTGCAGACATAAACACATATTTTAAATGTCTTCAGAGTATAGACATACAACTATTTAAGGATGAAAGCTTTACTGCAAAAGATGTAAATATATCAGGCAATTTTCTTTTATGGAGTAATAACAGTAAAAATATATATCATTTTTCAAAAGATTGGCCTAACTAGTAATCTATGATTTAGATAATTCTGTAATAAATTCATTTATAAATATTTTCTGAAAACCGAGGGCTTTTAAGTATAAAGAAATTTCTTTATATTTCCCCACCACTGGCAATTAATACACCTTGTAATGAACCCATTAAAAAAAAAAAAAAAAAACCTAAGAATATATGCTATGAACCAAATCTGAGTAATTTAGGGGAAAAAAATCTGAAAACTTGTATTATATTTTTACTTTTATAATTTTAAGTTATAGTGCAAACCTTACTGCATTCTGTCACTGGTTATCTTGCACCTTCATACAAGAAACTATCTCTGCACTTGGATAAGCACAAAATACGAATGATTTCACAGAGACTGATGTTCTGTGTTACCCCACATAGGAAATACCCTAAGCAAAGCCAGCAGGGCTCTTTTTCAGGCCCCAAGCGATCTGAACAAGAACTTTTAGCCTCAGAATAATGAAAGATGTGTGTCCATTTCAGAAAACGTCCGAAAAGCTGCAGAGGGAAAGATGGTCTGTTTCTTTCTTCATAAATGCAATGCAGTGTTTCAAGGTTTTACACTGTCAAGTTTAAAAAGTTTATTAACTCTAATAGTGCATCTGGAAACCAAACTAGAAACTGACATCTCACAGCTGGAAACACTTAGGGGAAATTACTACGCTGGCTAGTTTTTAGTTGAAAGTGTAAAGATGAACAGGAAAGGCTATGTTGAACCAGTCTGGAGGTCGGTATGCCCCCAAGATGTGTCTTTATAAGCAATTCTTCAAGATTCAAAAAATTTTTTTTTTCTTTTATCAAAATGAGGTGTATTATTTTCTTTTCGGACTGAAAATGCTACACATTCACTTTATAAACGTCAGAATATGCTTCTTACGCAGGCCAGAAGCCTCAACCCAAGCCCCAGCACTCCCCCTCCCCATCCTCCTCCTATCTCTGCAAAGTGCCTGTGCATTCTACTGTCCGACTGCAGACCTCAGGCCTTCCTGTATGGGGGAGATTCAGCCAAGATACAGCCCCATCACCCTCTGCTGGAACTTGGAACAATGAGCAGACACCACCCTGCCCCCTCCCCAACGAAGGTTCCCTGCAGCTAAGAGGCCTGAGAAAGTGGGGAGGAATCCTCAGGGGGACTAAACATCAGGGAGTGGACCTGGGCCCACACCTGTCCTTCACCCGTCCGGTGAGCGCATACTGGATGGGAGGAGTGAGAGAGGGGGCTGGTCTGAGTCTTCCCTGATTCAAGAGATACCCTCGAATTCCCCTACAGTGAGCCTAGAGGAATTCAGAGAGACCCTGCCCGTAAGAGCCAGGGACTCAGGGAGTGCTCTGGGACGCTCACACTTCACTCATCCATCCATCCATTCATTCATTCATGCAACTGATATTTATGGAGCCAGGCACTGGGAGGACAGTGGTGACCAAGACAGGAAAAATGCCCTGCTTTCATGGGGTTTATACTCCAGCAGACCAGAGGTCCATCCACAAAGGAGCAAATACAAAAAAGAGGAATTTCTAATAGGAGCCCACGCCACAGAGAACAAAAAGCAAGCTGATGCGGTGTTTGTTTGGTTTTTTTTTGGCCGCACCACACAGCATGTGGGATCTTAGTTCCCCGACCAGGGATGGAACCCATGCCCCCTGCACTGGAAGCGATGGAGTCTTAACCACTAGACCTCCAGGGAAGTCCCAAGCTGATGTGGTGTTGATTAGACTCTAATGTCAGGAAGAATCCAGCCACAGGAAGCTCCAGAGAGAACGATTATAGCAAGAAACGGGGAGAGCCAAGGCCCAGAGGTAGGAAGGGGCTTTGCACGTCTAAAGGACAACAAGAAGATGGCCACTGTAACAGAAGAAGACAGCTGAGTGTAACAGAGGAGTCTTACCACGAGAGATTGCCTGGAACAGAGGCACTCTGGATATTTATTGGATGCGTTAGTAAAAAAAAAATTTTTTTAATAAAGGTCTCTCCCGTAACACAGATGCAAGCGCTGTACTAATTTTCTAGGGCTTCCATAACAAGTCACCACGGATGGCGTGGGTTAAACAACAGAAATCTATTCTCTCATGGCTCTGGAGGCTGGATGTCCGAGATCAAGGTCTTGGTTTCTCCTGAGGCCTCTCTGCTTGGCTTGTTCATCTGGTCTTCCTCTGTGCGTGTCTGTGTCCTAATCTCCTCTTATTCTTATAAGGACGCACGCCCATTGGATTAGGGCCCACCCACAGGACCTTGTTTTAAGTGAATCACCTTTTTAAAAACGTGGCTCCTAGTACAGCCCCATTCGGATGTACTGGGGGTTAGGATTTCGACATACAGATGGGGGGAAGGGGAGCTGACTTGCCTTCCATAATCAGGGTGTTGTTGGTACCTCCAACTGTTCCTGGCACAACAAGTAGGGCCTCAAGGGGCATGTGGAGTGAGTGGGTGAGTCGTGAGAACAGACAGTGCTGGTGTCACTGGCGCTGGACCGAAGTGTGATTTCTAACCATTTGCAGACACCTGCCCAGGCTCAGTGACGCCCTTCTGCAGGTCTTGGCTCAAGGATGTGTTTCAATGTCCCCTGAGGGGCACATGTCGCCCCCGCACCCCTTGGAGGGCCAGCAGGCTTGAGTCAGCCTCCCAGTCCTCCCCTTCCATCCCCACACGAGCTCCCACTTCTCGAGGACCACGGAGGCAGCTCAGGCTGTCGCCATGGAAACGGCAGCAGGATGAGGAGGGAACAGAGGGAGACCGAGATTGGAATTTTCCAGAATCTAAGGGTTCCAACCGTCAGCCCGCCCGGCACACACGGGGTACTTGAGACACGCTTGTGGAAAGAAGAAATGCGCGTCTCTCCAGGCATTTCCCATCCCGAGGGAACCAGTGAAGCAGAGGACTCGGGGATTAGCTGAGCGCAGATGCAGGGACAACCGTCTTCTCACGTCCTCTCTGTCCGTGGGAATTTCCTGGCGAAACCAGGACTTGAAAATCTCAGAACTAAGCAGTTTCAGCATTGACTAGGTGCCAGGCAGCTGTTTAAGACTGCGTGCCTGTGTTCCATCCGTTCCCACAACAGCCATGGGTGTGTCCTGTGTAGCTGCATGGGAAGCTTCTGGAAATCGTAAGCAGGGAGTGGTGGACGGATGAGTTAAGAACCCAGGAGATCTGCCATCGGGCATGGCGCCTGTGGCCACGGCACTGCGCGTTGTACTTAACACCTCCCCGGAGGGCAGCTCTCCGGCGAGGTGCTCTTCACACACGCGCACACAAATAATAAAGATAATAAAGGGGCAGGAGGAACACTGGGAAGGTGATGGATGTGTTTATGACCTTGATGGTGGTGCTGCGTTCATGGCCGTATACTTAACCCCAAACTCACTGAGTTGTGTACGTTAAATCAGTGTTGCTCTTTACGTGTCAAAAGAAAGAAAAAAAAGAACACAAGTGACAAAAGCAGGCAGGTCTCCTGCAGCGTCCCTCACCTGCCACCTCCTCCCACACGACCTCACCTCTCTGAGCTTGTTTCCACCTCAGATGCAGGCAAGGATGCCGGCTGTCCCATGTTACCCGGTTGTCAGAAATAGGCAATGAATTTATGTGCAGGAAAATGCTTAAAATTGTGACGACACATAGGTATTACGGCGTCATGTCAGAAAGTTCTTAGAAAGTCCCGTTTACACCAGCGTTCACACGTGCTTTCAGAAGAGCTTCCTAGTTGGGGAGTTTGGGATCGACAGGTACACGCTGCTATATTTAAAATGGATAACCAGCAAGGACCTACTGCACAGCACAGGGAATTCTCCTCAATACTCTGTAACAACCTAAATGGGAAAAAAATTTGAAAAAGAATAGATACATGTATATGTATAACTGAATCACTTTGCTTTTCCCCTGAAACTGTCACAACATTGTTAATCAACTATGCTCCAAGATAAAATAAAAAGTTAAAAAAAAGATAAAGAAGAGGAAGAACTGCCCAAATCTGGAGACCATCCTTCCCTCCCCTCTGTCCCATCCCTGACCCTTCCCCCACCTGCCCAGCCCCTTCTGCAGAGAGAGGGATTCAGGCCAGACATTCCAAGGCACAAAGAACCCCTCTTCCTCCCAGCCAGCTGCTGCCACCTGGCCCAGATCAGCGGGCCAGAGCCTCTCAGGAGGCCCAGATCAGAGGGGCGGTGAATTCTCCTCTGTGCAGACTGAGGTTCTTTGTGACCAAAGAGTTCTAAGACCTGAGATTCAGTGTGCTGCAGACTGGGTCTAACTCCTTCCCACACTGGGCTTATCCGCAGAGTTTAGACGAGACGCAGAACAGTATTCTGTGGTATGTCAGAGGTACGCTGGGGCCGGCTCTCGCAAGATCACAAGAGCAGAGATCTGTCTGTTGGTTCTTTGCTGTCTCCGCCAGGCTTAGTTCAATTTCTGCTCTCAGTAAATATTGTCTGAAGGAAAGGATGGGTGGTGAAATAAATGAGGGTGTGGAAAGCTCTCTCTGCTAATGGTCTCTCCACTCCTGGTAGGCGGAGACGAGACTCTTTTTCAGTCACCATTTTATTCTCCATGCCCCTAGCACACAGTCCAGTACACAACGGGAGCTCACTCCGTATTTCTGACCACTCAATATTCTGAAAACATGAAGTACGGGTGCACTGCAGAGAAGATACTCAGGATTTCTAGCCACGTCCATAGAACCTCTCGACGCCAGTCTTCCCCTCTGCAGAGCCGCTGCAGATGGTGACGCATTTCATCATGCGCAAAAAGCACACATACACCCCGGATGCAAAGACCCTGTCGGACAGACCAGGCCCTCCCCCGCCGGCCTCATCCCTCTCCTCACTTTGTTCCCCTCACAAGGGCGCCCACTTTCCCCTGAAGGATGCGGGAGCTCGGGCTGTTGCTGTGGAAACTGCAGCCAGAGTCAGGGAGGCGAGGCGAGGGGCTGGGGAAGGTGAGGAGAGAGCCGCAGAGTGGAATTTTCCAGGCTCTGCAGTAAGATTGTCGGTTCAGTCCAACGACCTCATCTACATTTCTGCTGAACCCAAGTCTCTCGCAGGGTCCATCGCCCCTTTTCCTTTCTCTTTAGCCGTCTAGAGTTATGGTCTCCCTTGGAAATACTCTGCCCCTTCTCTTTCCTACTCTTTAGGCAAAACACCAACCCTGGACGATTCCACCTCCCGATCCGCCAGCCCCCTCAGTCTTACCCCAATGTGTAAAATACACATAACACACACTTCGCCCTCCTAAGGATATTTTTAGTCCTTTTTGTTTGTCTTTTTTTTTTTTTTTTTTTTTTGGCACGGCGGGACATGTGAGATCTTAGTTCCCTGACTAGGGATCGAACCTGTACCCCCTGCAGTGGAAGCACAGAGTCTTAACCAATGGACCACCAGAGGAGTCCCTCACCCTCCTAAGTACATTTTTAAGTGTACAGTACAGTAGTGATAAATACATTCACAGTGTTGTGCAACCATCACCGCTATCCATGTCCAGAACTCTTTTCATCTTGTAAAACTGAAATTCTGCACCCCTTAAACAATAACTCCCCATTCCCCCCTGTCCCAGACCCAGCAATCACCATCTTACTTTCTGTCTCTATGAATTTGGTGTCTTAGGTACCTCATGGAAGTGGCATCACAGAGTAGTCATTAGTCTTTTGCGAGGGACTTATCTCGCTTAGCATAACGTCCTCAAGATTCATCCATGTGGTAGCATGTGTCACAATTTCCTTTCCTTTTAAGGCTGAGTCATATTCCATTGTATGCATACATCACACTTTGTTTACCCACTCATTCATCATTAGACAACTTGGGTTGCTTCCACCTTTTAGCTATTGTGATCAAGGCTGCTATGAACATGGGTGTACAGGTATCATTTTGAGACCCTCCTTTTAATTCTCTTGGGTATATACCCAGAAATGGAATTGCTGGATCAAATGGTAATTCTATTTTTAATTTTTTGAGGTATGACCGTACTGTTTTCCCCAGTGGCTGTCCTCCCCAGGTCCCCGATTTTAACCACAGTAACCAACTTGACTGGGATGGGTTTCCAGCTCTGCCATTTGTCATAGCAGTACTTTGGGTGACTTGTTTATTTATTTATTTATTTATTTTTGGCCTTAGTCGCCCCGCGGCACGTGGGAGCTTAGTTCCCCGACCAGGGATCGCACCCTCGTCCCCTGCAGTGGAAGATGGATTCTTAACCACAGGACCACCAGGGAAGTCCCTTTTGGTGACTTTTGAGGGAAACTTCATTGCAGGCCTGGCAGTGTTCCCACAGTTCCCAATGTTGAAATCACTCAGTAATCACAGAAATTATGCATTATGCTCGGTTTAATAACCAATACAACAGCACTTACGCTATGCCATTCAGTCCTCTGAATTCTTGCTTCAGAAAGGCTCGTTTGAAATATGTTCTAATATTATCCCACTATTACATACAAGGAGATGGCAGCTCGGGGCAGGCAATACGTTCTGGAGGTTCACACGACTAGCAAGTGGCGAAGCCAGGATTCGAACCCAGGCAGCCAGAGTTTGTCATCTGGGCTCTTCGCCCCGGGGGTTATGTCCTTGCTTGGTAGATTTCTAAGGGCTGCCTATGCTCTGATGCCCATTTTAGAGCTGAGGCAACTAAGGCACCAACCTAGGATTTTCAAAGTGAGCTGACCACCCTCTGACTCAATTTCCCTCACCTGTTTTCAGTAGTAGGATTTGCCACACAGAGCCACCAAGGAGCCTTAGCTAGCTGTTGACAGATTATATGCTACTGCAGCAAGGCGGTGTATAGATAATAAAGCACTCAAAAGAAATAGACCATTTCAAAAGGTGAAAGTAAAAAAAAAAAAAAAAAAAAACAGAAATAAAACGTCTTAAACCTTTTCTCATGGTGCTCCATCTTGGACACCATTGGTCCATTGGCAAGAGAGGAAGTGGCTTAGAATAGGGTGGTGGCTCTGGAAATTGGGGAATCTGGGAGGACTCGAAAGATACACAGAGGAGAAGTGGCCTGGGTGGAGCTGTATCTTGGGAATTCTTGACCTGTTGCTGGTGGGCTGGGTTTGTTGATGTTTAGATCAGTCCTGAACTTGCACCTTTCGTACTGAATGTCACCCGAGGGGAACGTCCAGTTGCTGGGTGGCTATCTGTTTCTGAAGCTCCTGAGGGAGGTCTGGGCTGGGGATGCAGATTTGGAGATCCTGCCAAATGCACAGAGTCACTGCAGATCACAGGGCTGGACACGGCACAACTCCAGGGGGCGCCATCTATGTAGATAACACTATGAGTGGGAATTTCATCTGCGTCACCCGAGGAGAGTGGGGCAAGAGGGGGCATTCAAACCTCTACCGACTGATCAGAAAGATGGGACATGATGATGAAAATATTACCCACTCCCACAGGTGTTTGCACACAAAGGGGAGGTCACCTTTCAATTACCCTTATTCATTCACCACTGCTTTACTTCCAAATATATATTTTTATGTATATATACCCCAAAGTCAAGATCTTCACAGATGAGTGGTGTAGACAGAGAGCAAGGGAGACTTCTGGAATTCAGAATTGACCCTTGGAGAAGGAAAAAATTGTCTATTTTACTTGTAGCATCCATCCAACCAAACATTCATTCATCGAAATATCCATCCATCCGTCTACCCATCCATCCATCCATCCATCCATTATCCATCCGTCATCCATCCATCCATCCACTCATCAGCCCTTACACTCACCCACCCATTAATCCATCCTTCAATCTATCCAACCATTCATTTATGCATTATTCTAGCCATCATCCATCCATCCAACGATTAATCCATCCATCAATCTTTTCAACCATTTGTTCATTTAAATATCCCTCCATCCATCCAACCATCACCCATCCATCCATCAATCCATCATCCATCCATCCATCTAACCATCATCCATCCATCCAACCATCATCTATCCATCTAACCATCACCCATCCATCCATCCCCATCTAACCATCATCCATCCATTCATCTAACCATCACCCACCACCCATCCAGCCAGCCAGCCATCATCCTCCATCCATCCATCCATCCAACCATCATCCATCCATCCATCTAACCATCAATCATCCATCCATCCAACAGAGGAAATATATCTCTAAGAAACAAAAATGTAAACACCTTAATGATGAATTTAGCTATGTGTTTATTCACTAAATGTAAGCCAGAAGGCACTGCATGACTCTTCCCAGCTCCCCATCTGAATCCACCCCCATCTGCTTTCTTCCTCACTCACTCCCATCACACATCCTGGCTTCCCTGCTGTTCTTCAAGCATGAGAAACATGCCCCATCTTCCAATGTTTCCAGGTGCCGTTCTCTCTGCCCAGAATGGTTGTTTCTCTAACGATCCAAAGGTCTGTGCCCTCCCTTCATTCAGGTCTGCTCAAACACCTCCACCTCCAGGAAGACCTCCTTGATCAGCTAAAAGATCCCCTTCCTTCACTCTCCATCTCCTCACCCTGTTTACCCTTTAGAGAATTTACCATCATCTGGTATTTAAGTTACACTTATTGACTGTTATTCTCACATACATGAAAGATTCTTAAGGCGGGGGGGACTCTGTCTTGGTTTCTACTTAATGCATCAGGTTTAACTCAGTGCTGACCCATAGTGGGACCTCAATAAATACTTGCATAGTAAACACATAATTTGGGGGGTGAAGGAAGGAATGAATGGTCTACCAGCAGTCAGAAACTGGGCCTTATGTCTCACCGTTTCATTTTCCAGATCTAGACTAAAGCATGTAAAACAGGCAGTAGCTCCATGAATACACATAGGTGTGTCTATCTAATTATCTCAGTTCACATGCAATACGAATATGTACTAAATAAACGAATGGTGAAAACACAAACTGCTGTGTCACGGCTGCTCAGAAAAGATTCAAAACTTCACTCGGAGTCGGTGGAGGCTCCGGCAGACACTTTTTTTTTTTTTTTCCTTCTTTTTTTCTCTTTCTGCGAAGATGGTACCACTGACGCATTTCAACCCGCGCAAAATGTGCGGTGCGAGCCTAGCCCTCCCAGGTGGTGCGAGCCTAGCCCTCCCAGGTGGTGCGAGCCTAGCCCTCCCAGGTGGTGCGAGCCTGACGCGCGCCCCTCTGCTCCACTCCCAGAGCAGGAGCCCCCACGTCTGCAGTGACGCAGGTGGGCTCAGGCGGTTGCCGTGGAAACCGCAGCCGCAGTGTGGAGGGAGGATGCGGGGCTGTAGAAGGGGCCCTGAATGTCTCTGCCTCTGCAGGGAGTGTGTGTGCGCAGAATCCAAATCCCAGCCTGGTACACAGTAGGCCCTCAAGGCAGGTCGGCGAGGCCAATGTCTGTGCCCCCTGAAACCCCAGGGATTCCATCCATCACCCTGGAATCTATTCTTTGTTGGCTCCGTTTCCGGCGAGAATTTATATCCCAAGTCTTTGGATCTAGGAATGGTGGCATGCGTTTAGTCCTTTCCCTCACGAATTCTGTGCAAGCAACCGAAATAGGGTCCAGCACTAGCCCCCGGGAAGCAGCACGGACCGCGCCGGAGCGGCCCCACCACAGCGCCGCGGTGACGAAGGGCTCTTCCCCTGCAACCCTCCTGCTAACTGAGGAGGGACCCCAGGCCCAGGGGGTGGGGCACAGGCAGCTGAGCTCTTCAGGAGCCGGGCAAACAGTCAGAGAGGACCTGGGCGAGGCTGTTCCAGGCAGAGGGAACGGCCAGTGCGAAGCAGAGCCAGCTTCCTCTTTGTAAGATCACAGAGAGGCCAGACTGAGGGAGGGAGGGGAGGGCGGGGGCTGAAGACCCCGCAACCAGGCCCACCTCAGGGGTCCCTGCGCTGGGGGTTAATGCTCTGAGGTCACCATCATGAAATTGCTTTTTGTTTGTTTGTTTTGCTTTTGTTTGTGTGTTTTTGGCCACATGGCTTGTGGGGTCTTAGTTCTCCGACCAGGGATTGAACCCAGGCCCACAGCAGTGAGAGCACAGAGTCCTAACCACCGGACCACCAGGGAATTCCTTTTCTTTTCCTCTTGATGAAATTGTTACTTTTATCTTTGAAGCTGAGTTTTGGAGGTGAAGTCCCACAGGCAGGGAGCTGGGTGCGGTGCTGGGAGTCCTGCCCTCCACTTAGTCCTGCGTCCCCGGGGCAGGTTCTGGGCAGCTCAGAACCCCTCCCCTGCAGGAGCCCTTGCTGCCCTCTGCACCCCCAGGAGGGGCGTTCAGGGCACAAGCCTGGGGACGGTTAGGGTCAGGCGGGGCCCAAGAAAACAGACTGGAGGCCACGGTGGCCTCGGGAGTCTTTTTCTGTCTGACAGATGGGAAGGAAATGTATGGAGAGCTCCAAATGTGTTAACTACACAGAACTCTTAGCAACCTTCCTCAACCCCTCTCCCCTCCCTCCCCTGCTCCAGCAGTCGTTTCCATGGCAACAGTCTGAGCCCACCTTGTTCCCACCAGCAGGGGGGAGTCCCTGTAGGGTGGGGGGTGGGTACAAGGCAGAGGCATGGACGTCATTAACAGCCCAGGTGCAGAGGCCAAGGCCTGGGGGGGCTCAGGTAGCATCCCCCAGGCCACGCACGTGATCTTTGCGCACAGTGAAATGCATTTGGGGATGAAATCTTTGCAGAGGGGCAGAAAGGTGGTTCTAGAAATCACACATCTCCCACAAGGATCGGTAACATAAGCAGATCTCTTCCCAGCATGAATTCATTCATTCGTTGACTCACTAATCCAACAAATGTTGCCTGAGCCTCTGCTGTGCACCCGGCCCTGTTCCCAGGTGGGGAAAACAACAGTGTACAATAAACAGAGATGAGGTCCTGCCCATCTGGAGACAGGGTGTGATGGATGAGGCGTTCATTCTTCACGGGCTTTAGTCATTGATCCTCCACAAGTTTACCGAGTGGCTACATTGTGGTGAGTACTGCCTGGGGTAGACAGGGAAACCAACAGACAGATTTCTGACAAAGGCTCTCTCTTTGGCCAAACTCTGGCCAGGCTCTTCTGACCCTCTGACTTTTCAACCAGGTCTCAACTTCCGGACTTCTGCGTCTATTTCTGCATTGTTCAATTTGAGCAAGAATCTTGCTTCAATTCGTTTAGGTAGAATCTCCCACCCTGCGTGTCTGGTGGCCCTCGATATCTGATCAGGTTTCTCACCACCCCCACCCCGTCATCCCCTGGGTGATGCCTGATCACCCTGCCCTGCCTTCAGCAAGAACTGGGAGATGCCCGTCAAAGGGCACAAACTTCCAGTTAGAAGATGAAGAAGTTCTGGGGGTCTAATGTACAACATGGCAGCTAGAGTTAACAGTATCATATTATATACTTGAAAGAGACTAGATCTTAAACGCTCTCACCACCAAAAAGAAATGAGCAGAGTTCCTGATCAATATCATGTAACAATCTAAATGGGAAAATAATTTGAAAAAAAATACATACATGTATATGTATAACTCAATCACTTTGCCGTACACCTGAAACTGTTACAACATCATTAATCAACTACACTCCAATATAAAATTAAAAGTTTTTAAAAAGTAGGAAAAATAAAGAAACGAGCATTATGTGATGGCATGGAGGTGCTAGCTAATGCTAAGGTGGGAGTCACATTGCAATATATCAATGTATCCAATCAACACTTGTATACCTTAAACTATGTGTCAATTACATCTCAATGAAGCTGGGGCAGGGAGAAATCCCACAAGGTCAGTTTAGCCATAATCTCCCCTTCCCCCTGAGGTTTAGTAACTTTCCATCCACTGATACCCACCCCACTCTGCTCCTTGGCTATAAATCCCCACTTTTCCTTGTATTCAGAGTTGAACCCAATCTCCCCCACCACCACCACCAGTGTAGTGGTCCCTGCACCTATCTCGATGGTCCTGAATAAAGTCTGCCTTACTGTGTTTTAACAAGAGGCATAATAATTTTCTTTACATAAAACAGATAAATAATAAGAACGTACTGTGTAGCACAGGGAACTCTACTCAATACTCTAATGACCTATATGGGGAAAAAATCTTAAAAAGAGTGGATATATGTACGTGTATAACTGATTCACTTTCCTGATTCACCCGAAACTAACACAACATTGTAAATCAACTATACTCCAATAAAAATAATTTTAAAAATATAAAACAAAATAACTTTTTTACAGCCCCTTTCTTTATGGACCTTATGGTCACGGGAGCCATATAAGAAAATACATTTCTGTTTTGGGAGCATGCTAAGGGCTGTGGAGAGTAAAAAGGCTAGGTCAGGGGTGGGGTCGGAGCTGGTGGTATTTGGACGTGGACGTGAATGAAGGGCTTGGCATACCGCAGGAATGGGTGAGAGATAAGCACTTAGCGCTTCAGCTGTGTGCGCAGGGGACAACAAGGAAGAGAGGCCAGACCTCTGTGGGGAGAGGGAGCAGGGGAGGGAGATGAAGCCTGAGAATTACCACTGCCAGACTGTGCAGAGCCCTCTGGCTCTGCTAAGAGCCTCGGGTTTTGTTAATTCATCATTAATAAATTGCTAGTGTTAAACACACTGCACCTTGGCGGTAGTACCAAAGCTGATGAAAATATGTTAACCTATTATGGATTAGCCTGTCATGGAACACATGGGCCAATGCAAAGTATTGAATAGCCAAGGCTGAGGAAAGTTTTGGTCCCAAATATCCAGATATTTGAACCTTGCATCTTAATGTGAGAGTGGAAAATATAAAATCCAAGCCAATTCAAAACAAAGAAAAAAACAGAAACAAAAACAAAAAGCGATGTTCTGAATAAGTTTTCCATACTATTGTTATCGGGTAGTTGATTGTGCTTATTTTTTATAGCTGTTTACCTGTATGATAAAATGCAAAAAATAATAATAATAATAAATTGCTAGTGTTGATAACGTTGAAAGCATAGGGGAGGGAAAAAAAATCTCTTTTCAGTGAGTCTCAGCTACTCTGGCAGGGGCCCTGTGAGTGAAAGGCAATTACCAAAGCAGGCGGACGAGAGCAAAACCAACAGAAAAGTATTAACACGTGAATTGTGCGTGTGACACACGGGAGCACCCAGAGGTGATTGACTCAAAGTGTGGGTCAGAATTTGGGGTCTATATACCTAACTTAGTGGGGGAGGGGCGTGGGAGAAAGGACGTTAGCTTTCTGATGTATCTTTGGTTAGATACATGGACCCCCTTTGGGGAATAGATAGGAGGAAGAATATGGGTGAATTGTCTGGACGTCTGTCTGGATGTGGTTTCTGCTCCACGTCTCCCAGAAGAGGGAGTTGCTCCCGGGAGGGGATTAATGACACTTGAGGCTCTGCTTTTAGGCAGATAAGGGATTTCAGGAACTCAAATGCCTTCAGCTCGGAATAATTCGTGAGCCAAAGTGCCGTCTTTTGGGTGGCGGATCCTGGTGCCCTTGAGCAGGCACTTGATGGAGCACCTGCTGGGTGCCAGCTCAGTGCTTGGCGCCCAAGTTACGCCAGGGAACAGCGTCTCTACTTCCCGGCTTCTGGATTGTTGGGAGAGACAGACGTTCCTCAGGAGCTCGCACAAGTGTGCGCTTCCAGAACAAAAATGTATTTTTCCAGCACCTGCTACCTGCCAAGGAACGTGCCCGCCAGGGACAGAGGTTACCAAAGCGATGTCGACGCGGGTGAGACGGCAGCCACGCGGACTGGGTGGCAGTGAACGTAGAGAAGGACAGAGGCGGGGAGGTCTGGGGACCTATTTTATTTTATTTATTTATTTATTGGAATATAGTTGCTTTACAATGTTGTATCAGCTTCTGCTGTACAGCAAAGTGAATCAGCTATACATATACATACATCCCCTCTTTTTTGGATTTCCTTTCCATTTAGGTCACCACAGAGCATTGAGTAGAGTTCCCTGTGCTCTACAGTAGGTTCTCATTAGTTATCTATTTTATACATAGTATCAGTAGTGTGTATATGTCAATCCCAATTTCCCAATTCTTCGCCCTCCTTCCCCCCCTTGGTGTCCATACGTTTTTATCTCTACATCTGTGTCTCTACTTCTGCTTTGCAGATAGATTCATCTGCACCATTTTTCTAGATTCCACATATATGCGTGAATATACAATGTTTGTTTTTCTCTTTCTGACTTACTTCACTCTGTATGACAGTCTCTAGGTCCATCCACGTCTCTGCAGCTGGCAAAATGGGGACTTATTTTAGATGGTGGTACCATTTTCTGAGATGAGGGGGGTTCGTTTTGGTCGTGGCTGAGCCAGGCTCTGCAGGAGTCTGCCTCTCTGAGACCTGGGGAGGGGATGGGGTAGCCTCTGGGCCCCGTCTCCCACAGTCTTGTGAGGATGGGGGGCTGCCATGCAGTCCTGTGCTAATTACCAAGAGTTTGCACTCACTTCACAGGTGGGGGGCACAAGACTGCCCTCTCTTTAGACCTCAGCCAAGTGTTTTGGGGGTTCCCAGGCTACCCCCACACTTCTGGCTACCAATTCGGGGATCCTCAATTCCTGCAATCACCCCCTCAAGTTCTATACTTCACTAGAAAGGCTCACAGAACTCAGGAAAGTGCTATGCTCACAACGTGATATTATTATAAAGGATACAGACCAGCAGCCTCCAAATGAAGGGGTGCACAGGACGTGACATGAAGCTTCTTGGTCCTCAGGATGCCTCACCTTCCTGCCCATCCGTGTGTGTCACCAGGGAGGCTCATCCGAGCCTCGGTGTCCAGAGTTTTTATTAGGATTTCATTATGCAGGCATAGTTGATTTAATCATTTGCCCTATGATTGAATTCAGTATACTGCTCCTCTCTCTCCTCCCCAGAGGTTAGGCTGATGGTCTTTCAGCTGCACAACATTCTTTTTTTTTCTTTTTAATTTATTTTATTTATTTCTTTTTGGCTGCGCTGGGGCTTTGCTGCTGTGCATGGGCTTTCTCCAGTTGTGGTGAGCGGGGGCTACTCTTCGTTGCAGTGTGCAGGCTTCTCATTGCAGTGGCTTCTCTGGTTGCGGCGCATGGGCTCTAGGAGCGTGGGCTTCCATAGTTGCAGCACATGGACTCAGTAGCTGTGGCTCACGGGCTCTAGAGTGCAGGCTCAGTAGTTGTGGCACACAGGTTTGGTTGCTCCACGGCATGTGATGAGATCTTCCCAAAGCAGGGCTCGAATCTGTGTCCCCTGCCTTGGCAGGCGGATTCTTAACCGCTGTGTCACCAGGGAAGTCCCCGTACGACATTCTTAATCACTAGGCTCACAGCCCTACAGATATGGTGTGTGTGTGTGTGTGTGTGTGTGTGTGTAAATGTTCAAAGATATGCAGTATAAGATCACAGTGTAAGAAAACACATTCTTCACATTGCTCTAGACCATGATTCTTAGCTGGGAATAAATGTTGTCCTAAGAAGGCGTCTGGCAGCATTTTCTTTATCACAAGTCGGGGAAAGGGGATTAAGGAGTAGAGGCTAAGGATGCTGTTCAAAATCCTGCAATGCACAGGACGGCCCCCACAAGAGTTATCCAGCCCCAACTGCCCGTTATACTGAGGTTGAGGGACTCTGAACCAGACTGAATGGGGTGTATTATAAAATTCAGTTGAGCGACTACTATGGTATAATAAAAAATATATTGAGTCTTTATATTTGGTCTATAAATCTTTATCTCCAGCTCCTGACAGAGCATGGCATTTCCTGAGTGACGGGAATGTCTGTTATGCTGATGAAGTGACTCCTGGCGGGACTCCTAGATCAATTCAGGTGGGGGCTGCTCACCAAAAAGACCAAACATGTGATTAGAGGGTTTGAACTTTCAGCCCAACCTCCCAATCTCCAACCTCCAGGGACAGTGGGGCTGGAAATGTGAGCTCAATTACATGGCCAATGATTTCATCACACATGTCTATGTAAAGAAATCTTGATATTAAAAACTGAACAACAAGGCTCAGGGAGCTTCCTGGTTGGTGAAAATATTGATGTACTGAGAGGGTGGTGGAATCCCTGATTCCACAAGGATAGAAGTTCTTATCCTTACAAACTTGCCCCATATACCTGTTCATCTGGCTGTTCATTGTTATCCTTTATAATAAAATGATAATCATAAGTACAGCAAAAAAATAATAAATAATAAAATAAAATTCAGCTGAACGTATAGCTTTTTAACACAGACTCTGCTTCATGCCCTTGGCAGGCACTCGGGACAAGATACCCACACATAGGAAGATATACATGAGGGACCTTCAGCCCAGAAAATAAGAAAAAGTGAGAAAAATAAGGTCCAGGGATATGAACTTCCAAGTAGTTGACGTGTACTTAAGACATGTGTATGAGTTAGCAGTGGGTGTCTCCTGACCACTGGGTGTTTTGGGTGGATTATGAGAAAAGTGTCTGCTTCTTTTCTATGTATTGATTTATTTGGCTGTGTCGGGCCTTAGTTGAGGCATGCAGGATCTTTCGTTGTGGTGCGTGGTCTTCTCTCCAGTTGTGGCGCATGGGCTTAGTTGCCCTGTGGCATGTGGGATCTTAGTTCCCTGACCAGGGATCAAACCCACATCGCCTGCACTGGAAGGCAGATTCTTTTTTTTTTTTTTTTTTTGTGGTACGCGGGCCTCTCACTGTTGCGGCCCCTCCCGTTGCGGAGCACAGGCTCCGGACGCGCAGGCTCAGCGGCCACGGCTCACGGGCCCAGCCGCTCCGAGGCACGTGGGATCTTCCCGGACCGGGACACGAACCCGTGTCCCCTGCATCGGCAGGCGGACTCGCAACCAATGGAAGGCGGATTTTTATTATTTTTTTTTAATTTTTGAACTTTATTTAATTTTTTTTTAATACATCAGGTTCTTATTAGTCATCGATTTTATACACATCAGTGTATATATGTCAATCCCAATAGCCCAATTCATCACACCACCATGCCCACCCCCCCTGCGGCTTCCCCCTTTGGTGTCCATACGTTTGTTCTCTACATCTGTGTCTCAACTTCTGCCCTGCAAACCAGTTCCTCTGTACCATTTTTCTAGGTTCCACATACATGCGTTAATATACGATATTTGTTTTTCTCTTTCTGACTTACTTCACTCTGTATACAGTCTCTAGATCCATCCACGTCTCAGCAAGTGACTAAATTTCGTTCCTTTTTATGGCTGAGTAATATTCCATTGTATATATGTACCACAACTGCTTTATCCATTCGTCTGTCGATGGGCATTTAGGTTGCTTCCATGACCTGGCTATTGTAAATAGTGCTGCTGTGAACATTGGGGTGCGTGTGTCTTTTTTTTTTTTTAACAACTTTATTGGAGTATAATTGCTTTACAATGGTGTGTTAGTTTCTGCTTTATAACAAAGTGAATCAGTTATACATATACATATATCCCCATATCTCTTCCCTCTTGGGTTTCCCTCCCTCCCACCCTCCCTATCCCACCCCTCTAGGTGGTCACAAACCACTGAGCTGATCTCCCCGTGCTATGCGGCTGCTTCCCACTAGCTATCTGTTTTATGTTTGGTAGTGTATATATGTCCATGCCACTCTCTTACTTTGTCACAGCTTACCCTTCCCCCTCCCCATATCCTCAAGTCCATTCTCTAGTAGGTCTGTGT
>NC_041230.1:4444863-4445604 GCF_002837175.3 Physeter macrocephalus
CTTTTTTTTTTTTTTATTGCAGTACGCGGGCCTCTCACTGTTGTGGCCTCTCCCGTTGTGGAGCACAGGCTCCAGACGTGCAGGCTCAGTGGCCATGGCTCACAGGCCCAGCCGCTTCACGGCACGTGGGATCTTCCCAGACCGGGGCACGAACCTGCGTCCCCTGCATCGGCAGGTGGTCTCTCAACCACCGCGCCACCAGGGAAGCCCTATGACTCTTTTTGAGTTATGGTTTTCTCATGGTATATGCCTAGTAGTGGGATTGCTGGGTCGTATGGTAGTTCTATTTGTAGTTTTTTAAGGAACCTCCACACTGTTCTCCATAGTGGCTGTTGTTTATAGATTTTCTGATGATGGCCATTCTCACTGGTGTGAGGTGATACCTCATTGAAGCTTTGATTTGCATTTATCTAATAATTAGTGATGTTGAGCAGCTTTTCATGTGCCTCTTGGCCATCTGTATGTCTTCTTTGGAGAAATGTCTATTTAGGTCTTCTGACCATTTTTGGATTGGGTTGTTTGTTTCTTTAATATTGAGCTGCATGAGCTGTTTATATATTTGGGAGATTAATCCTTTGTCCATTGATTCGTTTGCAAATATTTTCTCCCATTCTGAGAGTTGTCTTTTCGTCTTGTTTATGGTTTCCTTTGCTGTGCAAAACCTCTTGTTTCATTAGGTCCCATTTGTTTATTTTTGTTTTTATTTCCATTACTCTAGGAGGTGGATCAAAAAAGATCTTG
>NC_041230.1:4447567-4487304 GCF_002837175.3 Physeter macrocephalus
TGTTGATTTCCTCTTTTATAGCTGTTAGCAGTTGCCTTATGTATTGAGGTGCTCCTATGTTGGGTGCATATATATTTATAATTGTTATATCTTCTTCTTGGATTGATCCCTTGATCATTATGTAGTGTCCTTCCTTGTCTCTTGTAACATTCTTTATTTTAAAGTCTATTTTATCTGATATGAGTAGTGCTACTCCAGCTTTCTTTTGATTTCCATTTGCATGGAATATCTTTTTCCATCCCCTCACTTTCAGTCTGTATGTGTCCCTAGGTCTGAAGTGGGTCTCTTGTAGACAGCATATATATGCGTCGTGTTTTTATATCCATTCAGCAAGCCTGTGTCTTTTGGTTGGAGCATTTAATCCATTCACGTTTAAGGTAATTATCGATATGTATGTTCCTATGACCATTTTTTTAATTGTTTTGGGTTTCTTTTTGTAGGTCCTTTTCTTCTCTTGTGTTTCCCACTTAGAGAAGTTCCTTTAACATTTGTTGTAGAGCTGGTTTGGTGGTGCTGAATTCTCTTAGCTTTTGCTTGTCTGTAAAGCTTTTGATTTCTCCATCGAATCTGAATGAGATCCTTGCCAGGATCTGAGAAATCAGCTGTTAACCTTATGGGAGATCCCTTGTATGTTATTTGTCGTTTTTCCCTTGCTGCTTTCAATAATTTTTCTTTTTCTTTAATTTTTGCCAATTTGATTACTATGTGTCTCGGCATGTTTCTCCTTGGGTTTATCCTGCCTGGGACTCTCTGCGCTTCCTGGACTTTGGTGGCTATTTCCTTTCCCATGTTAGGGAAGTTTTCGACTATAATCTCTTCAAATATTTTCTCTGGTCCTTTCTCTCTCTCTTCTCCTTCTGGGACCCCTATAATGCTAATGTTGTTGCATTTAATGTTGTCCCAGAGGTCTCTTAGGCTGTCTTCATTTCTTTTCATTCTTTTTTTTTATTCTATTCTGCGGCAGTGAATTCCACCATTCTGTCTTCCAGGTCACTTAACCGTTCTTCCGCCTCAGTTATTCTGCTATTGATTCAGCCTAGTCTAGTTTTCATTTCAGTTATCGTTCATCTCTGTTTGTTTGTTCTTTAATTCTTCTAGGTCTTTGTTAAACATTTCTTGCATCTTCTCGATCTTTGCCTCCATTCTTTTTCCGAGGTCCTGGATCATCTTCACTGTAATTATTCTGAATTCTTTTTCTGGAAGGTTGCCTATCTCTACTTCATTTAGTTGTTTTTCTGGGGTTTTATCTTGTTCCTTCATCTGGTACATAGCCCTCTGCCTTTTCATCTTGTCTATCTTTCTGTGAATGTGGTTTTTGTTCCACAGGCTGCAGGATTGTAGTTCTTCTTGCTTCTGCTGTCTGCCCTCTGGTGGATGAGGCTATCTAAGAGGCTTGTGTAAGTTTCCTGATGGGAGAGACTGGTGGTGGGTAGATGGAAGGCAGATTCTTAACCACTGGACCACCAGGGAAGTCCCTATTACTTTTTATTTTTTTTAACATCTTTATTGGAGTATAATTTCTTTACAATGGTGTGTTAGTTTCTGCTTTATAACAAAGTGAATCAGCTATACATAAACATATATCCCCATATCTCCTCCCTCTTGCGTCTCTCTCCCACCCTCCCTATCCCACCCCTCTATGTGGTCACAAAGCACCGAGCTGATCTTCCTTCCTGTGCCATCCGGCTGCTTCCCGCTAGCTATCTATTTTACATTTGGTAGTGTATATATGTCCATGCCACTCTCCCACTTTGTACCAGCTTACCCTTCCCCCTCCCCGTGTCTTCAAGTCCATTCTCTTCAGCTGTGTCTTTATTCCTGTCCTGCCCCTAGGTTTTTCATGACTTTTTTTTTTTTAGATTCCATATATATATGTTAGCATATGGTATTTGTTTTTCTCTTTCTGACTTCACTCTGTATGACAGACTCTAGGTCCATCCACCTCACTTTAGTTAGATGGAAATGTATATAATAGATGGCTTGGCATCAAGTTCATGAAACCTGAGGACATTCCAAGGTGGGCTGTTGACCTGAGGTTTCCTCTGGACCCCAAGCCTTGTGTTGACTCTCCAATGCCTTCTACTCAGGAACCAGGCGATCCCTGTTGGAAATGTCACTCTGGCTGCTCCCTTATTTCCATTCCTCCCTCAACCACCGTTATTTCTCATGGAGGTGATCAGAAAAGCCATTCTACCTTGAAAACAGCCAGAGTGTAAACACTTTAAACGCAGCCCAGATTTTGCAACAGGAACTCCCCATCCACTGCTGCTGGGAATGCAAAATGGCGGAACCACTCTGGAAAAGAGTGAGTTTCTTATGAAGATAAACATGTCGGGCTTCCCTGGTGGTGCAGTGGTTAAGAATCCGCCTGCCAACGCAGGGAACATGGGTTTGAGCCCTGGTCCAGGAAGATCCTACATGCCGCAGAGCAACTAAGCCTGTGCACCAAAACTACTGAGCCTGTGCTCTAGAGCCCACGAGCCACAACTACTGAGCCTGCATGCCTCAACTACTAAGCATGGGCACCTAGAGCCCATGCTCTGCAACAAGAGAAGCCACTGCAACAAGAAGCCCACACACCACAATGAAGAGTAGCCCCCTGTCGCCGCAACTAGAGAAAGCCCGTGCACAGCAGTGAAGACCCAACTCAGCCAAAGATAAATAAATTAAATAATTAAATTAAACAAAACAAAACATGTCCCTGGGAATTCCCTGGCAGTCCAGTGTTAGGACTCTGTGCTTCCACTGCCAGGGGCCTGGGTTCAACCCCTGGTCAGGGAACTAAGATCCTGCAAGCCGCGTGGTACAGCCAAAAAAAAAAAGCCACATGACTCAGCCATCCCACTCCTAGGTATTGACCCTAAAACCTTGGAAACCGATGGTCACCCCAAAACATGGGCATGAAAATCAAAACCACAATGAGATACCACTTCACGCCCGCTGGGTGGCCACGATTTTTTTTTTTTTTAAAGGAAAATAACAAGGTTGACGATAATGTGGAGGAATCGAAACCCTCACATGTTGCTGGCGGGAATGTAAAATGGTGCAGTCACTCTGTGGAAAACAGTTTGGTGGTTCCTCAAAATGTTAAACATAGATTTACTGTGTGGACCCAGCAGTTCCACTCCTGGGTACACACCCAAAAATACTTGAAAGCAGGAACTTAAAGAGATAAGTGTGCATCCATGTTCAGAGCAGCATTTTTCACAGCAGCCAAAGGTGAAAAGAACCCAAGGGGCCATCAACCGATGGGGAGATAAACAAAATGTGGCCTAGCCACACAACGGAGTATTCTTAAAATTCCCATAAAAAGGAGTGAAGTTCTGGTACCTGGTTCAACATGGATGAACCTTGAAGACCTAATGTGAGATAAGCCAGGCACAGAAGGACAAATATTGTATTATTCTACCCTCACGTGGTCTCCTGCATTGGCAGATTCATAGGGACAAAACAGAATGGTGGTTACCAGGAGTGGGGGTGGGGGAATAGGAGTTATTGCTTCTGTTTGGGATGAAGAAAAATTTTAAAATAAGTGGCAGTGATGGTTACACAACATCATGAATATCCTTAAGCTGCAGCCTTGTGCACTGAAAAATGGTTCAAATTGTCAATTGTATGTATATTTTGCCACAATAGAAAAAAAATTAATGTAAAAAATAACAGACTATCTCATTCATAGTCTTAGATACTGAAAAGATAATATTTTGCATATATTGAGTTAAGTAAAGAATACTATTCTAAAAATTTTTTAAACCTATACATGAATGTTTGCAGCAGTTCTATTTATAATAGCCCCAAACTGGAAACAATCCAAATGCCCTCCAACAGTCAAATAAATCAATAAACTTCAGTGCATCAATACAATGGAATACAACTTGGCAATAAAAAGGAGCAGACTGTTGGAATCATCCAACTATTGGAATAATTTCCAGGGGGTTATGCTGAGTGAAAAGGAGCCAGACTCAGAGGGCTACACACTGTCTGCTTCCATTTCCATGACGATCTTGAAAAGACAAAACTATAGGGATGGAGAACAGATCAGTGGGGTGTGGGAGAAGTGTAACTAAAAGGGGTGCCACGAGGGGACTTGGGGGAGAGATGGGACTGTTCTATACCTTGGCTGTGCCGGTGGTTACATGAATCTATGGCTGGGTTAAAAGTCACAGAACTGTACACCAAAAAAAGTCCATTTTTTCCCTTTTTTTTTTTTTTTTTTTTTTTTTTTTTTTCCGGTACGCGGGCCTCTCACTGTTGTGGCCTCTCCCGTTGTGGAGCACAGGCTCCGGACGCGCAGGCTCAGCGGCCATGGCTCACGGGCCCAGCCGCTCCGCGGCACGTGGGATCTTCCCGGACCGGGGCACGAACCCGCGTCCCCTGCATCAGCAGGCGGACCCTCAACCACTGCGCCACCAGGGACGCCCCCTTTTTTTAATTGAAGCACAGTTGATTTACAATGTTGTGTTAGTTTCAGGTGTACAGCAAAGTGATTCAGTTATACATATATACATGTGTGTATATATTTATATGTATATATGTATTCTTTTTTAGATTCTTTTCCTTTATAAGCTGGCACGAACCCGTGTCCCCTGCATCAGCAGGCAGACTCTCAACCACTGTGCCACCAGGGAAGCCCGATTATCTATTTTATATATAGTAGTGTGTGTATGTTAATCCCAATCTCATAATTTGTTCCTCCCCCACTTCCCCTTTGGTAACCATAAGTTTGTTTTCTATGTCTGTGAGTCTGTTTCTGTTTTGTAAATAAGTTCATTTATATTATTTTTTAAAAATTAGATTCCATATATGAGTGATATCATATGATATTTGTCTTTCTCTGACTTACCTCACTTAGTATGATCATCTCTACATCCATCTGTGTTGCCACAAATGGCATTATTTCATTCTTTTTTATGGCTGAGTAGTATTCCATTGTATATGGATACCACATCTTCTTCATCCATTCCTCTGTTAATGGATGTTTAGGTTGCTTCCATGTCCTGGCTATTGTAAATTGTGCTGCAGTGAACACAGGGGTGCATGTATCTTTTCGAATGATGGTTTTGTCAGGATATATGCCCAGGAGTGGGATTGCTGGATCATATGGCAACTCTATTTTTAGTTTTTTAAGGAACCTCCATACTGTTCTGCATAGTGGCTGCACCAATTTACAGTCCCACCAACAGTGTAGGAGAGAAAAAAGGATCCATTTTACTGAGTATTAATTTAAAAAGTAAAATAAGACACTGAGGGCCTCAGAGCTAGCTGGGGAGCCTGGGGGTCTGCAATGCAATTCTGCTGCTTATTGCCAGCAGTTGGTACAGACCTCCCTCTGGACACCAGCTGACAATAAAATAAGCAATGCATATTATATCCAGGAGCTCCCTTCTGCTACCGCAGTGAACAAAGTGTCCCCATGGAGGCAAGGCTGTGAATAATCTGCCCAGCACAGGCTTCCGCAGCTTCCCCACCCCAACCTGCTCTGGACCCCTTCCTCTGATTCGTGACTCTTCAGCTTTGCTCCTGCCCCAGGGCCTTTGCCCTTCCTGTTCCATCCGCACACAACTGTCTTTCTTCAAGGCCCACACCAGCAGGGTGGCCCAGAGCAGGAGCAGGCACCCTATGGCTATCCCCACTCGCACATGAATATGGGGTGCAAGGGACAGGAGGCAGGTCTTCCATGGCCCAGGTTCCAAAACTTGCTGGTTCTGCGATGGAGCTACATTATGGGATGTTTTCTCTAGGGTGAGCCTCTCTTGGGGCCCCCAAGTCACAGCTGCCCATGTCTGGGCCCTCGGGCTCCCAGGTCCGGCATCCTTGGTGTGTCAGGAGGTATGCCTTTGTGTGTACACAGAGCAGAGATGCCACGCGATTAGAGGGGCTCTCTCCCCATGGACCCGTGGGGCAGTCAGTGTACACACCGCGTGCATTTTAGAGATGGTCTGCTCCTCACTCTGTGTCTGCCTGTCTTAGTCAGCAGCTCAGAAGTACCTGGCCAGCAGTATCCACCATGATGGGCTGGACCCAAGAGTACATGCAGCCGCACAGACACTGGTACTTAAACCACAACCAGGGTTAGGAGATGGGCGCCTCCGGATCCCTGAACGAGGCTTGTGGTTGCAACGCGAAACACCCTCTTCCCTGGTTGGAGGCTGTGTCTCTGGTGGGGCCCCCAGCTGGGCCTTGGGTGCAGGACCGGGGCTCACTGCAGGGGGACTGCCGCCTTGGGGAGGGGGCGCAGAGGTCCTGGGGCCAAGGTCAGACTCCACACCTGCCTCCCCTCAGGCAGCAGGAGATGCGGCAGGCAGGCCCCGCCCTCTGTCTCTTCCTGACCATTTCCACCCCTGCCTTCCGTCTCTCTGAGTCCACCGCTGGCCCTGCCCTCTGCCACCCCCCAGCCCAGCCGCCACCTCCTCCTGATGGTCTACTCCTTCCCTTCCCTCGACGGCTCCTTTCCCCTTGAAAGCGAACGCAACATGTTAAATAGCATCTTCCCCCGCGTACGTGATAATTCCCACAATTAAATGCTCTCCCCTCGCGCGGCCCACACGGGGCCTCGGCCACCTGGCCTGGGCTGACCCCTCCAGCCAGGACCGGCTGCATAACTCGCGGGGTCCAGTGCAAAAGGAAAATGCAGGCCTCTGGTTCAAAAAAGCAGGAAAAGACTCCTTCCTTTCTTCCGCAGTCTTACCCTCAACCTGTCAATGGTGTTTTTTGTTTGCCATTCAGTGTCATCTTGCCTCGGTCGCATGGGGCTGCTGGGGGGCGAGCGCAGACCCTCGCGGGGGCTGGGCCCCGCCTGACCCTAACCGTCCCCAGGCTTGTGCCCTGAACGCCCCTCCTGGGGGTGCAGAGGGCAGCAAGGGCTCCTGCAGGGGAGGGGTTCTGAGCTGCCCAGAACCTGCCCCGGGGACGCAGGACTAAGTGGAGGGCAGGACTCCCAGCACCGCACCCAGCTCCCTGCCTGTGGGACTTCACCTCCAAAACTCAGCTTCAAAGATAAAAGTAACAATTTCATCAAGAGGAAAAGAAAAGGAATTCCCTGGTGGTCCGGTGGTTAGGACTCTGTGCTCTCACTGCTGTGGGCCTGGGTTCAATCCCTGGTCGGAGAACTAAGACCCCACAAGCCATGTGGCCAAAAACACACAAACAAAAGCAAAACAAACAAACAAAAAGCAATTTCATGATGGTGACCTCAGAGCATTAACCCCCAGCGCAGGGACCCCTGAGGTGGGCCTGGTTGCGGGGTCTTCAGCCCCCGCCCTCCCCTCCCTCCCTCAGTCTGGCCTCTCTGTGATCTTACAAAGAGGAAGCTGGCTCTGCTTCGCACTGGCCGTTCCCTCTGCCTGGAACAGCCTCGCCCAGGTCCTCTCTGACTGTTTGCCCGGCTCCTGAAGAGCTCAGCTGCCTGTGCCCCACCCCCTGGGCCTGGGGTCCCTCCTGTGTTATCGGGGGGTGAGATTAGAAAGTAATAAAAGTGAAATTTGCGTCACTGCTTGTTTCATGTATGATCCCCGTGGTTCCCAGCCTGGGGTGGTTTTGTTCCCCCAGAGGACACTTGCAGTGTATGGAGATGTTTTCACTTGTCACACAGGCAGGAGGGTGTGCTGTTGGCAGCCAGTTGCAGGGGAGACCAGGGATGCTGCTCCTACACGTCCTGCAGCGCCCCGGACAGCTCAAGACGTCAGAGGTGCCAACTTTAAGAAAACCCACGCTCTGGTGTGGAATTTCCTTCCACAAGCATGTCTGAAAACAAGTTCGTATCACAGCATCGAAATGTGAAATGTGCTCACCCAAGACCTGCACCCCCTCGAAGGCACACAGGCCAGGCGTCTATTATGCCAGACTATGAGGAGAAAAGACAGCCAGTGTCGGGAAATTAGGAAACACCGGCTATCGACGGCATCTAGGGACATAATCTGCAAAGCCGACAGCGGCGATTTAAGTGTCTGGACGGCCTGAAAACAAACAGTCCTGCATCACTGGCCACACTGGGTGGTTCCCAAGAAGCCACCCTCTTCCTAGGTCCCTGCTCATCACTCTGGGGAAATTCCATGGTGGGTCGTCAAGCTCAGCTTTTGCCTGGTGACAGGATGTTCTTTTGTGTTTTTTTTTTTTCAACTGGAGTATAGTCGATTGACAATGTTGTGTTAGTTTCAGGTGTACAGCAAAGTGATTCAGATATACATATGTACATATTTTTTTCTTTTTCAGATTCTTTTCCATTATAGTTTATTACAAAATATTGAATATAGTTCCCTGTGCTATACAGTCGGTCCTTGTTTATCTATTTTACATATAGTAGTGTGTAACTGCTAATCCCAAACTCCTAATTTATCCCTCCCCCGCCAACCTTTCCCCTTTGGTAATCATAAGTTTGTTTTCTATGTCTGTGAGTCTATTTCTGTTTTGTAAATAAGTTCATAAGTTCTGTTCTGTAACTAAGTTCATTTTGTAAATAAGTATCATTCTTTTAGATTTCACATATAAATGATATCGTATTTTTGTCTCTGTCTGACTTACTTCACTTCGTATGATAATCTCTAGTTTCATCCATGTTGCTGCAAATGGCATTATTTCATTCTTTTTTATGGCTGAGTAATATTCCATTGTATATATGTACCACATCTATTTTATCCATTCATCTGTCGATGGACACTTAGGTTGCTTCCATGTCTTGGCGACTGTAAATATGCTGCTATGAACATTGGGGTGCATGTATCTTTTCAAGTTAGAGCTTTCATCTTTTCCAGATATACGCCCAGGAATGGGATTGCTGGATCATAGGGTAGTTCTATTTTTAATGTTGTGAGGAACCCCCATACTGTTCTCCATAGTGGCTGCACCAATGTACATTCCCACCAACCATGTAGGAGGGTTCCCTTTTCTCCACACCCTCTCCAGCATTTATTATTTGTAGACTTTTTGATGGTGGCCATTCTGACTGGTGTGAGATGATACCTCATTGTAGTTTTGATTTGCGTTTCTCTAATAATTAGTGATGTTGAGCCTCTTTTCACGTGCCTATTGGCCATCTGTATGTCTTCTTTGGAGAAATGTCTATTTAGATCTTCTGCTCATTTTTCGATTGGGTTGTTTGGGTTTTTTATATTAAGCTGCATGAACTGTTTGGCAACAGGACATTCTGACTGCATCTCCTTGGGCACCACTGACTGATGTCAGAATGTTTCTTCCATCTAAGTCTTCTTTCCCATCCAGGACTGGATGAAACCACCTATTCCCCACTCTTGGGAGGTGTGTGGAAGAACAGTGTTTAGGGTGGGAGAGAGGGCCCTGGATTTTTTTACTGAATAGATTCTAAGGACCCCCAAGGTCTCCACCTCCTGGTGTTCACGTCCCTTCCCCATGAGTGCAGATGGGACTTGTGATCTGCTTCTAACCAGTGGGACATGGTAAAGATAACAAGATGTCACTCCCATGATTATGTCGCATTACGTAAGACTCTATCTGGCCAGCACACTGGCTCTAGATTCTCTTTAGTGCTCATAAACTGGCCATGTTGGGAGAAACTCAAATGGCAAAGGATCCACAGGTGGTCTCCAGTTGACAGCCAGCGAGAAGCTGGGCCCTCAGCCCTACAGTCCCAGGGAAACAGACTCCACCAACAACCTGAGTGAGTGTAGAATCAAATCCTTCCCCATCAGAGCCTCCGGTTCTGATGAACGCTGCGCAGCTGCCACCTTGAGCACAGCCTCTTTTTTAATTTTTAATTTTATTTTATTATAGCTTAATTTTTAATATTTTTAATATTTATTTTATTTATTTATTTACTTAATTTTTATGGCTGCCTTGGGTTTTAGTTGAGGCATGAGGGATCTTTCACTGCAGTGCACAGGCTCTTCATTGCAGCGTGTGGGCTTCTCTCTAGTTGTGGCGTGCGGGTTTTCTCTTCTCTAGTTGTGGCGCGTGGGCTCTGTAGTTTGCATCACTCAGGCTCTCTCGTTGAGGCACGAGAGCTCAGTAGTTGTAGCACGCAGGCTTAGTTACCCCCCGGCATGTGGGATCTTTTTTTTAATATATATAAATTTATTTATTTCATTTATTTATTTTTGGTTGTGTTGGGTCTTCGTTGCTGCATGTGGGCTTTCTCTAGTTGCAGCGAGCAGGGGCTACTCTTCGTTGAGGTGCACGGGCTTCTCATTGTGGTGGCTTCCCTTGCTGCGGAGCACGGGCTCTAGGCACGGGGGCTTCAGTAGTTGTGGCTCAAGGGCTCTAGAGCACAGGCTCAGTAGTTGTGGCACAGGGGCTTAGTTGCTCCGCGGCATATGATGAGATCTTCCCAAACCAAGGCTCGAACCCTTGTCCCCTGCATTGGTAGGCGGATTCTTAACCACTGCGCCACCAGGGAAGCCCAGCGTGTGGGATCTTAGTTCCCCGACCATAGATCAAACCTGCGTCCCCTGCGTTGGAAGGCAGATTTTTTACCACTGGACCACCAGGGAAGTCCGAATCACAGTCTCTTGAAACTCTGAGCAGAGGACCCAGTTTATCCATGCCTGCATCCCTGACCCACAGAAACGGCTGTTGTTTTCAGCCACTAAGTTTGTAGTTATTGTGACCCAACAATTGAAAACTAATGCATTCGCCACAGGAAAAGATGATGAATGTCTTCATAATCAAAGGGCGCAAGAGGTCATGTTAAACATGATCCAAAACCATGGACATAAAAAGTAGATTAATGAATATGCCACATACGATTTGAAAATGTAAGTGCCAGGTGCGGTACGGGCAGGGAGAGACCCACCATAAACAAGGTTGGTGATGAGCCTTTCTCAAGGGCCACCTGATCATGACAGTATCCAGCCCACAGCCCCCACAGATCCCAAAGTTCATGTGACAAAGGGGAAGATGGGGTCCTATGGGCAGTGTGGGCCACAGAATTTCCTCTTTAGGGGAACTTGGGGGAGGCAACATTTTGCAAGAAGTAGGAGGTTAAGAATATATCTTGATTTTTGCAGTGACATGGTTGAACCTAGAGATTGTCATACTGAGTGAAGTCAGACAGAGAAAGACAAATATGTGATATTGCTTACATGTGAAATCTAAAAAAAAAATGGTACAAGTGAACCTATTTATGAAACAGAGTCACAGATGTAGAAAACAAACTTATGGTTACCAAGGGGGATAGGGGGGCGGAGGGCTAAATTGGGAGATTGGGTTGACATACACACAGTACTATACATAAAATAGATAACTTAGAAGGACCTACTGTATAGCACAAGGAACTCTACTCAATACTCTATAATAACCTATATGGGAAAAGAATCTAAAAAAGAATGGACATATGTATACATATAATAGATTCACTTTGCTGTACACCTGAAACTATCACAACATTGTACATCAACTATACTCCAATAAAAAATTAATTAAAAATTTTTGAAAAAAGGAATATATCTTGAGGCTTCATTTGCTTTACCTTCTTGACTTTCATGCCACACTGTTGCAAGAAAAGAAAACAGAAGGACTTCCCCAGCGGTCCAGTGGTTAGGACACATCACCTTGACTGCTGGGGGCTGGGTTCTGTCAGTCCCTGGTTGGGGAGCTAAGATCCCGCAAGCCGTGCAGTGCGGCCAAAAACAACCCAGATAATATTATTATTACCGTGTGTTTATATATATTTCTACATGAAGTTACAAAATAAGAAAAATGAGACTCCCTGCCCCCCCCATTGTTTCATACTTTTCATTTAGCTAGGGGATATTTTTCAGGACATCAGAGTGAAGGGGGTTTATGGATCGCTAATTATGTGCCAGGCATTGTCATCCACATCAGGGACTCAAAACTGTTACATTAGAAAATGAAAGAACAGATTTTCAGCCTTTGAAAAACCCAGGAATAATTGTAGCCAGCAGTATCCATGGAAACAATCAGCAAAACAATCTTAATGGACTCGAACACCTTTTTTTTTTTTTTCCCACCGTTTGGAAAAGGGCATCTGTTGAATAATGAGCATATTGTGCCGTTTCTGAGAAACCCATCTCCTTTTCCTGTTCATTAAATGGCAAGTTATATACATGTACGGACTGGGCCCCCAACAGGCATTGATCGTGAATTTGGGGAGTTTTACGTCACAGTATGGGCCAAGGTTCCCTGGGTACACACTTGGTGTGGCTTCTACTCAAGGAAGGAATTTCATCCCCAGAAGTCTGGCCTTATTTGGAACCTTTGCCATCCCAGATCATGTATAGCTCATTGACATCCATCAGCGGGGGCTCTCTGTCTCCATGGCAACCCCCTTTAGTCTCAGGTGCATCCTCTCTCCCTAGACTTCCCTATCTCCATACCATCTACCTGCTTGAAATCCAGACGCATCCCACCCTCTCCATGCACAGAGCAGCCTTTATGCCGTCCCCACTCTGTCGCCATCCTCGAAACTCTGCCCCCAGCCGGCACATTTCCCTAACATCCGTGGTTTCACTAGATTACTCAGAAGTGGAGTTTTCTCTGCCAGAAATTTGCCTCTGATGGAATCGCTGCTCTTAGGAGATAAACACCTTTGAAGGACATCTCTCGAATAGGAATCTTGCTTCAGTTACCTCATAACCTAAGCACGAGGTTTTTCTGGTTAAATAACCTGCCCCCACTCTGACCCACTGCCTTGAACTTTCCACGGTATTTGTGTGAGATTGGGCTCTAAGTCGGTCAATGTACAGCCTGCCAGATTTCTTTTCCTTCTGGGTTCAGAAAGCTATTGGTTTTCTTCTGTGGGTTGCTGAATTGATCTTACTTCTTGGTGGTGCTTTTTTTAAATATTTATTTATTTATTTTATTATTTATTTGGTTGTGCCAGGTTTTAGTTGTGGCTCACGGGCTCCTTAGTTGCGGCATGCATGTGGGATCTAGTTCCCTGACCAGAGATCGAACCCGGGCCCCCTGCATTGGGAGCACGGAGTCTTACCCACTGCGCCACTGGGAAGTCCCCTTCTTGGTTATTCTAGCTCCTATCTTGAGTCCTTCTGTGTCCTGAAATTGGAGCTTCCCTTCCCCCTTCACCATAATGCTACATCCTTGAAGATAGCCAGCTCATCCCTTTAATTTTTCCCCTTAATTTTCATCGCAAAATGAATTCACACACATCATTCATTTTCTGAATCAAATAACATTGATCTGTGCGTATGTGAAGTGAACAAGGGAAAAGGGGGAAATCTTTCATTGTGGCAGAGCGCAACCGATATTTTAAAGACTATTTTCAGACACGGATGGACCTAGAGATTGTCATGCTGAGTAGTTAGTCAGACAGAGGAAGACAAATATCAGATGATATCACCTATAGGTGGAATCTAAAAAATGGTACAAATGAACTCAACTCATCTACAAAACAGAAATAGAGTCACAGATGTAGAAAACAAACTTATGGTCACGGGGTGTGGGGAGAAGGAGGGGAGGGATAAATTGGGAGATTCGGATTGACATATACACACTACTATACAGAAAATAGATAACTAACAAGGACCTACTGTATGGCACAGGGAACTCTACTCAATACTCCGTAATGACCTCTATGGGAAAAGAATCTAATAAAGAGTGGATATAGGTATATGTATAACTGAATCACTTTGCTGTACAGCAGAAATTAACACAACATTGTAAACCAACTCTACTCCAATAAAAAAAATAATTTTAAAAGACTATTTTCAGTAGTTTTCCTGGAGACCATCCCCATCAGAATCAGCATGTGGACTGGTTCAAAATGCAGGAGACCCAGGGAAGCAGAAGGTCTGTGGCTCAAGTGACCTCCTATCCCTCCCCTCTCTAATCTCCTTCTCTTTACCGCACTTTGCTGTTTTTGTCACGGTCATCCGTGACTGAGCTCATCCGGTTTATTCATTTGCTCACTGGTTTATCATCGGTGTCTAGGTGACAGCATCAGCCCCTGAGTCCTGAGATTCTTGCCTCTCTGGTTCACCTCTGCCTTCCCAGGACCTGAACGATGCCGGATCATTGCTGATTCTCAGCATACGTGTTTCGAGTGACTATAAGATGTGTCAAAGGTTATCTCAAATGTGCACATGTCCTTTGAACCAACAAGGTTACTTCTAGAATATATCCTGCAGACAAACCTGAACATATGCCAAATACAATACAGACAAGTTTCTTTTCTGTGGCTTTTCGGGAGCCAGGGAAAAGAACAGAAACAACTCACTGTCCGTGGGAGGAGAACAGCTTAAATCAACTTTGGTGTCTTCACACTGTGAACGATCCTGCTACAATCAAAAGAAAATAAAGAAGCTCTTAGACTACTGACAGGGAACCATGCCCAAGATGTATTGTCACACGAGGGATACATGCCTCAGAGTATATACTGTCATTTTGTGTGAAGTGCAGATACACGTATGCATAACAACACATGAGGATATAATGATGCATAGTAACAGATGCATAATAATTCTGTAAAAAAAAGTGTATGTAAAACTTGGCACTGGATGATACAGAAGAAGTTGGTGTTATGGAAATTGCCACCGGAGAAGGGAGAGGTGAAAGGAAAAACAGTGAGAGGCGGAAGAGAGATTTCTTTTTGTTCTGTCTGATGAGTGCTTTTGTGTTCTCTTCGAAATGAATCATTCAAGAAGCAAGCATAACTAGAGACAACGATTTGCATGATATTAAAGAAGAGGTCTATTTTACGAGGTGGGCTAGAGGTTAACATGTATTTGATGTGTGCACTAAGGCTTTCCAAACTATTATAACAGTCAGGAAGGAAAGAAAAAGATTAACAAATATGATAAAATTATTAAAAGTTTTAAGTCATGGAAAAACGTAAACAAAATTTAGAAGGCGGTCAAGAAACAATTGGAAAATGAAAATTTTTAAATAATGATTTCATTAAGATCCAAAAATATGCACTACCTAGGGTAAATGTAACAGAAGAGAACATTGCTAAGAGAGATTAAATAAGACTCAAATAAATGAAGAAATGTATGATGCTCAGAGATCAAAACTCTTGGTAATGTTAGGTTGGCTGTTTCCCCAGAGTTGGTCTAACAATCCCAGTGCCATTTTTTGTAAGAACTGACACATTGATTCTAAAGTTTGTATGAGATTATGGTGTCGGGGGAGGGATAAATTAGTAGTTTGGAATTAATAGATATACACGACTATATAGAAAATAGATAAACAACAAGGACCTACTGTATAGCACAGGGAACTATATTCAATGTATTGTAATAACCTATAATGGAAAAGGATCTGAAAAAGAATATACATATATATAAGTATATATATATATATATATATACACTCATGTATATATATATACACATATATATAAGTATATATATGTATACACATATATATAAAACTGAATCACTTTGCTGTACACGTGAAATGAACACAACATTGTAAATCAACTACACTTCATTTAAAAATAAATAAATTTTATTTGGAATAACAAAGGATCTAGAATTGGCAAAAAAAAAAATCCTTAAGAAAAACAAAAAGGAAAAAAGGCGGGGGATTTAAACTATCTGATTTCAAAACTTCGTTAATACATTCACAAAATAGGAAACTCAAATGATGTAAAAGGATATTATTGCAAAGTTCCCTTCCATCCTCCGTTCCCCAACTACCGAATCCCCTTCTTTTGAGGCAACCAAGGTTACCAGACTTTTGGTGTATCATCACAAAGATTCTATGTATGCAGAACAAGTATGTTTTCTGTTTTTCCCGTATTAACACAAAACATGATGCTCTGGCAAGTTTTGTGTTATACTTTTTTTTCCACACAATGATGCATCTTAATGATTGGTCTACAGCAGTGCACAGAGAGGTGCTTCATCCTTTTTCATGGTTGTGTAGTATTCCACAGATTAATGCACAACAATTTATTTAAGTGGGTGGCCATTTAGAGTGTGTCCATTCTCTTGTTACAAATTCTGCTGACGTGAATACACTTGTCCGTGACCATCTAGGGCTGGGCTTGGCTGTGCAGGGAGATGCTTGCCTGAGGCATCCAGGTCTCAGTGCATCTGGACAGCGCAGAACCCCCACGCTCTGTGCATTTGACAACATCAGCCTGAGTCGTCTCAGGAATTCCCAAATGTGTCTGGATCACTGCTTCCTGCTTATAGTCCATCTCCAAACTGTTAATAATAATAATAATAATAGGGCCTATGTCACCCTGATTCTGAACTGTTTTTTAAAAGCAAATGAAAATATATAAATAAATAAATGAGATGGAAGTAACCTGAGTGTCCATCAACAGAGGAATGGTTAAAGAAGATGTGGTACGTATGTACAATGGAATATTACTCAGCCACAAAAAGGAGCGAAATAATGCCATTTGCAGCAACATGGGTGGACCTAGAGATTATCATACTAAGTGAAGTAAGTCAGACAAAGACAAATATTATATGATATCACTTATATGTGGAATCTAAAGAAAAATGGTACTAATGAACTTATTTACAAAACAGAAACAGACTCACAGACTTTGAAAACAAACTGATGGTTACCAAAGGGGAAAGGGGGTGAGAGGGATAAATTAGGAGGTTGGGATTAACATATACACACTACTATATATAAAATGGATAACCAACAAAGACCTACTGTATCGCACAAGGAACTATACTCAATGTTTTGTAATAACCTATATGGAAAAAGAATGTGTAAAAGAATAGATACATATATACGTATAACTGAATCACTTTGCTGGACACCTGAAACAAACACAACATTGTAAGTCAACTCTAATCCAATATAAAATAAAAATTAAATTTAAAAAAAGGAACGCTTAGTCAGTATACTGAGAAGAAAATACAATATTTGATAAAGCAGATGTTGAAAACCTCGTGTGCTGTTCCCGTCAGCCTCTCTCCTGGGTTGCGGAGGTGGCACGAATTTTCCATCCCGCTAATGGGCTGTTTTAACTGCTCCATTCTGGGCTAAGAGGTTGACATTTAAGCGATAAATGTCACGTCTCAAAACCCAGCACAAAAAGACATTTCTACAGAACTGCTAAGAGCCCTTTTCACTTGCAAATTTCCAACCTCAGCCCATCTCCGCGTTTTTGCATTATTCATATAATTTGGAAAATGAGTCATCATTTCTGAGTCGTGATTCTCTGCAGGGCACAGCCTCAAAAGGTGCTACGAAGCAAGCTCTCTCCAGCTTTTAAACAAGACAAATATTCACCTTTTTCTTTTTCTTTCGTGTGTCATGGGATTATATTTTCTTACAGCAAGCTATTGCTCACACATTTTTAAAAGTTTCTGTAATGCTTTTCACTGCGAGGTATAAAATACAGAAAAAAGGCGCCTGGAGCTCATTTGCACAGGTTAACACAGGATCGTAAGAATTTCCCAGGTAATAAAGGAGCCCTGGCTCCCCAGGAACCACCCCCCCGCCGCAACCCCCCCTCCAGAGATAAACACCATCCAGGCTTTTATAATAATAGTTTCTTTGCTGTTCTTCTTAGTTTCACTGCCTGAGTAAGCCATTGTTGACTTTGGTTTGTAAAACAACAATCCTTTTATTTGTTAAAATTTTGGTAATCCTTGTTATGTTTTCTTCCTTTTTTCCCCCACTCCTCCACAGCTCCCTCTTCCCTCCCATTTATGGCGAATGAAACTGTTGGGTTTTTTTTTCTCCATCATTGTAGGGATTCAAGTTTCTTGCTCTGCCTCTCTCTTCCTAAAAAAACTTAATTGTGGTGAAATACACGTGAAGTAAAATTTGCCCTCAACCATTTTAAGTGTACAGTTCAGTGGCAGTAAGTACATTCACGTTGTTGTGCAAACATCAGCACCATCCGTCTCCATAACTCTTTTCATCTTCCCAAACTGATATCCTGTCCCCATTAAACACTAACTTCCCGTTCCCCCTCCACCAGCCCCTGGCAATCATCATGCTATTTTCTGTCTCTATGAATTTCACTCTTCTAGGGACCTTATAAAAGTAGAATCATACAATATCGGTCCTTTTGTGACTGGCTTATTTCACTGAGCATAATGTCCTCAAGGTTCGTCCACGCTGTTGCATGTGTCAGAATTTCCTTCCTTGTTAAGGCCCAATAATGTTCCACGACGTGTATATACTCATTTTGTTTATCTGTTTGTCCCTTGATGGACACTGGTGTTCCTTCCACCTTTTGGCTACTGCGAATAAGGGGTCGCTCACAGTTTTGTTCCTGAGACACAGAAGAGTGAATAGCCCATAATTAATTAAAATTAAGAAGATATTAATCAGGGGCTTCTCCGGTGGCTCAGTGGTTAAGAATCCGCCTGCCAATGCAGGGGACACGGGTTTGAGCCCTGGTCCGAGAAGATCCCACATGCCATGGAGTAAATAAGCCCGTGTGCCACAACTACTGAGCCTGCACTCTAGAGCCCGCGAGCCACAACTACTGAAGCCCGCGCGCCTAGAGCCCCTGCTCCGCAACAAGAGAAGCCACTGCAATGAGAAGCCCGCGCACCACAACGAAGAGTAGCTAGCCCCCGCTCTCTGCAGCTAGAGAAAACCCGCGTGCAGCAACAAAGACCTAATGCCCCCCAAAATAAATAAATAAAATAAATTTATTAAAAGAAAAAGAAGATATTAATCGAGATTTGTATAATGAGTGAGAGAATGAAGGAGTAGATTAGCGACCGGTGAGAAGAGTTGGTTGTCATGCCCCAGATGCTGGTACAGCTGCTAGGAGAGGCCAAACACACTCTGGTTTTATCCTCCTGTAAAGCTGTTCTCCAAAGGCACGGTTTAACCTGCATGAGAAGAACACAGTCCTGAGCCACTGATTGAAGTCTCAAGTCCGTTCCTCCCCTTTGGTCCCCCAGTCGGGCCAACTTTGGGGTCCCTTATCCCAGTGTCCACAGTCCCTCCTAGAGCTCTCTCAGCTGCAGCTGATGAAGGCAGGCTCAGGTCGTTGCCACGGAAACCAGCACTCTCCTGACCTGATGAATGATCTCCGAAATTAAGTGTAAAATCCAGGCCTGAACTATTACCTGTGAAAGTGCTATTATTTGCTGCAACAAGAAAAAAGAATTGAGGTTAGCAATAAACACACATACTCAAAGAATAGCTCTGGAAGGACACACAAGAAAATTGTTAATGGGAGGGGGTGGGAAGAGAGAGAGAGAGAGAGAGAGAGAGAGAGAGAGAGAGGAAGAAAAAGTGAGCAGGTGTGGGAGGTATATTTGTCTCTAATCTTTCTCTCCTATTAGCATGCAAATGGTCACCTTTCTTAAAAGTTAAAAATAACCCAAGCAAGAGCATCCAGAAAATTTTAACCATTGATATAAAGTTCAGTTAGAGGCCAGAGTTTCAACGTACACCAAAATAATTTGAAATAAAGGCAGATGCTATGATTACTAAAATAAACAAAGAAACAAACAAAAACAACAACAAAGTGTTACTTCTTGGGGAAAATAAACCAAGGAGTGACTTAAAGTAATGAACATAATTGAAATATCCATTGTAAGCCATACTGGAAACAAACGACGAATTGCCTTAATATATAAAGAACCTGAAAGAAGCAATAAAAGAAAAAGGTGGGACTTCCTCGGTGGTCCAGCAGTTAAGACTCTGAGTTCCCAATGCAGGGGATGGTGCCCAGGTTCGATCCCTGGTTGGGGAACTAGATCCCGCTTGCCACAACTAAAGATCCCGCACACAATGCAGGTCCCACATAGCACAACTAGGACCCAGCACAGCCAAATAAATAAATAAATAAATAAATAAATATTTTTTTAAAATCAATAAAGAAAAAGGTAACTATCTCAAGTGAAAAATAAACTACAACAATTAACAAATGAACATAAGGGAAATGCAAAAAGAAGAATGGGATATTACTCAGCCTTAAAAAAGAATGAAATAATGCCATTTGCAGCACCATGGATGGGCCTAGAGATTATTATCGTACTAAGTGAAGTAAATCAGACAGAGAAACACAAATATCATATGATACCATTTATATGTGGAATCTAAAAAAATGATATGAATGAACTTATTTACAAAACAGAAATAGACCCACAGACATAGAAAACAAACTTATGGTTACCAAAGGGTAAAGCGGGGGAGGGGGGAGGGATAAATTAGGAGTTGGGGAGTAACAGATACACACTGCTATATACAAAATAAATAAATTCAATTTTAAATTTAGTTTTAAATGTTTACATGTTTTAGACGTATATTTACTAACATGGAAACCTGTAGGTAACAGACCATTATATGCAGTATAATTATGAAAACTGCTATTGAAAGAAGTAGGTTATATACGGAGGTCTAGTAATTATCTTTTTTTTAAACCTCATTAAGTGGTGGGGGTGGGGGTGGGGGTGGAGTAGTCAGGCTCAGCAGTTGCCATGGAAACCCCAGCTAGAAGGGGAAAGGAGGGGCTGAGGAAGGGGCAGAGAGGGCCCCAGTGAGCAGGATGCTCTGGGCTCTGTGGTCAGACAGGCAAGGGGGTTCACAGCGGGGACCGGGTGCCCCAGATGTGTTTGCAGAGGGACTAATGCAATGCAGGGTCAGTGGTCAGCAGCGTCCTTTACTGCAGCAGCTCAAATTGGGGCAATAATCTTTTCTAGCTCATCGGATTGTTGCAAATATCTGACAATGTTTATAAAGCCTGTGTGCGTTTCTGGGGTTTCCACGGTGACAGGCAGACACACAGCAAGAGAATCACCTGTGTGGGGAGTGGACTTGGTAAAAATGCAGATTCCTGAGGCTCACCTCAGTCCAATGAAGAAAATCTTTTGGTTAGAAAACTGTACATCCTCTCACAATATAACAGGCATCTCTCTTAGCCTTCTGTCGGTTATCTATCCATCCATCTATCTATATGCATACATATGATTTGCTTCACTGTTTATTACTAGCTGAATTATCTTTTTAAAGTATTCTCCTGTTGACTGTCATCGTCTGCCCACTCCAATGTGTCCCATGAAAGCAGAAGTCTTTCCATCTTCTTCCTTTAATTCATGGAAAACCATTGTTATGGATTGAATGGGGTCTCCCCAAGATTCATGTATTGAAGTCCTAACCCCAAGTACCTCAGGATGTGACTGTGTTTAGAGACAGGTTTTCAAAGAGGTGATTAAGTTAAAATGGGGCCATTAGGATGGGTCTTAGTCCAGTCTGACTCGTGTCCTTATAAAAAGAGGAGATTAGGACACAGACACACAGAGGGACGGCCATGACCATCTACAAGCAGAGAGGCTTCAGGAGAAACCAAGGCTGCTGACACCTTGATCTTTTTTTTAAAAAAAAAAATATTTATTTATTTATTTGGCAGCGCTGGGTCTTTAGTTGCAGAACTCGGGATCTTCATTGCTGCATGTGGGATCTTTAGTTGCGGCATTCAAACTCTTAGTTGCAGCACGTGGGATCCCTGACAAGGGATTGAACCCGGCCCCCCTGCATCGGGAGTGAGGGATCTTAGCCACTGGACCACCAGGGAAGTCCCGCTGACACCTTGACCTTGAGCTGCCAGAATTATGAGAAAATAAATTTCTGTTCGTTAAGACCCCCAGTATGTGGTACTTTGTTATGGCAGCCCTAGCAACCTAACACGATCACCCTTTTTTTCTTTAAGTTGTGTTTAAAAAGCAAGAAACAGGCTGAAAAAAAGTGCATATAATCGATTGGAAAACAATTGCTTAACACATTAGAACCATCGAAAAGTCTACAAATAATAAATGCTGGAGAGGATGTAGAGAAAAGGGAACCCTCCTACACTGTTGGTAGGAATGTAAATTGGTACAGCCACTATGGAAAACAGTATGGAGGTTCCGTAAAAAACTAAAAATAGAGCTACTATATGATCCAGCAATCCGACTCCTGGGCATATACCCAGAGAAAACTCTAATTTGAAAAGATACACGCACCCCTATGTTTATAGCAGCACTATTTATGATGGCCAAGACATGGAAACAACCTAAATGTCCATCGACAAATGAATGGATAAAGAAGATGTGGTGAATGTATATACAATGGAATATTACTCAGCCTAAAAAAGAATTCAATAATGCCATTTGCAGCAACATGGATGGACCTAGAGATGATCATACTAAGTGAAGTAAGGCAGACCGAGAAAGACAAATATCATATGATATCGCTTTTATGTGGAGTCTAAAAAAACATGATTCAAATGAACTTATTTACAAAGAAGAAACAGGCTCACAGACTTAGAGAACAAACATGGTTACCAAAGGGGAAAGGTGGCAGGGAGTGATAAATTAGGAATTTGGGATTAACAGATACCCACTACTATATATAAAACAAATAAACAATAAGGACCTACTGTATAGCACAGGGAACTCTACTCAATATCTTGTAATAACCTCTAATGGAAAATAATCTGAAAAAGATTAGGTATATATAGGTGTATATATGTATCACTGAATCACTTTGTACACCTAAAACATTGTAAACCAACTATACTTCAATAAAAAATAAATAAAAGATGAGAATATATATATTAGAAACTCTTTAAACAAAAACATCAGAGACCTCAAAATGAAATCTGGACTTTGGAGACCAACAGGTGAATTTCGACAGAAGTGCAAACCTATAAAATGCATCTGTCGGGCTTCCCTGGTGGCGCAGTGGTTGAGAGTCCGCCTGCCGATGCAGGGGACGCGGGTTCGTGCCCCGGTCCGGGAGGATCCCACGTGCCGCGGAGCGGCTGGGCCCGTGAGCCACGGCCGCTGAGCCTGCGCGTCCGGAGCCTGCGCTCCGCAACGGGAGAGGCCACAACAGTGAGGGGCCCGCGTACCGCAAAAAAAAAAAAAAAAAGCATCTGTCGCTCTTGGTATTTAGTGAGAACCCCATCCAGTTGTCCCCTGATAGTGTGGGCAGCAGGTCAGGAGGAAATCTGTGGCACCATCCTCCTCCTCACTGGGCCCCCCACTTCCCCTGCAGCCCCTGGGCATTCCACGCTCCCCAGAGGAGCCAGAGGGCGAGTTCTGAGTCCTCAATCAGACTACGCTACCTGGACTTACATCTTTCCCGTGGCCTCCAATGGGCTGAGAACGAAATCCCAAGTCCTCACCCTGACAACACCCTGGAGAAGGAATTTGCAAACATCTACAAAATTCACATGCACATTTTCCCTCCAGCCCGGAGGCCACTGATCAGCACTTAATCTAAACCACAAACGCACACAACCTTGAATCTGCAACGACTCCCTGAGTTCATCCAAGAGTCAGAGCAAAATTCGGGTGAAATAACATCTGTGTGATTAGATTGTTCCCTGCACCAGCGCGTTATCCTTATTATTTCTGTAGCAGACACGCAACAGAAGTGTGTCAGGAAATCGGCTCATGAAATTACGGAGAATCCACAAATGGAACGTTGTAGAGCCGTCAAGAATGCAGAACGGGGCTTCCCTGGTGGTGCAGTGGTTAAGAATCCGCCTGCCGATGCAGGGGACACGGGTTCGAGCCCTGGTCCGGGAAGATCCCACATGCCGCGGGGCAACTAAGCCCGCGCGCCGCAGCTACTGATCCTGCGCTCTAGAGCCAGCGAGTCACAACTACTGAAGCCCACGGGTCTAGAGCCCCTGCTCCGCAACAAGAGAAGCCACTGCAATGAGAAGCCCCGCGCACCGCAACGAAGAGTAGCCCCCGCTCGCTGCAACTAGAGAAAGCCTGCGTGCAGCAACGAAGACCCAACCCAACACAGCCATAAATAAATAAATTGATTGATTAATGAAAAAAAAAAAAAGAATGCAGAACGTCTTTGTGCATCGATGCAGGGTCGTCACCAAGACACGGCGTTAAGTGATAAAAGCAAAGTGGCAAACAGTGCAATGCCAGCCACACTCTGTGTCTGGGAAAAGAGAAGGGTGTGAACATAAGCATATATATTGACGCCGATGTAGGTACAGAACACTCTGCAGGGAGACCTAGGAACTTGCGATAGGATTTGTCTTGAGAGTAAGGGATGGCAAACTTTTCCTCTAAAGGGTGACTACTCAACTCTGCCATTGACGGGGGGAAAGCAGCCACAGACAGTTGTAAGGAATGGGCACGGCTGTGTTCCAATAATGCTTTATTTACAAACATAGGCAGAGACAGATGTGAGCAGACGGAGGGTTGTTTTCTTCTTGTTTGAAAATGTATTGTATTGAAGTAGAGTTGATTTACAATGTTGTGCTAGTTTCTAGTGTACAGCACAGTGACTCAGTTTTACATACATATATATACACACACACACACACACGTATATACATTATTTTTCACAGTCTAGTCCATTATGGTGATAACAGGGTATTGAACATAGCTCCCTGTGCTGGCATCTGGTGGGTAGAGACCGGAGATGCTGCTGAACATCCTACAGTGCACGAAGACGGCTCCCGCCACAGATGATCATCCAGCCCCAAATGCCTGCAGTACCAGGCTGAGGAGCCCCGGGCCAGGTGCTGATGCTTGCCAAGGATCGGAGCGAAGCTGTCCCTTTTTTCTTTTTTTTTTTTTAACACCTTTACTGGAGTATAATTGCTTTACCACGGTGTGTTAGTTTCTGCTGTATAACAAAGCGAATCAGCTATACATATACATATATCCCCACATCTCTTCCCTCTTGCGTCTCCCTCCCTCCCACCCTCCCTATCCCACCCCCCTAGGTGGTCACAGGGCACCGAGCTGATCTCCCTGTGCTATGCGGCTGCTTCCCACTAGCTATCAGTTTTACATTCGGTAGTGTATATATGTCCATGCCATTCTCTCACTTCGTCCCAGCTTACCCTTCCCCCTCCCCGTGTCCTCAAGTCCATTCTCTGGTAGGTCTGAGTCTTTATTCCCGTCCTGCCCCTAGGTTCTTCATGACCACTTATTTTTTTTTTTTTTTTTTAGATTCCCGCATTCCGTACCCCTCCCTCTCCCCAGCCTGAGTGTCCTTTGTTTTATTTTTATTTTTTAAATTTTATTGACATATAGTTTATTTACGATGTTGTGCCAATTTCTGCTGTACAGCAAAGTGACTCAGTTATACACATACAGACATTCTTTTTCATATTCTTTTCCACTATGGTTTATCCCAGGATGTTGAATATAGTTCCCTGTGCTATACAGTAGGACCTTGTTGTTTATACATCCTATGTATACTAGTGTGCATCTGCTAACCCCAAACTCGCAATCCAGCCCTCCCCCGCTCTCCTCCCCCTTGGCAACCACACGTCTGTTCTCTATGTCTGTGAGTCTGTTTCTGCTCTGTAGACAGGTTCATCTGTGTCATATTTTAGATTCCACATATAAGTGATATCATATGATGTTTGTCTTTCCCTTCCTGGCTTACTTCACTTAGTATGATCATCTCTAGGTCCATCCATGTTGCTGCAAATGGTATTATTTCATTCTTTTTTATGGCCGAGTAATATTCCATCGTGTATATGTACCACATCGTCTTTATCCATTCATCTGTTGATGGACATTTCGGTTGTTTCCATGTTTTGGCTATTCTGAACAGTGCTGCTATGAATATAGGGGTGCAGGTATCCTTTCGAATTACAGTTTTAGTCCTTTTTAAGAAAGTAATTAGCAAGTGCTCTGGAGAGGCTGAAGGCACACCAGCACCTAAGAGAAACTTCCTCTGCAGTGGAATGGAAAGAGTTGACAAGGGTATATAGCATTTTATGATGGAATTTAATTGTTTCTAAAGCTGAACCATCTGAAATGACATCACACCAGTGCAATTGGTCCCCTATTCTTGGAAACACCGCACTCGCGGATGGGTGGGATGCAGGCTCTGGGGAAAAGGGATGGAAGAGGAATTAATCCTGAATTATAGCTTGGGCAGCTTGGGAAGTGGCGTCGACATTTCACGAGATGGACAAGACTGGGACACAGAGGGGGTGGTTAGGAGTTTGTTGTACTTGTGCAAATCACATACGATGAGAGAAAGAACTAGGGTGTTTGCGGTGTGGACGGAGAAAAGATCTGAGATGTTGAAAGAGTGATTACGGTGAGGCAAGTGAGGCATTCACCTCAGGTGTAAAGTTTAAGAGAAAGCAGAAAACCTCAGTATTCAAGGTAATATTTTATATATTTTTTTTAATTTTTATTGAAGTATAATTGATTTACAATGTTGTGTTAATTTCTGCTGTGCAGCAAAGCGATTTAGTTATACATATATATATTCTTTTTCATATTTTTTCCCATTATGGTTTATCACAGGATATTGAATATAGTTCCCTGTGCCATACGGTAGGATCAGGGTAATATTTTGATGCAATTTTTTTAAAAATAAAAAATATGCCAGAAATCCATGATGCGTACAACACCAAAATATTGACTCCAGACAGGATAGGACCCTGAGCTTTGCAGGACTCACCTCACCCTAGTCTCGACCCTGTGAGATCCTGTCTTGAGTGAAAATGTTGGTATTTTGTTCATCATTGATTTTTTTCCGATGAATTTTGAAATTTTATTTTTATTTATTTATTTGGCTGCGTTGGGTCTTTGTTGCTGTGCACGGGCTTTCTCTAGTTGCGGTGAGTGGGGGCTACTTTTCATGGTGGTGCGGGTGCTTCTCATTGCGGTGGCTTCTCTTGTTGCGGAGCACGGGCTCTAGGCACGTGGGTTTCAGTAGTTGCAGCACGCGGGCTCAGTGGTTGTGGCGCACGGGCTTAGTTGCACCGCGGCATGTGGGATCTTACCGGATCAGGGCTCGAACTCGTGTCCCCTGCATTGGCAGGCGGATTCTTAACCACTGTGCCACCAGGGAAGTCCAATTTTGAAATTTTAAGGACACGTTGCATTAAAGTATTATCTCTCTTGATTACTGAGATGTTTGCACCCCTGTCATCCCCACACTTAAATTTTATACCCAAGCTGAGAGCCTCAGTCGCTTCCCTCAGGAACCGGCCCCCATGAATGCAGACAGATGGGAAGGAGCTGTTAGAATTTTCACACACGGCCAAGTGGCCAGGGTGGACCCTCAGCTCTCCAGAATCCCATGGACTTTCCACTGAGCTCAAGGCCAGGCTGAGTTCCAAGCAGGATATACATCCGTGGAACTAAGGACGGGAACGGCTCTCTTGGACCCAGACCGGTACAGACGGCATGGTGGAGACAGCCCTTTCCAAAACACGAAAGAAAGCTTTAATACTAACCATCTGTTTGGCAAATCATTCTCACCACATTCTGTTTCTAAGCAGTTTTTCCTCTATGATTTTAGAATTGGTCATTTCGCGACTTTATTTTGCAAAGGAAGTCATTTTTCTGCCCTATGGACCCTTCATGGTGTCTTGAAGCCAGTGAGTGTCCGTTAAATGCTTACTGAACAAATTCCACTGATATATGAATTAGAATGAGGAGGGTTTCCGTTTGTTTGGGAGTCTTGCTGTGTGTGTGTGTGTGTGTGTGTGTGTGTGTGTGTGTGTGTGTGACATTTAACAATACGTTGCATGTGCCCTTATAAACACGTTTATAGACACATGAATACAGGGTTTAGATATGGTGAATTCAGGTGATACGCTTGTGGCATGTGCACAAGTGCTTTGGAAGTGGATCAAGTCATTTAATTCCAAGAATCCATAGGGAAAGCACCGAATTTACCCCCACTTTACGAAGGAATAGCTTGAGGTCAGAGACGTTCTCACACCAGCCAGAAGGAGCACAGCTAGGCTGTGGACCAGGTGTGCGTGACACCAGGCTGGTCCCCACACTAACCGCTTTGCTCAATGGCCCCAAAATGTTCGTTCTAACTCACAAACTAGAGCCTCCGTCATGAGGGTCTAGGGGTGAGGGGACTATGGTCCCAGACCCACTGGACCACCCATCTCCATCCTGGTGCATGGTCCTTGCGCCCAGCATGTGCCAGCAGCCAAGTAGTATTTGTGGAATGGCCAGTAGAAGGTAGTTTTCTGTTGCTGTGTCACAAATCAACACAAACTCAGCAGCTTAAAATCCCCTGGTCAGGGATTCAGGTAAAGGTTAGCTGGGTCTCCTGCTTAGGGTCTCGCCAGGCTGAAGTCAAGGTATTATCCAGGGCTGTGGTCTTGTCTGGGGCTCAGGGCCCTGTTCCAAGCATGCACACACACACAGACACACACACACACATACAGACATACACACAGACACACAAGACACATACATACAGTCACATACACAGAAGTACACATAGACACATACAGATAGACACACACACAGACACACACACACAGCGAGACTGCCTGTTGGCAGAATTCGCTCCCTGCAGTCGTGTGGCTGAGACCCCTGCTTTCTCTCTGGCTGTCAGTGGAGGATTGCTTTGAGCTCCCAGGGGCTACACCCAGCTCCCTCCCACATGCCTCCTGTAGGAAATAACACCATGGCAGCTGCTTCTTTCTCTTCTAGGCCACCAGGAGTGTGTCTCTCTGGTTTCCCCTGTGTCCAGGTGACCAGCCCGAGGAAACAGTCTGCTCAGAAAGGGCTCACCTGATTAGGTCAGGCCCCCCAGGGTCATCTCCCTTCTGCTGTAGAACACAACATGATCAGGAGTGAGGTGTCACTGTATTCACAAGTCCTACCTCCACTCAGGGGGATTTCAGGGAAAGACAGGAGGGGTCGCAGTATTGTCAGTTTTACTCCACAAGGCCATGGGCCGCCGCTGGCCGGGGTTACAGGGGCCCGCCCTGGGGGCTGGCTCCTGCCCCCTGTCTCATTGCTGAGGTCTGGAGGGACCCTTCTCAATAATGCGATGTCACACAGGGGATTTCTCCTGAAACCAGAGAAGGGGCAGAACTCGAGTAAAAACAGCATGTGTTTTCTCCGGAGAAGGCAATTTCCGTGATGCTAACCTGTTGGTTACCAATTTGTTAAAAACAGTTCATTCCCAGATTTCACGTTTGCTATTTTCATTACTTCATTCAGCAAGTAAGTGTCACTTGTCCCTTCTGCTAGGTAGAATCTCGAGCGAATGCGGTACGTTTGAAGAAGTAAAAAATGTTCCGGGGCACAGAAAGGATTGCTGAGAAATGAGGCAGAAGCCTGACTCAGCACAGAGAAGCCACCTGGCCTCATGGAACTTAAACCCTCCTAGAAGGAGGAGACAGTAAGAAAATGAACAAACCAATGCTACAGTTTCAGAGAGCAACTCTGGAAACGGCCCTCTGAGGCAATGATGTGGGAGCTGAGACCTGAATGACAAGAAGGAGAATGTCTGCGGAAGGACTTCCCTGGCTGAGGGCACAGCAGGTGCAAAGGCCCTGAGGTGGGTACAAGGCAGGTCACTTGGAGATCCTCGAACAATCCTATTCCAGGATATTGCCTGGAGCTGTTTCTCAGAACACAGAATGACCGTATGTTTGAAAAGATCAGTCCAGAGTGGTGAGGGCCTCTCTGCTGTCCTTTCCACCAATCAGGTGGCCTGGGTTCCTGTTTTCTGGCTCTTTCAGTGATCAGCTGTACATTCTTGGGCAAGTCACTTAACCTCTCTGTGCTTCCATTTCATTACTCATAAAATTGATGAGGGGATAGGAACTAAAACATCTCTGGATAAAGACAAATGATTCAGTCAGAAAACAGGTAAAAGACCTGAACAGCCTACGTGTCTATAGAAAGATGAATGGATAAAGAAATCGTGGGATATCGATATGATGCAATATGACTCAGCCTTAAAAAAGGAAAGAGGTCCTTCCATTTGAAACAACATGGGTGAACCCAGAGGACATTATGCTAGGTGACATAAGCCAGACACAGAAAGAAGAAAATGCACCATCTCACATATGTGGAATCTGAAAAACTCAAATCCATAGAAGCAGAGAATAGAACAGTGGTCACCAGGGTGGGGAGGTGGGGAAATGGGGAGATGATGGTCAAAGGGGACAAACTGCAGTTATGAGGGATGAGGGAGCTTGGAGAGCTAGTGTCCAGTATGGTGACCGTGGTTAATAATACTGTATTGAGACATGGAAGCAACCTAAGTGTCCATCGACAGAGGAATTGATAAACAAGATGTGGTACATATATACAATGGAATACTACTCAGCCATGAAAAAGAATGAAATAATGTCATTTGCAGCAACATGGATGGACCTAGAGATTGTCATACTAAGTGAAATAAGCCAGACAGAGAAAGACAAATATCATATGATATCACTTACACGTGGAATCTAAAAAAATGATACAAATGAACTTATTTATAAAACAGAAGCAGACTCACAGACATAGAGAACAAACTTATGGTTACCAAAGGGGAAAGATGGGGCAAGGGATAAATTAGGAATTTGGGAGTAACATACACACACTACTATATATAAAACAGATAAACAACAAGGACACATGGTATAGCACAGGGAACTATATTCAACATTTTTTAATAACCTATATGGGAAAAGAATCTGAAAAAGAATATATACATATGTGTGTGTGTATGTGTATATATATATATATAAATAACTGAATCACTCCGCTGGACACCTGAAACTAACACAACATTGCGAATCAACTATATTTCAATAAAAAATAAATAAAACAGAAATACTGTACTGAATACTGGACATTTGCTGAGAGAGTAGATTTCAGGAGCTCTCATCACACAAACAATGGTAACTATGTGAGAAGGTATGTTATTTTGTTTGACTGCAGTAATCATTTCGCTATGAACGTGTGCATCAAATCACGTTGCACAGCTTAAATATACAATTTTTTTTGGTGGCCGTGCCACGTGGCTTGTGGAATCTTAGTTCCCCGACCAGGGATCAAACCCGGGCCCCCTGCAGTGGAAGCACCAAGTCTTAACCACTGGACCACCTGGGAAGTCCCTAAATATATACAATTTTTATTAAAAAAATAAAAATTTAAAAAGGAGGCTTGTCAGACCCCAGAAAGTCTGTTCCTTTTTGTGGTAAAAGGAACCTTCGCAAGGTTTTCTCAACCACTTTTCATGAACCAGTGAATATTCAAAGGAGACCTAAATTTGAAGCCTGTAACCAAAGCCTATCTCTACAACACCTGCCACACTATACAAACTTTTATGTACTTCTGTCAGTCCTCAGCATCTACCTCTCTGAATTTTCATGAACTTCTGTTTCACAAGGGTAATTATTTTATATACACTGGCAGCAGCATACAATAAAATAACTAGTATTTAAAAAAAAAAAAAAAGGAGGCTTGAACAGATAGTTCACCAAGGAGGATCTAGGGAAGCAGTCTTGAAACGGGTTTGAATCGCTACTCTGGGGAGGATTGAAATTCAATGCACTGACACCCCACAGCCACTGGAAGCTGCTGGGGGGAGGCAGAACGGCACATCCACTAGGAGAACGGTGTGTCCATCTCTTTTATAATCAAACGCACACTTACCCTTCCACCCAGCTTTCCCACTCTGAGCTATTTGATCTACAAAAAAGGACTTACCTTGAGAAAAACGTGAATGCAAAGGTTTAGAGCAGCCCTACACTCAGAATCGCCAAAAGCTGGATGGGACTCCAGTGTCCTTCACGTACAACCGGTGGCCCAACCGCACCGTGACATGGCCCATCCCCACCACGAGATGCAGCTAGGCAACACACAGGACGGGATTTTTGCATTCAGTTCATTTTTTTTTTTTTTTTTTTTTTTGCGGTACGCGGGCCTCTCACTGTTGTGGCCTCTCCCGTTGCGGAGCACAGGCTCCGGACGTGCAGGCTCAGCGGCCACGGCTCACGGGCCCAGCCGCTCCGCGGCACGTGGGATCCTCCCGGACCGGGGCACGAACCCGCGTCCCCTGCATCGGCAGGCGGACTCTCAACCACTGCGCCACCAGGGAAGCCCTCAGTTCATTTTAACGAGCGTAACTTCAATTCTGAAACCGGAGAAGGTTTCGAGGTGTGTGTGGACAATGCGGCTGCTCGAAACCTCTCTCGCAACTGTAGATCGTATGGAATCTTGATACACGTCAAGTGTATCTGGTCAGATTTAACTTTCAAATGGAGCAATGCCATAACTGTGAAACACACACGATACAAACACAGAAGAAATCAGAGTATATAACATGTTATTTATCATTGTAATGTGGATTACGTTTTGAAGTGGTAATATTTGGATTCCTTGGGTTAGATGAAAATGTAGGAAGATTTTTACGAAGAAAATAGCTTAGGGGTGGCGTGGGAGCGGAGTCATCAACCAGGAGGCTGCTGTACTCATCAGAGGGAGAGGTGGTGGCCCTGCCACGGAGAGAGATGGACTTGAGGTGTTCGGGAGCAGTGCCCACAGGTTGTGGTGATGGAGAGGATGAAGAGAGGGAAGGATAGAAATAAGTCAGGGGTGATGAAGCCTTTGTAGTCCGGTGGCCACTTTTTTAAAAAAATAATAAATTTATTTATTTATTTTTGGCTGCTTTGGGTCTTCGTTGCTATGCACGGGCTTTCTCTAGTTGAGGTGAGCGGGGGCTGCTCTTCATCATGGTGTGCGGGCTTCTCATTGTGGTGGCTTCTCTTGTTGTGGAGCACGGGTTCTAGGCATGTGGGCTTCAGTAGTTGCGGCACACAGGCTCAGTAGTTGTGGTTCGTGGGCTCTAGAGCGCAGGCTCAGTAGTTGCGGTGCACGGGCTCAGTAGTTGTGGCACCAGACTCAGTAGTTGTGGCTTGTGGGCTTCATTGCTCAGCGGCATGTGGGATCTTCCTGGACCAGGGCTCGAACCCGTGTCCCCTGCATTGGCAGGCGGATTCTCAACCACTGCACCACCAGGGAAGCCCCCAGTGGCCTCTTTATAACTCTGGGATGGTGCTGAACAGATGGAGTGAGCCTGTGTTTGTCCAGCCCCAGCTGCACATTGGTGGAAGGACTGAGGAGGGGAGGGTCAGTGGAGATGGGGGATCAGGAGACACTCAAGACACCTGAGGATATAAATAGACCTTGACGGTCGACATAAATGGGTTTTAAAGTGAGACCTAAGCTGTGCATCCAGGAGAAACTTACTCAACCTCTCTGTGCTTCGGTTCCCTCCGAAATGCATCAAAGAGGGAAGAAACACAGTGCCTCCCTCAAGGTGATGGGACAACACCTGAAACATTGACCAGCTTCAGCTGGCTTTGCTCCCTTAAAACAGGATGTTGACTGATCAAACCTGGAGTTACTTTAAGACAGCCCTGCACATGTGCAAGACGGGAACCCGCGTCCTCAGGTTTACCCCAGAACCAAGAATCTTCAGTCTACAGAACTCGAAGAATAGAACCATTGCATCCAGAGCCCTTTCCAAAGCGAGAGGTCCTTCAATAAGGAAAACCTGACTTCCAGTACTTGAGTAGCTTGTGTGGACTGATTTGAGACAAAGCCAATCATCTTCCAAGTTTGAAATTCCCCGAACCCCTTAAATTTCACTCCAACCCTGGACTGGGGAGGCAGAAGGGGAGTCTTGCCTCCTGTCTCCTGGCTGGTGGACCTCGCTTTCTCTTCTCAAAAGCTGGTGCCATAGTGCTGGCTTCCATGGGCCTCGGGCAGCCAGCCCTTTCTGGGTAGCGGTGGGGTAGTAGCACGTGGCTGCATCAGGCTGTGGAGTAACAGCGTGGGTGTGCGTTTTGGCTCTTCCACTTCCCAGCTGGGTTCTTGTGCAATTTTCTTAATAGTGGTTTCCAACGCTGTGTATTGAGGATAAAAACAGTTCCTCTCCCGTAGGCGTTGTTGGAGGATTCAATGAATTGCATAGAAGGGAACAGGGCTGATGAGTTTCTCTTTCTGTCCTGATGCTTGTGCCCCAGTTTTCACGCTCTCGACCAGGGATCAGAAAACCACCCTACAGAACCCTCCTACACTGTTGGTGGGGATGTAAATTGGTGCAGCCACTATGGAGAACAGTAGGGAGGTTCCTCGAAAAACTAAAAATAGAGTTGCCATTTGATCCAGTAGTCCCACTCCCAGGCATATATTCGGAGAAAACTCTAATTCAAAAAGATGCACCCAAATGTTCACTGCAGCACTATTTAGAATAGGCAAGACATGGAAGCAACCTACATGTCCATCAACAGAGGAATGGATAAAGAAGATGTGGTACATACATACAATGGAATACTACTCAGCTATAAAAAAGAAGGAAATAATGCCATTTGCAGCAACATGGATGGACCTAGAGATGATCATACTAAGTGAAGTAAGTCAGACAGAGAAAGACAAATATATGATATCACTTATATGTGGAATCTTAAAAAGTGGATACAAATGAACTTATATACAAAGCAGAAACAGACTCACAGACATAGAGAATAGGCTTGTGGTTGCCAAGGCGGTGGGGGTAGGGGGAAGGATGGAGTGGGAAGCTGGGATTAGCAGATGCAAACTATTACATACAGGATGGATAAACAGCAAGATCCTACTGTATACGGCAAGCTGGAGGACGACCAGGGGTGTCACAAACCGTCCTGCCTTTCCACTGGAGTGCCTTCCAGAATCACACGACGGGGGTGTCTGGCTGCTGCTTCCATCTGTGACCAACTTCTCGTAACTCATGGTTATAAACAGCAGGCCCCTTATCAACAGCCTGGCAGCAGCTGCAGGTGATCGAGGCAGAGACGCCGGCCTCCACGCGCTGGTCGGAACCAGCCTAAGAGGCCACAGGGGCCAAGCCGCTGGGGAGGGGCGGGCGAGGGGGGGCGGATTAGCTGTGAGGAAAGCCGATCCTGTAACAAATGGGTCAGGTATGTCCGCCCCTGGGAAGCGTGAGCTTGAAGGGCTGCATTATAGAAAACTTGTTGGCTTGCAAAAATGGAGAACCTGTTTCTTTTCTGAGTCCTCAGAGGAATTGCTCAGAGGACAACGTTGAACGTACCCAGAGGAACGGGACGCAAAATGCAAATTCCGTGTGGGCTGCCTACAGGGTAGAAAACTGTTGGTTGTGGAATTCGGGCGCCAAGGTTCCCTTGGGCGCTTTGCTCAGAGTGTGTTCCCCATGGTTTCTGAGATGTATTTCTCACTCACAATCCCAAGGAGGGGTGCTTTGCAGTAGAACGACTGTGGGGCGGGGTGGGGGGGTTGCGGGGGTAGGGGGATGTCTGTGAATGTGCTCCCCGGCGAGGAAACCCTGTAGCCAGAGGGGCCAGAGAGGTAACCACAGGCTCAGTCAATATTTCATTTTCTCCCCTTGAAACTGATAGGCACCTGCAGCCCTGGATGTAGTGGGAATTGAACAAGATTAAGATTAAAGATTATTACCTTTAAAACTAAAGATCAACTCTTTCTGGGGGAGGGATAAATTAGCAATATGGGACTGACATACACACACTACTATATATAAAATAGAGAACCAACAAGGACCTACTGTACAGCACAAGGAGCTCTGCTCAGTATTATGTAACAACCTAAATGGGAAAAGAATTTGAAAAAGAATAGATACATGTATATGTATAACTGAATCACTTTGCTGTACACTTGAAACTAACACAACATTGTTAATCAACTATACCCCAATATAAAATGACAAGTTTAAAAAAAAAAATCACCTCTTTCTGACTTTTTTCCAGAGGGAGGCGGGCAGTGGGGTTTGAAATAGGAGGAGGATGTGGTCAGATACACAGCGCAGAAAGATTGCTTTGGTGGGACTTCCGTGGTGGTGCAGTGGTTGAGAATCTGCCTGCCAATGCAGGGGACACAGGTTCCAGCCCTGGTCAGGGAAGATCCGACATGCTGTGGAACAACTGAGCCTGTGTGCCACAACTACTGAGCCTGCGCTCTAGAGCCCACGAGCCACATCTACTGAGCCCGTGAGCCACACCCACTTAGCCCACGAGCCACAACTACTGAAGTCCGTGCGCCTAGAGCCCGTGCTGCACAGCAAGAGAAGCCACCGCAATGAGAAGCCCACGCACCGCAACAAAGAGTAGCCCCCGCTCGCCGCAACTAGAGAAAAGCCTGCGCACAGCAAGGAAGACCCAATGCGGCCAGAAACAAATAAATTTATTTTTTTTAAAAACTTATAAAAAAAAAGATTGCTTTGGCTTTGAGTGCGAGAAGTGATGGGTGGGGGGCCGTGTCATCGAAACGTTTGAAAATAGACAAAAGTAGGCAAAATAGCAAAACTTTTTCTGTTACGCTCATCGTTTCAACACTGACCAACTCATACCCCCAGCATGCTGTAACCACCAGAATTATTTTCAAAGCAAATTCCAGACATGATACCACTTCGTCCATACAGAGTTCAGTATCGTTTCCTAAAGAGAAAGCCTCTTGTATAGAGCTGATTTATTTTATTTTATTTTTCATAAAGAGCTGACTTTTGAACGCACACAGAGCCCACCCCTCGAAGTCACCTGATATTGTCTGTTGCAAAGAACGAGGGGGAAAGAATGGCGTATGTGAGCATTACTTACGTCGAAGCTATATTACACACAAGCAAAATTCTGCATTGCTTGGGAATGTCACACTAGATATAGTACAGCCTGGTTCTACAAGCGTGATCATTCCCTGTGTGCCAGGAGCCGTAATGAGCATTCAGGGGAAAATATAGGACATACTCCCTGCCCTTGAGGTGCTCACAATCTGATTGATAAACACTGAATGCAACACATGGGATGTGGGGCAAACGTGTTATGCATCCCATGCTCTGCACGGCTGAACAATAATAAGAATCGGCGGCGGCAGCGGGAACAGCTGGGCTTCATTGAGACCTCACTACCTCAAGCACCCAGAATGCAGAGCAAAAACAAAGCAGGAAAATTAGAGAAAAGTGGGCAGGAAATGGGATCTAGGGGTGTACTTTGGAGAACAATGGCTAGCTTTCAGGTGTTTTCATGGTTTGGGTAGGGAGATTCTAGAATCTTGACCGCGCTGATCTGAACCCAAGAATAACCGTTCCTTTCCTTAGATAGAGAGCAATGCAAAAATTACAAAGATTCCTTGGGAACCAGCTGGGCTATTTCATTCGGAAGAAAGTTCTATGGGAGACAAGCGGGGGTCTCCTCAGGCTGCCAATCGACCCTTGTTTCTAAAATGACTGCTTCTCCCCTCTCCCAAGACCATCCTACACACAGCTGTCTTCAGGGTCACTCGCCAAAAAGCTTACTTATTTCATCAAGATTTTTACTTGTCAAAGACTAGAAACAACCCAGGCATGCATCCATGGGGGATAATAATAATTCATAATAACATTGTTTTAATTATTTCTGGTTTAGTCTATAAAATGGAATACTACACTATTCTTTTCCCTTATAGGTTATTACAAGACATTAAGTGTAGTTCCCTGTGCTATACAGTAGGTCCTTGTTGGTTATCTATTTTATATATAGTAGTGTGTATCTGTTAATCCCAAACTCCTAATTTATCCCTCCCCTCCCCTTTCCCTTTTGGTAACCATAAGTTTGTTTTCTATGTCTGTGAGTCTGTTTCTGTTTCGTAAATAAATTCATTTGTGTCACATTTTAGATTCCACATGTAAGTGATATCATATGATATTTGTCTTTGACTTACTTCGCTTAGTATGATAATCTCTAGGTCCATTCATGTTGCTGCAAATGACATTATTTCATTCTTTTTCATGGCTGAGTAGTATTCCATTGTATATATGTACCACATCTTCTTTATCCATTCATCTGTCAATGGACGTTTAGGTTGTTTCCATGTCTTGGTTATTGTAGACAGTGCTGCAATGAACATTGGGGTGCATGTATTTTTTCAAATTACAGTTTTCATCTTTTCCAGATATATGCCCAGGAGTGGGATTACATGATCATATGGTAGCTCTATTTTTAGTTTTTTAAGGAACTTCCATACTGTTTTCCACAATGTCTGGATCAATTTACATTCCCACCAACAGTGTAGGAGGGCTCATTTTTCTCCACACCCTCCAGAGGAAAGTCTTTTCACGACCTATCTTTTTGAATCTTTGAATGTTTTATCTATTCAAAAAAATGAATGAAATTCGATTTTAAATTAAAATAAGTAATATTAAAAATAAATTAAAATGGAGACGCCGGCCCTTTTTCCCCAGCATCCCCTACCATCTTCATCATGTTGATAGCTCACCATGGGAGCCCAGTGGCACTTTCTGACCCTCCATTTGATCCAACTTTGACACAGTCAGCAGAACGAGAACTACCCTCATTTAACGAGTGTCCTTTCTTCCCCCTCCCAGGTGTGTTATCGGCTTCAAGGAAGAGACCGTCAGCCTGGGACCAAGAAAATCCAGGGGCCAGTTCCCGGCAAGACAACTGTCCCATGCATCACCTCCAAGGCCTCCCACATCCTATACAGGTCGTGGAGAGGACCAGCGGGGACAGGTGAAGGGTGGGCATCCATGTCTGGTGCATTTACAGAATGAGAAGGGGAGGAGAATGGGCAAGAAGTCTTCAGAGAGGGCTTCCCTGGTGGCGCAGCGGTTGCGCGTCCGCCTGCCGATGCAGGGGAACCGGGTTCGCGCCCCGGTCTGGGAGGACCCCACATGCCGCGGAGCGGCTGGGCCCGTGAGCCATGGCCGCTGAGCCTGCGCGTCCGGAGCCTGTCCTCCGCAACGGGAGAGGCCACAGCAGAGGGAGGCCCGCATACCACAAAAAAAAAAAAAAAAAAAAAAAGAAGTCTTCAGAGGGACTTCCCTGCGGGTCCAGTGGTTAAGGCTCCGCGCTCCCAAAGCAGGGGGCCCGGGTTTGATCCCTGGTCGGGGCACTAAGATCACACATGCCTAATGGCACAGCCAAAAAAGAAAACAAACTGAAGAAGGCTTCAGAGCGGACCCGGGGTCAGACTGTGCATCATATATAAGCACTGTGAACAATCTATTCCTGCTCCGAGGAGAGTAGGATTCTAAACAGGAAAGCTCCATCTCAGACCTGCCTTTTAAGAAGACGATTTGGGCTGCCCGAATGGATTGGCTGGGGTGATAGTCCTCAGATTTCTGTCCTTGCCATACCACTTCTATATTTTCCCCCGTATTAACCTCATTGCCTATGTGATTCCCTCCTTAACTTTTTTTTTCAATTTTAATGGACTCCCTGCTTCTTTAAATTGAAATAGTCTTATTGAAGATAACTTTTTAAATTGAAGTATAGTTGATTTACCATATTGTGCTAGTTTCAGGAGTGTAGCAAAGTGATTTGGTTATACATGTATATGTATATATCTATACTCTTTTTTATTTCTTTCCATTATAGTTTATTACAAGATATTGAATATAGTTCCCTGTGCTATACAGTAAATCCTTGTTGTTTATCTGTTTTATATATGTACTGTGTATATGTTAATCCCAAACTCCTAATTTATCCCTCTCCCCCAATAGTTTCTTTTTAACGTTATTTTATTTTTTAATACAGCAGGTTCTTATTAGTTATCTATTTTATACATATTAGTGTGTACATGTCAATCCCAATCTCCCAATTCATCCCACCACCACTCCTCCTCCCACTTTCCCCCTTTGGTGTCCATACTTTTTTCTTCTACATCTGTGTCTCTATTTCTGCCTTGCAAACCGGTTCATCTGTACCATTTTTCTAGATTCCACATATATGCGTTAATATACGATGTCTGTTTTTCTCTTTCTGACTTACTTCACTCTGTATGACAGTCTCTAGGTCCATCGGCGTCTCTACAAATGACCCAATTGCATTCCTTTTAATGTCTGAGGAATATTCCATTGTATAAATGTACCACAACTTCTTTATCCATTCGTCTGTCGATGGGCATTTAGGTTGCTTCCATGTCCTGGCTATTGTAAATAGTGCTGCAATGAACATTGGGGTGCATGACTCTTTTTGAATTATGGTTTTCTCTGGGTATATGCCCAGTAGGGGGATTGCTGGGTCATATGGTCATTCTATTTTTAGTTTTTTAAGGAACCTCCATACTGTTCTCCATAGTGGCTGTATCAATTTACATTCCCACCAACAGTGCAAGAGGGTTCCCTTT
>NC_041230.1:4488130-4493921 GCF_002837175.3 Physeter macrocephalus
GTTCCTTTTTATGGCTGAGTAATATTCCATTGTATATATGTACCACATCTTCTTTATCCAATTGTCTGTCGATGGGCATTTAGGTTGCTTCCATAACCTGGCTATTGTAAATACTGCTGCAATGAACATTGGGGTGCATGTGTATTTTTAAATTATGGTCTTCTCTGGGTAATATGATAATTCTATTTTTAGTTTTTTAAGGAACCTCCATACTGTTCTCCATAGTGGCTGTATCAATTTACATTCCCACCAACAGTGCAAGAGGGTTCCCTTTTCTCCGCACCCTCTCCAGCATTTGTTGTTTGTAGATTTTCTGATGATGGCCATTCTCACTGGTGTGAGGTGATACCTCATTGTACTTTTGATTTGCATTTCTCTTATAATTAGTGATGTTGAGCAGCTCTTCATGTGCCTCTTGGCCATCAATATATCTTCTTTGGAGAAATGTCTATTTAGATCTTCTGCCCATTTTTTGATTGGGTTGTTTGTTTTTTTAATATTGAGCTGTACGCGGGCCTCTCACTGTTGCGGCCTCTCCCGTTGCGGAGCACAGGCTCCGGACGCGCAGGCTCAGCGGCCACGGCTCACGGGCCCAGCCGCTCCGCGGCACGTGGGATCCTCCCGGACCGGGGCGCGAACCCGGTTCCCCTGCATCGGCAGGCGGACTCTCAACCACTGCGCCACCAGGGAAGCCCCTATAGTCTCCTTTGCTTTGCAAAAGCTTTTAAGTTTCATTAGGTCCCATTTGTTTATTTTTGTTTTTATTTCCATTACTCTAGGAGGTGTTTATCCCTTCCCCCCAATAGTTTTTATACAGTGATGTATGTCCATTATTTCTCAATACACCTGAAAAAAAAATAATTTAAAATAATAATAATAAATAAAGATAATTTTACTCTTCAGCCATAAAAAAGAATGAAATAATGCCATCTGCAACAACATGGATGGACCTAGAGATTATCATATTAAGTGAAGTAAGACAGGCAAAGATAAATATCATATGATATCACTTATATGTGGGATCTTAAAAAATGATACAAATGAACTTATCTATGAAACAGAAAGAGATTCACAGACATAGAGAACAGACTTGTGGTTGCCAAGGGGGAAGGGAGGTGGAGGAGGGAAGGATTTGGAGTTTGGGATTAGCAAATGCAAACTATTATGTATAGGATGGATAAACAACAAGTTCCTGCTGTACAGCACAGAGAACTATATTCAATATCCTGGGATAAACCATCACGGAAAAGAATATGAAAAAGAATGTATATATAAGTATAACAGAATCAGTTAGCTGTACACCTGAAACTAACACAACATTGTAAATCAACTATAGTCCAATAAAATAAATTTTTAAAAAATAAAGATAATTTTATATTCACCCTTGGAAATGATCAGTGAGAGAGTGTTCTGATGGGCTTCGATGCTCCCTCTAGATTGAGGGAGCAGCACGTGCAAAGGCCCTGGGGTAGGAACATATGTGGTCTGTCCAGGGAGCAGCAGGAAGGCCAGTGCAGGTGGAGTCGAGGAGGTGAAGAGAGTGGTGGGAGATGGGGAGGGCGTCCACGGCGAGGAGAGCGGCTACTGCCCTTCGTGATATAAGAGATTTGGGTGGGTTTCTAGCAGGGGAATGACATCAGTTTTGCATTTATGCAGGAGCCCTCTGGCTATGTCATGGAGGTGAAGCTGCAGAGCAGAAGCCAGAAGACTTGTGGGGTCACCGCGCCGCCCCTCCCCCGCCTCCCACCTCACCAGCATCCTTCTCGCATGTAACTTCTCTTGGTCTCGGAAGAAGGTACAGGTTTGAACTAAAGCGTCGGCTCAGCCCTCAGAAGAAACAGGTTTCCGTGAGGCTGCACCATGGTCCTCAACCGGGGTGGCTGTGCCCGCAGGAAACATTTGGAAATATCTGGAGAGACTTTTGGTTGTCATGATGGGGGCGGGGGGAGGATTTCTGCTGGCGTCTGGTGGGTGGAAACTAGGGACGCTGCTCAACATCCTACAGCGCATGGGACGGGCTGCCACCGTAGAGAACGACGCCATTCAACATGGCAATAGGGCCCAGGCCGAGGGGCTTCTTGCCCTTTATTTGAGGTTTGTGCGTGCGCGTGTGTGCCTCTGTGTGTGTGTGTGCGTGCGTAAGGACATTGTCCATATATACCTTACATGGCATGTCTGCATCCCAGCTCCACCAACTGGCTGTGTGCCCTCAGACCGGTTACTTAACCTCTCTGGGCCTGGGTCGCCACATTTTAAAATCAGGGATCATCAAATTACCTGCCTCACGCGGCTGTTGGGAAGTGTAGTTAATATGGAAGGTGCTTGTGAACAGGGCCCGGCCCAGAGAGGGTATTCAACAAGTGGCAATCATTAATTACCATCACTTTTCTCAATATTGATCTAGTCAGGAGCTAGGTGTTACCAGCCCGGCTCTAAGGACGCTGGGGATCTTGTAGTGTCCTACTTGGTAGGACAGGGGCAGCCATGCGTCCCACCAGGGGGAGGACTTGCGGCCAGACCACCATGGGGGTGGGGGGATCCTGACCCTACTGGGAAGATGGATCATATGACATGTAGTCTAAGGAGAGCATGGCAGTCAACAGCTGAGGCTCAGGGATTAGCGCTTCTATCTTAAATCCTGGTTCTGCTCCACCCTGGCATTTGGACCTCCAATAACAAGTTAACTCCTCCGTGCCTCAGTTTCCCCATGGGGAATGAAGGCCTATCCTAGTATCAACCCGCTAGAGCTTCTGTAAAGATCAAAGTGAGGGACTTCCCTGGTGGTCCAGTGGTTAAGACTCTGAGCTCCCAGTGCAGGGGGCCCGGGTTCGATCCCTGGTTAGGGAACTAGGTCCTGCATGCCACAGCGAAAACCCAGTGCAGTCAAATAAATAAATAAATAAATAAATATTTTTTTTTAAAAATCAAAGTGAGTGGGAGGGGTGGGGTTTGCCAGCCCTTAGGACTCAGGATGGATCCACTGGCAAAGAAGATCTTTAAAGGAGTTTTAGTAGCTGAACTTGTGGACATTTGTTGGAGCATATTTCTTTTTTTTTATAAGGTGGAACTTTTTTTTTTTTTTAGAAGATGTTGGGGGTAGGAGTTTATTAATTAATTTATTTATTTTTGCCGTGTTAGGTCTTCGTTTCTTGTGCGAGGGCTTTCTCTAGTTGTGGCAAGCGGGGGCCACTGTTCATCGCGGTGCGCGGGCCTCTCACTATCGCGGCCTCTCTTGTTGCGGAACACAGGCTCCAGACGCGCAGGCTCAGTAGTTGAGGCTCACGGGCCTAGTTGCTCCGCGGCATGTGGGATTCTCCCAGACCAGGGCTCGAACCCGTGTCCCCTGCATCGGCAGGCAGATTCTCAACCACTGCGCCACCAGGGAAGCCCTGGAGCATATTTTTTTTAAAAAAGATGAACACAAGGCAAGATTTCAGGCAAAACATGAGCAAGAAATTCCCCTTCATCTTGGAAGTTTATTACAAATCCACTGAACACTCTGGAACGTATGGAATCAGAGAGCAAGATCAAGAAAAGTGGCTGAACAGCAAAAATTAGGAACTTGCCATCAATTAAAGTTTCATATTTAATAGTATCAGGCAAGAATAGAATTTCAAAGTTGACATGAATATTTAAAGTTAAATGTAAACTTTAAGTCAGAGGGGTTTTTTAAATTAAATTAAATTTATTTTTTGGCCACGCAGCCTGTGGGATCTTAGTTCCCCGACCAGGGATGGAACCCACATCCCCTGCATTGGAAGTGAGGGGTCTTTTTTTTTTAATTTATTTATTGGCTGCGTTGGGTCTTCGTTGCTGCATGGGGACTTTCTCTAGTTGCAGTGAGCGGGGGCTACTCTTGGTTGCCGTGCACCGGCTTCTCATTGAGGTGGCTTCTCTTGTTGCAGAGCATGGTATCTAGGCACTCGGGCTTCAGTAGTTGCAGCACACGGGCTCAGTAGTTGTGGCTCGCGGGCTTCAGTAGTTGTGGCACGCAGGCTCTAGAGCACAGGCTCAGCTACGGCGCACGGGCCTAGCTGTTCCACGGCATGTGGGATCTTCCCGGACCAGGGATCAAAGCCATGTCCCCTGTATTGTCATGTGGATTCTTAACCACTGCACCACCCTGGGAGTCCCGGAAGTGCAGAGTCTTAACCACTGGACTGCCAGGGAAGTCCCTAGAGGTTTCATTCTTTGGGCTAACTGTGAAGAAACTGATGGAAGGTTTGTATATTATGTTGTAAATGGAGTTTTGTTTACTACTCAAAATAAAGTGGTTCTCCTTAAAAAAAATAACTCCCTTGCAATTCTGAATATATAAACCTTTCAAAATAGATAAAATAGTGAAACATCTATTTTTTTTTTTTTTTTTTTTTTTTTTTTTGCGGTACGCGGGCCTCCCTCTGCTGTGGCCTCTCCCGTTGCGGAGCACAGGCTCCGGACACGCAGGCCCAGCGGCCATGGCTCACGGGCCCAGCCGCTCCGCGGCATGTGGGATCTTCCCAGACAGGGGCGCGAACCCGGTTCCCCTGCATCGGCAGGCGGACTCGCAAACACTGCGCCACCAGGGAAGCCCTGAAACATCTATTTTTAATATTTATTACATTGTTTTCTTTTCCATTATAGTTTATTACAAGATATTGAATATAGTTCCCTGCATTATACAGTAAGACCTTATTGTTTATCTAATTTATCCACCATCTCCTTTCCCCTTTGGTACCATGGGTTTGTCTTCTATGTCTGTGAGTCTGTTTCTGTTTTGTAAATAAGTTCATTAATATTTATTACATTTTAACTCACACATTTAAAATAACATTATCTAAAAATATATGAACTAGAAATATTGCTTTTATCCATTTTCACATTGCCTGAAACAATATTTAAACTCTACATCAATGTCTCTGATACTACTAGAGCCATTTTGGAGTAAAAGTCGTCATAAAATTCAAAAAAACAAAAAGATCCAAGTTCAGTAAGACATCTAAAGTACACAGCACACGTTAGCTATTATTATTTTTGTTGTTGTTGTTAATGAGCTAGACTTTGAAGACAGGGTAAGGACGAGGCAGGTACATACAAGCGTGAAATGGAAGGAGAAACACAGCTTCGGGGATTCAGAGCACAGAGTGGGAGTTTCAGTGAGCCGGTGTCTTAGGACTGAGGTGAACACATATTGTCAAATCGCCAGCCAGAAATACCGTCCTGACGGACAGTCCCACAGTGGCTGGGTTTCGCTGACCCACCCAACCCCCGATATTTTCATCCTCCTGACCCTTTGCTCACGCTATCGGGACAACTGGATGTCGCAGATGTTGTGTGCGATTTTCACTAAATACGAAGAATGACGCATGCATTTTATAGGTTTACATTTCTGTCAGTATTCACCTGTTGGTCTCCATAGTCTAGATTTCACTTGAGATACCCGGGTTTTTTTATAATTTCTAATATATTGCATAATTATTTGTTTTAGTATCAATTATATGCGCGTGATTCCAGAACGTTTTTTGCTTTTTAAGCACAACTTTTTTTTAAAGGAGTGGCTGTAGTAGTTTGTAAGGGCTGCCATAACAAAGCACCAAAGGGTGGCTTCAACAATAGAAATTTATTCCCTCACAGTTCTGGAGGCTAGAAGACTGAGATCAAGGTTTCAACATGGTTGGTCTCCTGAGACCTTGCTCTTTAGATTGCAGACAATTATCTTCTCCCTGTGTCCTCACATGGTCATCCCTCTGTGTGTGTCTGTGTCCAAATCTCCTCTTCTTATAAGGACACTAGTCAGATTGGATTAGGGCCC
>NC_041230.1:4495972-4498352 GCF_002837175.3 Physeter macrocephalus
TGGCCTCTCCCGTTGCGGAGCACAGGCTCCGGACACGCAGGCCCAGCGGCCATGGCTCACGGGCCCAGCCGCTCCGCGGCATGTGGGATCTTCCCAGACAGGGGCGCGAACCCGGTTCCCCTGCATCGGCAGGCGGACTCGCAAACACTGCGCCACCAGGGAAGCCCTGAAACATCTATTTTTAATATTTATTACATTGTTTTCTTTTCCATTATAGTTTATTACAAGATATTGAATATAGTTCCCTGCATTATACAGTAAGACCTTATTGTTTATCTAATTTATCCACCATCTCCTTTCCCCTTTGGTACCATGGGTTTGTCTTCTATGTCTGTGAGTCTGTTTCTGTTTTGTAAATAAGTTCATTAATATTTATTACATTTTAACTCACACATTTAAAATAACATTATCTAAAAATATATGAACTAGAAATATTGCTTTTATCCATTTTCACATTGCCTGAAACAATATTTAAACTCTACATCAATGTCTCTGATACTACTAGAGCCATTTTGGAGTAAAAGTCGTCATAAAATTCAAAAAAACAAAAAGATCCAAGTTCAGTAAGACATCTAAAGTACACAGCACACGTTAGCTATTATTATTTTTGTTGTTGTTGTTAATGAGCTAGACTTTGAAGACAGGGTAAGGACGAGGCAGGTACATACAAGCGTGAAATGGAAGGAGAAACACAGCTTCGGGGATTCAGAGCACAGAGTGGGAGTTTCAGTGAGCCGGTGTCTTAGGACTGAGGTGAACACATATTGTCAAATCGCCAGCCAGAAATACCGTCCTGACGGACAGTCCCACAGTGGCTGGGTTTCGCTGACCCACCCAACCCCCGATATTTTCATCCTCCTGACCCTTTGCTCACGCTATCGGGACAACTGGATGTCGCAGATGTTGTGTGCGATTTTCACTAAATACGAAGAATGACGCATGCATTTTATAGGTTTACATTTCTGTCAGTATTCACCTGTTGGTCTCCATAGTCTAGATTTCACTTGAGATACCCGGGTTTTTTTATAATTTCTAATATATTGCATAATTATTTGTTTTAGTATCAATTATATGCGCGTGATTCCAGAACGTTTTTTGCTTTTTAAGCACAACTTTTTTTTAAAGGAGTGGCTGTAGTAGTTTGTAAGGGCTGCCATAACAAAGCACCAAAGGGTGGCTTCAACAATAGAAATTTATTCCCTCACAGTTCTGGAGGCTAGAAGACTGAGATCAAGGTTTCAACATGGTTGGTCTCCTGAGACCTTGCTCTTTAGATTGCAGACAATTATCTTCTCCCTGTGTCCTCACATGGTCATCCCTCTGTGTGTGTCTGTGTCCAAATCTCCTCTTCTTATAAGGACACTAGTCAGATTGGATTAGGGCCCCGTGACCTCATTTTACTTTAATTCCCTCTGTAAAGACCCCATCTCCAAATGCAGTCACGTTCTGAGGTCCTGGGGTTAGGGCTTCAGCATCTGAATTTAGGGGGGACACAACTGGAGCTACAACAGCCCAGAACCAAGGTGGGCGGGTAGTTGTAAGATAAGGCTGGAGGGCTTGGTAAGGCCACACCTGGAGAGATATTTTAGGCCACGGCCAGTGTCTTGGATTTCACCCTGAGTACGGTCGGGAGCCCCCCCAGGACATCAGGCAAGGGAGGGCCATGGTCAGACTTGTGTCTAAGCACCATGGCTCCAGCTGCTGGTGGGGCACCGGGGCTGGACTGGAGGCCACAGGTGACCATGCGGGACTCCAGGCATGGAAACTGGACATGGCTGGGGTCAGCAGGGTGGGCGGGCCTGGGCAGAGAGGACTGAGACTTGGACCCAAGTTACCAGGCTTGGAAGTACATGCTGTCAACTGCATCTGTCCCCCTAGCGAGATGAAACACAGCACATAAGACTGCAGCCCTGCTCTTGACCATCTGTGGCCAAAAGCCTTTCCCTTTCTCAGGCCCTGCCCATCCATTGGATGTGTTTCTCTCCAGCTGGATAGGTTTTCAAGTAACTCCGTGAGGTTCTTTCTTTCTTTTTTTTTTTTTTGTACTTTAAAAACTCGTGTTTGTCGTAGAAACTTTAGAAAATGCAGATGAAAATAAAGAAATAAAAACTACCTATAATCCCCAGCAGGCACAGAATCTATTTCCAGTCCTTATTTTTCTGTTTTGTTTTTGTTTGCTTTTGCTCCTTCCCAACCACCTCTCCCTGCTTTTTTTTAAATTCAGATACAGTTGATTTACCATAATATAAGTTTCAGGTGTACAACGTAGTGATTCACAATTTTTAAAGGTTATACTCCATTTCCAGTTATTATAAAATATTGGCGGGCTTCCCTGGTGGCGCAGTGGTTGAGAGTCCGCCTGCCGATGCAGGGGACGCGG
>NC_041230.1:4498462-4498895 GCF_002837175.3 Physeter macrocephalus
TGCGCGTCCGGAGCCTGTGCTCCTCGACGGGAGAGGCCACAGCAGTGAGAGGCCCGCGTACCACAAAAAAAAAAAAAAAAAAAAGATAATCAACAAGGACCTACTGTATAGAACAAGGAACTATATTCAATATTTTGTAATAACCTATAAAGGAAAAGAATCTAAAAAAGAATACATATATACATATAAATATATACACACGTATATATGTGTAACTGAATCACTTTGCTGTACACCTGAAACTAACACAACATTGTAAATCAACTGTGCTTCAATTAAAAAAAGGGGGCGTCCCTGGTGGCGCAGTGGTTGAGGGTCCGCCTGCCGATGCAGGGGACGCGGGTTCGTGCCCCGGTCCGGGAAGATCCCACGTGCCGCGGAGCGGCTGGGCCCGTGAGCCGTGGCCGCTGAGCCTGCGCGTCCGGAGCCTGTG